>NW_024582473.1:63381-146115 GCF_018398535.1 Haplochromis burtoni
CTACCACAGGGTAACATCTGTATTAATGTCAAGGCAACAATGCTTTTGAATATTTTGATCTGCAACACAGACAACCCCCATTGAAAAAGAGCACCAGTCTGAAGTACAGTGATCAGATCAATGGTTGCTGAGTTAGGCAAAGGACAGACGGCGATCATTTGACTAATAAGTGATATGAGATGATCAATGTTGCTCACCGGCTTTAATGCTGTGGCTGATCAGTGGTTTAAATGAATGTTCTTACCTGCTCAGTAGTAGATGCACTTCCATTTGGAACAATACTTCTAGTACTATAACTTATAGTATAGCAAAAAGTAACTATTCCTGCTATTTATATTAGTAATAACAAAGGCAAAGTCCTGACAGAAGCACGTCTTGCCATTCTGCTGTCATACTGATAAAACCTCCGGGCACTGGGACCTGACAGCAGCATGAACAGAATCACCAGTTAAATTTGAAAACTGCTTAAAAATTTGATAGCAAATCCTATTTAATGGCACATCTCGCTTTTATAATGTCTCTGGTAACAGGAAGAATAGATGTAGCATTTGAATTAAGTAAGGCTGGTGTATGTTGTAGGAACTTATGCTATTTAAACAAACGTCCTACAAAACTGGCGTCCTTCTAAATCACAGAGAAAGTGGTTGCTGCGTTGTTTACATGCTAAGATAAAACAAATGAGCACATGAGTTTGAACCCAGTGTCTTGCCGTCCATGCAGCAGTACCTCAAACCTTAAACACCAAATTGAAGCATGTGTTTTACCGGCTTGTTCAAACTCTACATCACAGCGACGCAGCAGGTGGGAAAGACTAAAGATGTTCTTTCAGTGCTGAAAACTGCCGCTGCTGTTCCAAAAATAATGAGTTTGCTCACTCTCTTCGACCTAATCTTCCCTTCACATGACCCACTGTCCTATTCAGCCCAAACCTGACAGACTCCTGCTGCTTAAAGAGAGCGATGGATGAGTTCCTACCTCTTTATGGTGGATGCCAGTGTATTGACAGGGTTCCATGCCACACACTCCAACTGAGAGGTCATTTGATATAAATTTTCACCGCTGTGGAGGAAAGACAAAATGTAGAAGAAAAGCTCATGAGCTGTGCAGTGGACTGTCAAGCACCAGGACACGGTTGGGTGTATGTGTGTGTGTATTCACTCGCTTTTGTCGTCCGCTGTAGAAGCACGCTAATGAAAAATGCCAACACACACAAACACCCACACAGTCACAGGTGGAGCTGAGATTAAAAAATGTTCCTCGGACACCAAGAGAGCCAAATTATCTCATTACGGCCATCTTTCATTAAACACGGCAGACTCGAGAATCATTATTCAGAGCTGCCATGCGTTTAAATACCTCACGTGCACACACACACACACACACAATGGATTTATAGCTCTCACCCCTAACACCACAGTCCCTCTATTACACCACCTGCAGGCACATAGCAGTGTGGATGGGGTAGATGTGGTGCCTGGTACCCTGCTCGTTACACAGCTATTATTTTACAGTACAACAGGGGCACACGGCCAGCTGGGCCAAATGGTATATCTGCTGAAATACTGCTGGGATGGAGGTTCAGAGCAAGATTTAAAGCAGCTATCCATGACATTTTCAAATAAATATGTCTGCTTTTCTTCTCTCACTGGATCCATTGCTGACCATCTATTTTATGACCATTATCGGTCCCCTCCCCTTTTTTTTGTTGTTGCCGTAACACCCAGCGTGTGTTACAGCAGGTGTTTCCTGGAAAAACCCTCCACTTCACAGTTAACCTACAAAAGAATTTATCTTTTCTTCAGAATAAACAAACAGAGAATTTATCTCAAGAAGTGCCACAGAGGATCAAAAACAGCACAATTACCAAATATCTATAATTTTGATAATAACTATGTAGGCAGGCTTTTTGGATAGGGATGTACAAATCCAACTTTTTCCCACTTCCGACACAATACAGACACTTTGGCTGATTTGTCTAGGCTAAAATAATAAACTGAAGTGACTGGGAATCTAGGTTTTATGTTGAAAAGTAGAAAACAAATGCATCCAAGAAGATAAAATGATCTGAAGCGGTAAATTAATAAAGGTGATCGCAGTTTGAACAACATAGAAATGAACTGTTGAAATGTTGCCTCCATCTCAGTGAAGTGGATGTCAGTGGAACTCAGCATGAAGCACTCAACAAAACATCCACTCATGCTGTCTTCACAACAATGGCAGTAATGCATAATCAAGCCTCTTTAACCATCATAACTAATAGTCAAACCTGGACAGTCATAAAAACCTAACAGTAACTTTAAAAGCATCCATTCATCCCACTAATAATCATAATCATATCGGCTTATAATAATGGATTGGATTTATATAGCGCTTTCCAAGGCACCCAAAGCGCTTTACAATGCCACTATTCATTCACACACTGGTGGAGGCAAGCTACGGTTGTAGCCACAGCTGCCCTGGGGCAGACTGACAGAAGCGAGGCTGCCATATCGCGCCATCGGCCCCTCTGGCCAACACCAGTAAGCTAAAGTGACTTGCCCAAGGACACAACAAACAGGACAGAGAGCCCGGGGATCGAACCGGCAACCTTCCGGTTACAGATACACTTCCCAACCCCCTGAGCCACGGTCGCCCCTTATCAGTGCAACAAATCTGCCTAATGAGACATTGTATTGCAAAAAGCTATACAGATACAAATTGCCATAAACATTTAAGTAACGAGTGCAAAAAGAGCTTGTATTTCAAAGGTGTCAGAAGGAGGGGATTTCCAGACATATCTGAAAATGGTTCAGACAAACTGTGAATCGTGCTTCGGTGAGATGAAAAAACAAAATCTGCCTGAGCAAACCGAATAACTGAATATGCAAAGAGTGGCCCACTGCCACCCCCTCCACATGCACCGACTCCATGTGAGAAGTCAAATGACTCCGGAGGACACAAAAGTTTGGAATTCTATGCAAATTGCCAAATTTCCTGTGTGTCCAAGAAGAGCCTGAGCATTTGTTTGCAGCTCAAAGATTACAGCAACTGTTCAGAACATGGAGTGCGATTTCATACACCTCGTACTCTTTTTTACTTTGATAAAAACCAGAGTGCCCCCCTGTCTGTATGCATTAATAAGGCCCGTGTTTTTATTTCATGTTGTTCCAGCAGCCTGCAGAGTAAATACAGGCCTGTTGGTACCAGGCTGTGAGATTAGACCACTGACTCATATGAGCCTTCCCAGCTATGAGAGCGCGTTCGAGTGGATATCAGTTATGTTTATGATTAAGACGTCCCTCACAGGGAGATTCTGAGGACAGCTTATGACCATACGTCTCTCTCTCACACAACTTTCCCTGCTGTGATATTCACAGAGAATTTATTACGTTGGTCCATCGATGGGGAACACTGAAGCAATGGCATGTGAAGAATGTTATATTTAGAAATCAGAACAAGAAAAACTTTAGCGAGCACACAGCCAGGAGACATACCTACTAAAAATGGTTCATGTATTAACCTCAGAGGAAGCTTATTGCCGCTAGTTTTTAAATGCATCTGTAAAAGAGTTGCACAGGTAGCTCTGTGTGGTGAAGGCTTGTGGAATATTTACATTAACATCCATTTTTGTTTTGTTTTTCTGTACTAATCCGACTTACAATAATTGCAGTAAATTATCAGGTACAAAATGGGCACAATGGCTACATTTTTAAGAAACTAGGCAATATTTTTATTTCTGGAATGTGGGTGGAGTGAGGGAGTAAAGGATGGGATTAAAGGTTAAGTTTGGGTGTGGCTGAAGGTGAAATACTTGTTGGTGGAGGAGCAGACTCACTATATGTACATGCAGAAAATTGCACACTTGGTATGTAAAAACATAGCAAATAGAGTATTGATATTGGACAGAAAATTTCTAATCTTAGAATTCAGATATTTTCAGTCCCATTGCCACAGCTGTATAAAATCAAACACCTGGCCTCGCAGTCAGCCAAACAACTGTGAATGAATGACCCATTCTAAAGAGCTCACTGAATTCAAGTGTGGTACTGAAATAGGAAGTGAGCGTAGCAGCAAGTCAGTTTATGAAGTTTCTTCCCCCTAAATATTATAAGTATTACTGCAAAGTGAAGCGTTTAGCACCCACGGGAACAGCAGTCAATGTTACAGGGTGCGGTCACTGAGCGCTGAGGTGCTCAAACCTCCTCTGGCATTAACATCAGTACAAACACTGTGTACCAGGAGCTTCATGGCAGCAGCCACAGTAAAGTGTAGGTGGCCCAGTGTTTTTATCCATATAGTTGAAGACAAGGTCTTTAAACTCAGAATGTGCTCATGCTTTGTCACGACATGTTGGCAGCACGTTTCTCATTTTCCATCTTCACCACTATAACCAAGATTATCATGGAAGAGCTTGATTTTTTCCCCAGCTGTTAAGTTTCTTATTTTCTGTCTTTGCTTGGAACATAAGAGCATGTTTCAACCAATATTCACTTAGACTGAACTGAGTCAGGAGAAGCTACAGAACATTATTACTGACACCCATAAATAACAACGGGGAAAAAGCTTTTTTTCTCTTGGTACTTTTGTCAAATTGATTATGGGTGTGACCACAGTCACCATGGCTATCACAAATACAAAACTTCCAAGTCAAACTACAGTGTGCTGAGACCTGTCAGGGTCCCACAAGGAACTACTGGGTAAAAAAGTCACTGCACCAGTCGTGTTTTAGACGTCACACTGGACAGCTCATCTAATCTAAAGTGAAAAGCGAGTCTTGCGCACTGTTGCTAAAAAGTCCTTTCCTTAAATGCTGCAAAGCCCACTAGGAAAGCAATGAAAGAAGGTAAACTGGCCATCAACCATCGGTGGAGTTTCATGACAAGAAAACAGGCTTATAGCTTCGGTTCGTCTCAGCGGCTTGTTGAGTGGAAATATATCTAGTGTTCCAGTCATTCATCTACTGCAGCAAATCACTGCTTTTGGAAAATGGCTTAATGTGATTTAACCTTATGTGAAGCAGTCTGCTGTCAGTGAAGACATTTCCTTTATTTTCTTCATTTTCGTTTTTATTGGATGGAAACAAACAGTTTTAACTTAAATGTAAGCGCTGTATCAACACGAGCTGATTCATATCGTAAAGATTAATGTAGATCACTCTGCAAGGCATTATAAAAGCACAAAGCCCTGCGCTGTTTGAATCAAAAACTCCCGCTAATGTTGCAAAATGATGTCAGAACAGTCGCAAGTTTAGAACCAGAGGATCTTACGAAAGACTCAGTGTGGAAGAAGCTCAGCCTTTTCGTGTCTTGCCACAATGTAACTGCACTTTATGACGAATTCTGCTTGGACGTCATCTGTCCTTCAGAGGAAACACCAGAGTGTCTCACAGCAATTAAAACCCCAGAAAGGTAGACAGTAAATCACTGACAATTATCCTCACAGAATAAACATAAAGGACTTTCTTTATTTTAAACAATCAGTAAATCAGCCCATGCTTTCCTTCTGAACGTCCTAACACCGTTACTTGATATTGTTCAGTTGCATTAAAAGGGGACTAATCTACACACAAAGTCACGACGATACATACACTGAGGATTTTCACATCACTTGGGGAATACTTAAATACTCTAATGGGTGCACAAAAACTGAAACAACCAAGAAGCTGCTAAAGGAAGCAGAACAAAAGCAAAGAAGGAAACTGCAATGGCAGGCAGACCTGTCCTGAAGGTGAACATCCTGTTAAGAACTGCATCCTGCTACCTTTCACTGAATTTAGTGCAACACAAAAACAATCAACAATGGTTTCTGAAGTATTTCCCGATTTAATTGCTGCTGATAGTTTGGTGTAAAAATAGATTTGATGGTTTTGGTGGGTGCGCACTGCAGTGCATGAGGCATGTGAGTGTTACCTGTTGTAAGGATTCCTCAGAAGCAGAGCCTGGCTGCTCGTACAGCTATCTGAAGGTGTGTGACACCCATAGACAGGAGGAGGTACAGGATACTGCTGCTCACCTATAATGCCCACACAGATACACAATACAGTATATAATTTGGGTAGTTATACATTAAAAAAAATATGGCTTTTGCAACAACAAAAAAGACATAATGTGAAGGTTAAATTCCTCAGCAGTGTTTCTTTTGTGGTCTCTCTTTTCCCCCAGATTTCTTCAAATGTTAAGATCTTTCTCTCTCTGTCAACGGCTCCCTTGACATTTCTGAAAAATCCCTCTCTTTACTCTAATTCCCGGCGTAATCTTTGCTGTAAAAATCATCGAAAATTTACAGCTCCGGGTCCACAAAACACCCCTATTTAAATATTTACAAATACCATACAGAGGGGAGGGATTAAAGACAGAAGTGGGTGGATGAAAGGGGTTTGTCAGTCAGGATGTGGCTGATTTATACTTCCAACATGCAAGGTCAGGACCGAGGGACCAGAATAGGGGACAAGACACTCCCTAGGTGAGGGCCTTTGGGCTGCCATACACACAGCTGTGCACTCACACAGAATTAAAACGCACTGAAACGTCTATTTTTGTTCCAACTGGCAGAGACTCTGATGCATTGTTGTTTTGAGAAAGATGGAAAAATAATGCATTTTTGGATCTGCACAAATGTTATCTGAGTAGTGGTCCTACAAAGGCAAAAGACCTGCAGCAACTATGTAACTATGTGCTTTGGTATAAGCTTGCAACAAAACTATTTGTAAAAATTATAATTGTGATTAATAATAAAAAAAAAACAGCCAGTGTAACAACTATGAGTCATTTAAATTTTCCCTTGCAATTCCCTGCAAATGGAGATATATATGTGTGTATATATATATAAGTCTGTTTATTTCAGAAGACTAAAAGACACAAAAACAAACAAAAAACTTTTTTACCATTTGAGCACATATATTAATATGGGGGGGTTTAGAAAACCTAAAAGGTTTTTAAATATTTTAACTATAAATAGTTAGAATAAAATTAACTTACTTAAGCAAAACAAAAAATTTTGATTAATGAATCTCAGGAAGAAAACTCCTGTTTACATGCTGAGACATTTATCAGGAGAGACTGAATTCACAGGGCGCGTCGGCACGCCGAAAGCCACACTCGCACATACCCATCGTGTTCTGCTGAGTTAAAGCGTCTTCATGTTTGAAGGAGTGGTTGGAGAACTGCGAGCTGTGGTGTGTAGGAGTGTGACCGTAATTACCGGCTCCATCGAATGCAACTGCGCTGTAACCTGCAACACAGAAAGAAAAATAAATACATAAAAACAGGCGGAAATCCATAACAGTGAAACACGATGACATGAAACTAAATACAACAGCATAGCTGCATTTGTGAATCTGGTAATAAAGGTAAAGTAACCAAAGAGCCGCATGCAGAACAAACGACTTATAATAAACTCATAAGATTATCACAACAAGGCCATCATTACTGATTAAACACAAGAATTTTCTATATTAAAAAATTTCCTTTTTCTTGTTATTGCGATGAAGAAATAAGATTAATAAAAAAATCCTCATAAATGACCATTTCAGCATATATCCTGCTACAAGCAAAATGAATATAGACTAAAAAATGCCACCAAAAGGTGAGTGCATCACTGAACGAAACGGTGATCACACATGATGCTCATTTTCATGAACATCAACGCTGATACTTTTATTATTAACAGTCTTGCAGCACAGATCACTAAAAGAGGAAAAGATCAGGGTAACATTTATGATGAAGACCATCAAAGTCAGCCAAAGTCATGAAATGTGAAGCACCGGGCAGAGATGTTCACGCATCAGTGTAAGGCAAGAGAAAAGTTTGCTTTGCACACATACGTTAAAAAGCAGTACAGACTCATTGCAATCATCCTACTTTGAGATTTTGAGATTCAGTAATATAATTATGTCAATTATTATTTATTCATTTTTTCCACTTTTTAGGACGTTGCAGGCCAGACTATGATCTAGAGGACCAGCTCGGGCACTTGGGTTGTATTTATGTATTTTCTCTGCTTTAAAAGATGAAAATAAATCACTCAAGTTATGATAAAACCGGTGAAAAAAGGAGGTGAAGAAGATTTTCTGGGTTTTTCTTTGTTTCTACTCATAAAACATGAGACATGTTAAATGTTACACCTTAAGCTTCCCTTACTCGTTTTTTTTTTTTTTATAAAGTTACAGAAAATTTGAATTAGCCTCATTTATGACTTTATTCTCCATTCGATTAATCTTATTTTCACCACTGGCATAATATGCACACAGTTAAACTGCGAGTTCAGTTTGAATAAATTTAGTTTTATAAAAAAAAAAACCCCAAAGAAACACTCAAACACACCGACTTCTGTTGAGAGAGATCCGTGCCCGACATCCCAGACTAGACCTGACTCATGACTTAGACTGGCCTAAAGGGCACGACACACTGCCATAAATCACCCATGCACGCACGCACACACACATTATCTCTCACATGCACGCCTCATTAATTAAAATACAGCACTTTCACCGACTTTACCCTGTAAATCGGTGCTTGAGAGGAGAGGCGGAGGGGGACGAGAAAAAAACTCATTAAACATCTCCATTTGTCTTCTTCCCTGTCTGAGTTTTCTCTCTCTGCATATGTTTGAGCGTGTGTGTGTTCATCCATGTATTGGGACATTTTTGTTGCCTCCTTGAAGTCTAGCACTGAGGTGAGAAGAGATGAGGTCAGCTGGAAAACTCTGGAAATACCCCATATTGTCTTCTTCTTTTTTAATACTCAGAGTTGTAAATAAATCTTCAAATGGATGATTGTGGAAATCAGCTTTACATATTAGGTGATCATCAGTATGTATTTATGTGTTATCTAAAGGTTAAATATATGGCAATAAGTACAGTAAAAGTTGTGCTGTAAAGTTGAAGTGTTTTGGGAAAATTTATTTTACTTTTTGTTTGTTTTGTCGTTAAAATCACACAAAAACGTCAGAACATGACAGAAAAACAGAAAAGCGGTGTGTGTGAGTGAGTGTGTGTGTGTGATGGTCCCTGTGTGACCCCACTGTGCTATCACGCTCTACTGTGTGACCCGAGTCCTGCTGTTGGTTTGTTTGTCTGTGCTCATCCAGCCACAGCGGGGAGCAGATAAAAACAGGTTAGAGGTCGGCTTGGCGCTTTGATTGCTGTGTTATTCCTAAACGATCTGCTTGATAAGCACGTTATTACTAATTAATCAGTTGGGTAATCACTAACAGATGAATTTTTCTGCCTGAAATGAACATTTACAAAAACAAAAGTTTAGGGTGTGATACTCAGAAGGTATGAATCCCACTGTTGACTTTGGACACGCTTCAGCTCATTGTTAATTACTGAACTCTAGTCTGGTTAAAATGACAGATTTTACTGGTTAAATGAGATGATGCACAAAGCGTGGTTCAGGTGAACATAATTCACAGAAAAATTCACAGAAAAAAATGAAACTTTATATAATTTACATGCGAACGTGAAAATAATAATGGAAAAATGTTTAAAGATGTTAACAGAAAAGTGTTTTTGTTCTCCGAATAAAACACAAATTGAACTTAAATCTAAACAACCAGGACTAAGCTGAGATGTGAAAAACCCTCGACTCCAATGGCAAAAATTACGAATTTGAACTAACTCAGTGGCGTATTTAATTATAAGTGGATCATGCTGATGCACGTTGCTGCAGTCATGCATTTATTACACATTAAGCAGATGTTTAAAGAATTATAAATTACAATTGCCAAATCTTTGACATTTATTAGAGCAAGATACTGTTGTGCTTGACAATCAGATTTTGTAAATGAATTAAAACATTTCAGACAAAATTGTATTTACCTTAAAAAGTATGAAACGGTAATTTTATATAAAATTTCATATGAAGCACTGCACCTGGAATTATGATATTTTCAGAGCTATATTATGAGTAACACATGACATGTTATTTTATATAAAAAGTAAACCTTCCAAAAATTTATTTATAAGGGCGTCAGACACAAAAGAAAAGAATGATCATAATTACTGTAACCCTATTTAAAAAATTCAGTGACTGCGATTAAAAGCAAGATCAGATCCAAAGAAGTTCATGGATGTAATCTTTTAATGGGCCGTTTGCACAGGACACACATCTGTGGCTTAAACATTAATGCCTACAGCTCGAATGCTTTTAACGCCACCTTTTCAGAAACAAACAGGAGTCTTGTGTAAGAGTACTAGCTGGATCGCCTTTCTACAACTTGTGTGTGCTTTTAAGAAGATGTCAATGTTTGTAATGTGCTTGGTCGTATCAGGCCGAGCCAAGATTTCGAGCCAGAGAAGGAACACGTCAGCTGGTTTAAACCACATGAAATAATTTTTGGTGATGTACTAATGACTGACAAATTTGTCAGAGAACTTCAGATGCATATACAGGGGGTAAAATTTGTAAAAGAAAATGTGCTAAGTTATAGAAAAGTGACCTTCACCTTCTGAAGCACCTTCTGCAGAAAGTAGAAAAGATTTATGTTGAATTGAATGATAAAAAAAATGATACCAAGACTTCAAGCTGCATCTGTCAAAAGTTCTTGTGAAAGAATTGACAGTTAAATTGGTGATGTTCTAACACCCAGACTCACACCCTACCTGTCTGGTTGCGGGCCGCCTGCTGCGTGTCCATGCAGTTGGTCAGGTATGGCGGATTGCTGAACATCCTGCTGGGGGGCTGGTGGTGGTGCGGGGCGGCTACGGGTGGCGGTTGGCTCGGGGCTGGCGGAGGAGGTGGTGCCCCGAACGCCGCACCGTACCTGCAGGCCCCAGTCCCCGTGAACTGCCCCGAGAAGTGGACGGTAAAAGCGCTGAGGCAATGGGGATCTGCATCGTGGTGGTGGGGGTCACCAGCGGCCCCCCAGCTGGGCTCCTGTTTGATGAAGGAGTGCGCCCCCAGGGAAGAGTGGGGAGCAGCCAGAGAGGTGTAAGGGGAGGGGGCGGTGTGGAAGTCCAGAACAGGAGCCCACTGAGGGGCCGTGCTGACGGGAAGGGCCGGGCAGCCAGGGCTGGGACCCGCCGGGACCGGGGGCAGCAGGGAGTTTAGGTCGCGTACATCTGAACCCATCGCGGTCCAGGGGAGAGAACTGGGATAAAGGAAGGCTATTTTTAAATTCGATCCGTCTCCCTGTGTCCACCTTCTTAATCCTTGGGAGTCTTTCAGTCACTTTAAGGAGTACGTCTTCTTTTTCTCAGCTCTTCTCTGAATCAGTCGTCTACGACACCACACACAGGCGCTCTGGAAACTCATCAAGTCTGACAGAAGTACAGAAGTTCATGGCGACACAGCAAAGTCTCTGCAGCCAAGTTTCTCAGCAAAAGAAGAAGAAAAAAAGAAGAGAAAAAAACAGACAGATTGATCAGTGGTGATCTTCAGTTTTCGTCCACAAAAGCAGTAAATAAGTTTTGGCTCAGAGAGATGGGGTCCATTCAAGAAGGAGCTCAGAGCTTTCTCTGTGAATGGAGAAAGAGGAGTGAGGAGGAGTGAGGAGGAGTAGCCCTCTTTTCCCTCCACTCTCTGAGCTTGTGCATGTGTCTGTGTCTGTGTGTGAGGAGGGTGGAGGGGGTGGAGTCAGGAGGTGATGAGGGAAAGCACCCTCTGACTTCATTCATCTACTGAACAGTCACTCTGATGCAAACAAATAAAGCCAAACTTTGACCTCAGTCACACAAAAATAAAATTTTAACCACGTGTTTTCCCTGTATTTAAAAAATCTGGGAACAAAAATCTTCAACAAGCATAATTTTCTAACTATTTGTTGAAAGACAATAGCCAAACTATAAGTCTATTTTATTGCTGACAGGCCGATACAGTAGCTATTTTGAATGCATTTAATCAAGCAGCATTAAAATGGATTTTATTCTGAAGACGACTTAAATATTTCGTAAAGAGTAAACTCACCTGTGACAAAGGAGGCCCGGCCCCTCCTCCAGACTGAAAATAAACGCAGCATTTTACACGGATTAAAATTATTAGACAATATTAAATTATTATAACATCTAATTTATCTAATTTTTTTGTTGTGTTTAAGTACAAACCGGGGCGGGGTTACGGTCTAATTTAAACGGTTGCGCACGAACGCCCCGCGCGCCAATAAATCATGTCTGACTGCAGCTTTTAAGGCCCGCTGCTGTATTTATCTGCGTTTTCCTATTTTATTTACTCTGTTTTCTTAATTGTATTCGTTGAAAAGCTGTCAACATATTAAAATCACACGAACACTAAAATAATAAGAACTGTGACGCCTCAGGTTTTCAGCCGAAAGGCCAGAAAAAGGGAAATCATCACTGAGAAATGAATAAATACATAATTAAATGAACGGAGACGCGCGTGTCAGTGGTATAAAATTTAATGTTTCGTCCATACAACGAAAACACATTTTAACGGCTCACCTTACTGCTAACATTCATCAGTTTCCTGCTTGGGAATAATGCGATAAGAGTTCCCAAAGTGTGCGTGAAAAGTCCATTTATCTTCAACTCTCCACGTTTGCGCGTGCTGGTTGCACGTGGCAACAACGGCCTTTCCCGTAATGCAAATCTATGTCTTTTCCACCTGCGTCAAAACGACGAGAACACAGTGCTAACCGTGTCTGACCTCTTGATAGACTAACAAAAGTGCGAAAGAAAGAAAAAAAAGGAAAAAATAAATAAATTATTAAAATTAAAATGCCGGTAATGTATTTTTCCTGCGTCAAAACCTTTTAAAAATGCACTTATTTCCGGTTATTAATCCGGTTATTAGCCATTAATACGACTTCCTTCAAGTGCTTTTGTTTTCAAATTAATTCGTTATTGCTCAACTAAAACAAACAAAAAAATCTAACATCACAACTAACTGTGCAGGGGCGTTGTTAGCATTTTCTTTAAAGAATCAAGTGGCACAGGACACTGTGGGGAACCAGGAACAGAGTTTATTTTCTTCCACAGTGGAAAAAAACACAACTAGGCCTGATTTTCTCGCTGGTGTGCAGCCCTGTGCTCTCTTACAGGTGGTATCAAATGTGTGGGTGCACAAGAATTTAAACATTGCTCGGTAGTGAGTGGGAAGTTTTTATTTATTTTTTTAAACTCATAATGATAATATTAAGGACTATGACAAAAAATCATAATCCTAAAAATAATGTTAATACTGAAATATTTACATATCAGAGACTACCAACTGAAGTCTCTGGGGACCCCGAGAATAAATTACTGTCAGCAGCAAATAAAATACATTTAAAAAACAGAAGAGCAATTTAGTTGTGTGATTAATGAAATTGTAGTGAATAATGAAAACTATTATTATAGTAATATCAAGGCAAAGTTAAAAAATTATTGCACACACTTTTTTTAATTTTCACATTATTACTTAACAGCTTATTTACCGTCCTTTGAGTCTGGTATCACTGAGGTTTCACTCATTTCAATATAAATATTATTCCTGCTGTTTTTTATTTTATTTATAAACACCAGACAGGACCTGACCTAGGCATCCACGAGGCATCCAAACCACCTCAGGTTGCTGCTTTAAATGAAGAGGAGCAGTAGCTCTACACTGAGCATTAAGCACCAAACTCTGCACCCTATAGGTCTGAGCCCAGACACCTTTCAGAGGAAACTCATTTCAACCACTAATAAACACAGTCGTATTTATTCAGTCACTCATGACCACAGGTTGATCCTTGTAGTTCAATAGCTTAGCTTTTATCTTAAGCTCTCTCTTCACAACACACCTGTACAAGATCTTTCTGTCATTCTCCCACCCTGTTCTCCTCTCGCTTGTGAACAAGACCTTGAGATCTTGAGATTTCCTCCACTTGGCGCAGCAACTCATCCCTGACCCAGAGTAGGCACTCCACCCTTTTCCGGCTGGGAACGGCTTCCTCAGACTTGGAGGTGTTAATTGCCATCCTAGTGCTTCATACTTACCTGCAAACCACCTGAGAGTAAGGCTACATCCACACTAGACCGGATAGATTTGAAAACGCTCCGCGTCCACACTATCAACTTCAGTCGTTTTCACAGAATTGTGCGTCCACATTGAAACAGCCAAAAACGCTTACGTTCCAGTGCTGCACATGCGTGAAACGGGAGACGATTCGACCTGCCTCATTTCTGTCTGCCGCTTCTTTACTTTCCAGCTCTTTGAAATGTCGCGGCAAAATGTTGAGGAAAAGCACCGAGTTTTTTAAATGGACTAACAATGAGGTGGAGTTGTTGCTGCGAGTAACACAAAAGTACAAAGTTGCAAAAGCGAGTGAGAATTAAAGAATTTGAAGAAAAGCTATCTGAAGCATGTACAGACTGATATTAATCTTTGACAGGGCTGTCAAAACTGAGAGCAAACAAAACAACTGCTGTATAATGCCCTTGTATATAAGTTTAATTGGTCACTTGACTGCATCACATGACTAAAATGTGTCATAGTTTTCAAAAAGGGGCTCCTGTTCACTGCCACGCGAGCACCGTTTTCAAATGTATGCGTTTTCGGGAGCGTTTTCAAAACGCTGCGTTATCCATCAGCGAAAACGTCGTCTCAGTGTGGACAGGAGGCCCAAACGATGCGTTTTCAAACGAAAACGCATTAGTGTGGATGTAGCCTAAGTGGAGGTCACCACCTGATACACCTAAGAGAATCACATCATCTGCAAAAAGCAGAGATGAGTCCACTGAATCTGACACCCTACGCCTCTTGGATATGCTAAGAAATTCAGCCCATTAAAAGTTATGAATAGAGCCTCTGACAAAGGTTAGCACTGATGGAGACCAGTCTGACATTTTGTTGGCAACAAGTACCAAACTTTGACTCTCAACTAAAAACCGGTGAAGCTAAAGACATGCTACAGGCAGGCAGAGCACACAGTTTGCCTCATGCTATGTCCAGGGCAAGCTGGTATGTGACAGTTGCTCTCTGTGTTTCAGGACCAAAGGTAACACCTTTATGATGTAAACCTTCCAGCTGAGAATTGGACAGCAACATCAGCACACCCATCACTCCCAGCAGGGTCACTGCCGCCTGGACTGGGCCTTGCAGTGTAGCAGTACCAACTCTCTTTTTCCATGTGTGACATGACCAGGGCATGCCCCAGCTGTGCCGGGTAGAGTTGGTGGGGCCTTCAACCTTCTGATGATTTCCGTTTTGGGAAATTCTCCGTTCAGATAATGGATGCGGCAATGGAGTCTATTTTAATTAAAATGACTGACTAGAGTACAACTACTCCTCTTGATGCTGTATAGTACTTAAAATTAATATCAACTGCATAAATTGCTGCATAGATGAATTTGGGTACTATTGACAGGGAAACGTTGAAGCTACAAAACATATTTTTAAAAAGCACTAATAAAATCAAAGCAAAAATCTAATTGATTATGTATTATTATTATACTCATTATGAACAAATTCACTGACAAATTCAATATTGTAATGACAGGAAAGAAAAACACCAAAGTACAGGATGAGTTGACTGCAACAAAATATAAACATGATATATACATTATATTACTGGTTCATAAATATTGATTAATTTTAATAAATTTTTTATTAATTAATTTTCCAGCTCTATACAATTTGAATTCTTTTTATATTGCTGGGTATGTTTGTCTATGTTTGAAAATCTAAATAAAGTATGTAAAATGATTAAAAACTAGCATAAAATAAATAATATGGAGGACAAATGATACATTTTGGAGTAGAAGCAGGAAGAAGAAAATACTAAAAAACACACGGGTATGACCAAATTTGTACCTTAGTAAAGTATTTAAAGTGAATGTAATAAATTACATTTCCACTATGGGCCTATCCATCCTCCATTCCACTTCAATGTCACTGTTTGTGGAGTGGGCTTTTATTTTGGGTGGGAGCCAGTGACACCCAAGGCCCTCCCTCTAGACGCACCTCTGTCACCACGTATTTGTTAATTTAGCTCTTAATGCCTACATCACCAATCAAAAACTAATATTGGCAGTTTACACTGCTATTTCCAGGAGAGAAACTCTTTTCTTCTCCCGCCTCCCACATTTCAGCCACGCCAACTTCCGCATGTTACAGAGTGAGCTAAGCCACAAGAAACAAGCTCAAGACCAGTTTATGACCCTGCGGCTATAATTTTGGATGACACAAAGACACAGAGGGGGAGAGAGAGGAGGACGACTGTGATGAAGTGCCTCCACACTGCAACAGAAAAAGTCATTCACAAAGACAGCGCTTCCCTATGCTAGCTCCACCCTGCATGGGATTAAGTGCAGAAAAATCTGTATGTAGTGTATATTTTGAAATGTTCCTTAATTGAGGTCAGGGTGACACAACACTGTTGAGTAGAGTCAGCTTGCTCACACAGATAAACAATTTTCTGTCATATGTGTGTCCTAGATTCCAAACGCTCATATTAAACATGTCCAAATGTCAAATTATGTCATTGCATGTGTAAGTAATCTGTTACTTGCACAAATAACCTGCGACTTCTGATTGCTCCAAATTGGAACAGAAATCCTGGCTCTATACGGTTCCTGTAAGAGCAGATGTATTGTCATCTCAGGCACTGCTCCAGAAGCTCCGCCCATCTGCTGTTAAAATAATTTGCTTGCTAGAGACAGCCAATCTGAAGACACCGGCTTTGTCTTTGTTTCAGATAGTGGATTAACTGAAATCCTACTCCAATGCCCCGTATAAGATAAATAAGGATTATTTTAAAGTGTGAATCATGCAAAGCTACTCTAATAGCTCTACACCTCTGCTAATTATCGTGATAAAATATATCTACTGGGCCAGTGTATTCAATGTGAAATGTGAGAAGATTAAGAATATTGCAAATACGCATATTTTACTTTTATAATTTTAAGATAAAAACAAAAATTATCTATGATAATGGAGTGGATAAAATATCTCTTTTCAGCATCAGTACCACCAACTATCATTCCATAAAGTAAAAATCAACTTTCTGCGCAAAATTGTCAATAGAGACTGAAAACGCAGGATTTTGGAAAAGTATCGGACTGCACAGGTTGCAGAGATGTACCTAATAAAGTGGCTGTTGACTGAAGCTTCCAGCAAAGAGACACAACCATAAGACCTGTGGATCAATGGAAGGAGCAGATGAAATGAATAGCTATGGAACATTTTCTCTGCACCTCCAGCCGGTCACGACAGATGACTTCCCCTCCCTGAGCCTGGTTCTGCTGGAAGTTTCTTCCTGTTTAAAGGGAGTTTTTCCTTCCCACTATCACCAAGCGGTTGTTCATAGGGGGTTGTCAAACTGTTTGAGTCTTCTGTGTATTACTGTAGGGTCTTTACCTTACAATATAAAGTGCACTGAGGTGACTCTTGTTGTGATTTGGCACTAACTGGATTTAATTGAAAATTGAGTTTCACATTGTTGCCATGGTTTGAGGACTGACTTGCACTTATTGGCAAAGCTACGAAATATTTATAGATGTAACCAGCCTGAAATTCAATTCAATTCAGTTCAATTTAATTTTATTTATATAGCGCAAAGTCACAACAACAGTCGCCTCAAGGTGCTTTATATTGTAAGGTAGACCCCACAATAACACATACAGAGAAAAACAATCATATGACCCCCTATGAGCAAGCACTTTGGCGACAGTGGGAAGGAAAAACTCCCTTTTAACAAGAAGAAACCTCCAGCAGAACCAGGCTCAGGGAGTGGCGGGGCCATCTGCTGCGACCGGTTGGGGTGAGAGAAGGAAGACAGGATAGAAGACATGCCGTGGAAGATTGAAACCAAATTGTTAAACAGAAACTAATGTTAATGTTTGTTTTCTGCATTGTGATTTGCTGTTTGCAGCACAGTCCATTTATTTGGTTATTCTTTGCATCACTGTCGCAAAGTTGGAGTGTTTATTCTTTCTTTTTTTTTTAATTGCTGACTAAGGTCGGAGCATATTTGCTAAATTTGAAACTGGCAGTTAGGGAATAACAGCAATACTTATGTCTATAATCGAAGCCTTTATGCCTGTCAATCAAAGCTTCATGCCCTTATCTCCAGTATTTGGATGGATATCTGATAAAGAAATTCAGCTGTTATTAAGGGGACATCGATCCATAGCAGGAAGTGTGTACACATGCTGCTTAATTCTGTAAAGTTGTACATATTAATATATAACTCTAAGGAGACTGACTCCCGTTTGGGAGGTGATGAAACGGTGGTGAGAGCAGTGGCCACCTCTTGGTTCCGGCCCTGCTGGCACACTTAATAGTCCCCTGCTTATTCGGCTGCAGCTTTCAGGAACTCAGCCGGACGACCGCTTATCACGATGACCTCAACCTCTAGAATTTGCATAACAGTGTAAGATAGAAATTAGTTTCCATCTTCGTGCTGATGGATTTAACTGAACGATGTGCCACATCTCTGAAGTCTCCTTCCATCCTCTCCATCTAAATAATGTGACCGACATGCTTCATGTAAATCAAACAGCTATTTTAAATATATTTATAAAAATCGTCATCAGCATTGTTTTTATTTGACTGTAAAGCTTGAAATCACTCAGCGTGCTGACCTTTTTGCCTGGTCCAGACTAAGAAAGTCTGGAGCCAACATGAAAAGAGTCACGTCATAGTACCGCTGCCTCCTCTCAGCTCCAGTGTTCACATATTCCAAACATACATTAAAATCTAAGATTCCCCCTGTGCTGTCTTCGGCGATACCGCCGCCTATTTATGGTTATCTCACTCTGACTGATGCTCCTGGTGTTGCCAGCTGTCTTGTTGTCATGACAACATGCTCATACACGGACACACAGTACCAGACACCAGTTTCGGTAAGTTTCTGTTTATTTTTAACAGGCTTCTCCAGAACTTAGACATTTTTTTCCTCCCCATCATCCTCGTGTAAAACAGACCACATCTGGACACAAACACGAGAAAAGAAGTGAAAACAAAGTTCCCAAAGCCACTGGAAGCTGATGTTTGGGTGCCAAACAGCTGCACGCATTTAGTCTTCAGCATTTATTAAGACACCTTGTTTCTCAAACAAGACGTCCAACTTTTAAAATGATGTCTTGATTTTGAGATGTATTTGTATTTTCTTTAGTCTGCTTGCTCTTCTCTTTGAAGACAAATGGATGTTCTGCAGGCCGGAGATGCTGGCAAACTGCCACCAGTGGACCCAAGCACACACACAGTTTGAAGCTTTAAAGTATCACAGTTAAAGTGGGTTTTCCCCCTCTTAACGGAAGTGTCCACTCAGCACTTTTCTTCCCATCACGCTCCTCCTCTGGAACCAATTATAGCACTGACATGACTCAATTTGCTTAACACCCTGTACATCAGAGTAAACAGACATGGTTAGACAGCAGCAGTGTGTTGTTGTTTACTCTCTGCGCACTGGTTAAATGTGGCTGCCTGCTGTATGAGTTTGGGTGTATCTGTGTTAAGCTGATGAGGAGAGATAGATGGTGACTTCACCATCTGGAAATCTAGTCTGGCTCTCTGTGCAAGAGAACTGCTGACCCACGATTCAACTCTTCAACTCCACAAGGAACAGAGAGAGAGAGAGAGAGAGAGAGAGAGAGAGAGGGAGGGAGGTTAGCAGGAGGAGAGGATGAGGGAGGCAGGAGGTGCGCGGTGTTAAAAGTGCTTGTCATGAGGAGAATTCGGCGCGTCAGACTACTTTGTTCAGCCGTCAACAAGAGTCTTGGAAAGAGGAGTAGATGTGCACTCATCCAGACGTGCAGGCCGACACACACGGAGTCATGTTTCCATCACTTTAGAGAACATTAAACTGACTTACAGTCAAATCCAGGAGTTTTATCCCAAATTACCCACCCTAAAGTTTGTCGCCAAAAGAAAGGCGAGCCCCTGCTATATCATTAGTACCATTACACGCTGTTTAGTGTTTTGTTTTTGTTCTTATTATAATGGCTTATGTTGTTTCAGAGCAAACTGTGGCTGACATGTTGGGAATTAAAAGAATGGCTCGGTATTGAAGTGTGAGTCCGTGTGACTGTGCATTATCCTCTAAGCAAAATATACGTGAATCTGTAAATAAGACGCAGGTAAGAAAACACATGTGCTTTGCTTTGTCTCATTTCTTCCTTCTGAAGGAAAATTCACAATCTTCATCAGTGTCGTCATCTACACCAGCGAGCACCAAACCAGACAACTTGAAAACTGGCTGAAAAATCCTTCGAGTTATGATGAGTTTATTGGGTGCAGGGGTCCTGCCTCCGTATGCATGCATGGCTGGACCGTAACAATATAGCCACTGCACTGCGACACAAAGATTCAACTGCATGATAATGGAGCTAATAAAATGCAGTCTAGTTTTAATCTTAACTACAGGATGTTTTATCCTACTGAGCGGTAGAAGTAAGGAAAGATACTTTAATTTTAGGTGGCCTTTTCAGGGTGAAGGAGGTGAGAGGGGGAAACGGTGTCTGTTTTAGAAAAATGCATGCTGTGATTAGCAGCGGAGGGTTAGCCATGCCCTGCTTTTACACTTTCATTATTATCCATCTTCCACCAGGATATTTAGAGCGTCACACACTTCATTTTTTGCATTCTGCTGGAGTATCGTGGAGTGACCTCTATCTTTTCTGCCCTGATTTATGGTAGAAATGTCTTTATTTGGGAAAAGTTTAATGAGTTCATAATTCTGGTTGAACATCAGGCAACTTTCATATTTTTGTTTGGAGTCTTCTGCTCAAATGTGCATCACCTGTTCCCACCTGATGTTTTCATTTCTGTTCTTCAGCAAGACTATTCATATTCAAAACATGTTGCACATGTAACTGGTGATTTAAGTGAATCGTGTACATTTTAACTTATTTGTTATTCTGACATGGGACCAGGAGGTCAGGCAACTTTATGTTAAGATTAGGTAGCAAACTAGAAACAGCTCTTCTGAACCTGAAAGTGTTTCTCCTTCTTCGTTTCTTTCTTCCTCTGTGTTCACACAGCCACACAGGAGAAGATGCTGACGCTGCTAACTGAGATAACAATTCATAATTCACATTCATAGTTTGGGAGTAAGACTAATTATTGTTTCTTTTACTCTATCTCTGTGATGTAAATGAGAGGGGATCTCTTCTTGTCTTTAAGGGAGAGTTAAAGCAGCTTGTTTCGGACACTGGATGAACTAAGGGGGCTGTCACAGCTTAGTTTAAGATGAAGAAAGATTATTTTGTACTGTAAAATCACTCTTTATTTCCCCTTAATTGCAATTAATATTACTGCATCTTTACTTCAGTCAGTTGTAGTTTATCAGCCAAATGAGTAAAGCCATCTTTAGTGTTAGTGTTCTATTTATCAAGTGGTAATGATCAGAGCTGCCCATTAAGGCCCTAAATTAAACCAGCGTGAGTTTGTGGACATTTTATATCAGAGGTCACTCTTCTTGTAATCTTTGGTGTTAACATTCTCACAGTCTGAGAGTCCTCTCAGCTTCAGTGACGAACACAAACACACATTTGCGTCTTTTGTTCTGTGTTTTGCTGATAAATGTCCTCTGATCCATCATGATAAGCCTTCTGATCTTTGATAGGACTCGGGCTGAGAAAGAAGCCAGCAGCGCGCTACAGGATAGTCTCAGGAACATGTTCAGGTCAGTCTCCGCTACCTCGTCCCCTCTTTTTTTTCTTCTCCTGTTTGTTCTTTTTTCTTCCTTCACACAAAGAATCACGCTCACTTTCACTCTCCACTTTAACATGGCTGCCTCTTATCCCCGAGGAGCTCTCAGGCATCTGACCAGTCGACCAATCTGGTTTAAAGATTGATGGCCCCCGCGGCCAATGGAACACATTCCTGCTCCACGAACAACAAATTATCTTCAAATGAAAACTCGACAACCTTAGCCCCAATGTTTTCTCTAGAAACACAGAGATCCCAGTGACCCGAGGAATACTTTGTTTTCCCAGCAGACTGGCATTAAGGTGGAGCGTCTTTAAATTAAGAACTCATTTCAAGTTTTTCCCCTTTTATTTAAAGAATATGATGATGTTTTGATGCCATGCAGAATTAACTAGAACATTTAACTGTGTAAATCTGTGTGTGTTCATGTTTACTCAGGTGTGTTTTATACCTTTGTGTCAGATATTTATGCATATGAAGCCCTCTTTTGTTTCAGCAGGTTGTGTCTGGATTAGCCGGGGCCAAAATGTGTCCTCCCTGCTCTCCTACAGACGTGCTGCAAGTAAGAGTGTGTGTGTGTGTTTGTGTGCGTTCACCCTGGATCCTCCCGTTTGAGCTATTTACTGATATGGAGCAAGGATGAGCACTGCAGCATGCAGCTGGCCAGCAATATGGTAACTGATATCATTTTTTCTCATTATGACTTTGTTTCTGCCAATCGTCATTAATAAAATGCAATTTTATGAAAATTACGCCAACACACAAAAGGAGATACAATGGTACATATATGCAGTTCGTCTTAGGCTAACTACTGCACTCCTCCTTGCGCTTCAGGCGGAAGAAGAAGTTAGTCTCTGCCATATTGTTCTCCAGCTAAACAAAGCAGATTTCTCTCAAAGACGCATCCAGAGTCATGCAAAGGAGCAAAGAGCAACAGTAAAGCACAGCTGGTTACACAACAGGGAGTGCACCACATATTCATCAACTTGCATTTTGTTCCTCGGTGGAAAAACAGAAGTATCATCGAGAGGGAGGCAAGATGATGAAGAAAGATGAGTCACACGTGCTAAATGCAAAAAACTGACTCAGCAACAGTTTTGTAGGGCGGTTGGACAATTTGCATGTTAAAGTTGGCTTTGGAGTGTGCGTGTTTCTGTTGAAACTCTCCTGCGGTTTCATAACTTGCAGATTAGAGCAGTTCCTCTGAAAGTATTCAGCAAGCCTCAGAGTGGAGATTAAAACCACTGCAGGTGGGGCACAGTTGAGCCGGAGGTGGTGGTGGTGGGTATGGAGTGAGTGTGCTGTTACCTCGTTAAACATGAACTGCTTCCAGCTTCCAACTTTGAGAACCACAAGAAGATGGGGAAAGGTCACGCACTGGTCGCACCTTTTTCTTTCTTTCTTTTTTTTTACTGACACTGGTAATTAATAGTTTTAAGTGAACTTAATGCCATTGCCATGACCTTTGACCTCCAAATAATGTTTTCTTTGGCCAATTCTAATCACAAATTTACAAGCCACAGTGGACAGGCGCTCCCTGCAAACACAGGTGCTGGACCAGACTGACCTGGAACAGAGTGAAGTCTCTGCCTCTCTGAAGCTATTTGAATAAACACCGGCCACTTTACAAATGATAAAGCAGGGCGCAAATAACGGCCCGGCCCCAGATGGTGGATATGCAGTCCCAGAATGCTTTAAGAGTGTGGTAGTACCAGCTGCGCTCTCAGTTTTTCATATTTTAGACAACCTTGAACCAACTGTGATCACACACACACACACACACACACACAGAAAGAAAGAAATAGTAAAATGAATTGCAGCTCGAAATAACTCAACTGCTGGAATTCAGAGAAGCAAGGATCATTAAAGTTATGGTTGACACTGGCCTCTTCTAACACTGTAATGCATATCAAGTTATTATAAATAAAACAGAAAAAATTGGCAAGGGAGACTGTTTAAAATAATACAGTACATGAACATACATGTGTGTTATCTGCACATAACATAGAGAGCACAGACTAAAGTGTTGAACCAATGAAAGTTTATAGTTAGGGGTGGTCCAGGTGAGCCCGAAACATCCCTTAGTTACGCTGCAACAGGGCTGGGCTGCTGGGGGCTTCGGATGATGAGTGTTTCTTCCTTACTCACCTTTTTCACTCTCTGTGTTTATACACCTCTTTGCTTTCAATCATTAGTTATTATTAATCTTGTCCCATTTGTCCCGTCTTCCTCCCCTCAACCTTCAACGGGTCACAGCAGATGGGCGTCCCTCCCCGAGCCTGGTTCTGATGGAGATTTGGGGGTTTCTCTGTATTATTGTAGGGTCTTTTCAATAAAAGCAACTCAAGGCAACTTAAAACTGTATAAATAAAACTGAAGTGAATGTGTGCATGAACAGCTGAATGTGTAATCAGTCGATTGGTTTTCAAGACTAAAAAAATTAATTTACCATTCATGCTCTTGAACGAGTGTAGAGTATGCACAGTCAGCATAAAATTCTCAATGGAGAAAAAATGTAAATGTGTGCTTTAAAACAAAACAAGAAGCCGAAAGACATAAAAAAATATAAATAAAAATAAAACCAAGCTGTGGCTGTCTTAGTGTTACACATAATTTGATTTACAGATTATATAAAAATATTAATGAGGCCAACTTCGCTACTGACATATCTCACCAGATATTCAAAGGAACATAAATGGTTCAATGTATTGTTACTTATTTGTAAGTTGTTCAGATATAATTAATGTATTCGCTGTTCCTGTGGAAATGTGGATTTCTATGAACACTTTTTAGATGTTTTTGCTGAAGCAGATGTGAAGAAGAGGACAGAGGGAGAGGTAGTGATATACAGACACAGTCACACGCACACACAGATGTTGGCGTGCTATCAGCTTTAGCAGGCTGTGCAAAGTAAGTTATGTTCTGGCTGTTGCAGACAATTCTTCAAAGATACTATCTCTGTCTCTGAGCAGACGGCTGAGGGAACGACTTCCAAATCAGTATGTATGTATATTTTCAGCATTGAATAGAAGAGCAACAAATCACTGCTCTCTCCTTAATATCCAGCCAAATCCACCGACACAATCTGAAGCTGTAGACATGAGTTAATATACATCTGAAAATAGATCCAAACATCTGACCCACTTGAGATGGCTTTGATTTAACTCGCCAGACACTAAAATTTGTCTGATGCTAAAACAGACTGAAAAGAACTGCTCATTAATCAGGCTCATTAAAGTTTTTTGGCCATTGCTGCATTTTTAGGTGAAATTGAGGAAACACTGCAGGTAGTCTGTGACCTTTACGCAGGTCACGTTCAGAGGAAATGCAGGCACTGGCATGGGGAAAAATACAAAAACAGCAGTTTTATAAACACACAAAACCAGAACGGACTCATGTCTGATAAGGCGAGTCTATGGGTAAAACACGTCTATAAAAAAGATAAATAAACAGACTGATATCAACCCCTCTGTGCCTTTAGCCAATGCTTGACCCTTCCCTAGGTTCACCAGGTTTAACAGGTACTGATAACTCTTGCTTGTACCCAAAACCACATAAAACCAGGATGGAGAAAGATAAAAGGACCGAGACGAGCGTGAAATGCAACAAAGAATACACAATGAAACTAGACCAGTCAAGGCCACAGTGGGATCTAACAGCTGGGTGCTGATGGAGTATGTTTTGATGTTGTGCTACAGTCAAAGTAACCTCTGATTCACGGCATCAAACAAGACCACGGTTGAAATGAGAAACACAAAGTGGGGGCGGGGGAAAGGTGCAAGAACATTTGAACTTTGACCTTGGTCTCCCAGGTGTCTGTGTTGTTACTCTGGCTCTCTGGGAGGGACTGGTGACCTGCCTGGGGTCTACCTGGCCTCTTGCAGGATTTCTGGGCTGTATTGCTTGTTGTCATGCATATATCAGCAAATTATAGACTCATGGGTGCCAATGTTAGCTAAAAGTTCATAGCCAGCTTGTTTTGATGATCAGGTTTTTCTTTTCTTTGCCTAATAATCCGACATATTATAAAGGAAATCAAAAGTAGGTACTCTGAAGTACCTTATATTAAATGGAAAATGAAGCAGCCAGAGATTTCTCATGTTTTTAATAATGATAACAGTGTTGATTGTAAGTTTTCATGTGCGCACACCTGTCGTCTCCTTTCTCTCGCTCATTCTCATTGATATCTCATTTTTCCTCCCGTAACACAATTCTGTTTCCAGATGAGTTTTGAAACAATGTCGAGCAGAGAGAACATTTCTCAGAAAATAACTTTTTTTTACTTGAGAAAGAAAGAAGAAAAAAAATCCCCCCTTTGTCAAAAAATAAATAAATAAAAATAAAAATTCAGAAAAATAAAATATTAAAAAGTTACTCGCTTCTTTGGTTGTAAGGTTTAGTAATAAGTTAGTTTCACATCATAATTGATTGTGAAAAAAAGAGGTCACAATCGGTCGAGGTAAATTGCTGCCTCTCCCTGAGTCTGGTTCTGTGGTTTCTTCCTGTTAAAAGGGAGTTTTTCCTTCCTACTGTCGCCAAGTGCTTGATTACATAGCATATTGTAATATGTATAAAGTTCTCCAGATTTATAGTATTAATGCAAGTGCTACACTCAACACAGAAAACTAAATGTTACCCCCCACCCTTCCACACTGGGCTAACCAGACTGTAGTGACAGGGATCAAGCATTGCCCTCCATCCTCATCTTGTCCTTGTCACCTGCTCATAACGAGCGAGATTCAGTCAGCCAACCGGGACTATAAAATAGCTAATAGGGAGTCAGACCAGAACAGATTACCCTTCTGGCAATGATACATTTGGCAAGTAAACTGGCAGAAACACTGAAACAGATCTCAGACAGAGGAAGCACTACATACATGTGTTTATATGTGTGTTGGGTTCACTGGCTGGTCAACAAAGCGTTTTAGGAATAAGGAAAAAAGCAACATTCCAAACTAGTATTATAAACTGTGGCTAATGCTACAGGACACGTTTTCTGTATGTTTGCCATTAGAATCATGGATCAAACCACAATTGTGTAGTGTAGCTCTGAGCCTATTATACACACACATACACACACACACACACACACACACACACACACACACACACACACACACACACGAAGATCTTTTCTAATATAATATAAACTATAAAGTAAAATGTAAGGTTATACTTGGATTATCAACTATGTTGGCTCAGACCTCAGAGGGAAGACTGAAAACTGATTTCAGAGGATATGGAGTATTTTTCCTTTCCTTCCTGTGGCTAAATACATATTTTTACATATTTAAAAAAATCCAAAACACCCTCCCCCCCCAAATAAACAAACAGATTTCTGTCCTGTGAAAGACTTTACAGATATTTAGCAGTTTATGGCTTCTTCCAACTCAGCTCACTCTGCCAACCAACACTTGTGACTGGTTAGTAGATCTGTCATTAAAAAACACGCCGTTAGGATCTTAAGGACAAGTTCAGCTCAGAACTGGTGCCATTACTTACCTGGTTTCAGGAATATCAAGCTTGATAGAATACACATATACAGGAAAAGCCCAAGTTGCAAATGTTCATAAAATGCAGAAGGAAGCGCGATGATCTCAGTCAACTGCAAGGACAGCTGATCTAACAAAAGGTAACCACAGATGAACCACAAGAAAGCACACACAGCTTGAGGGAGAATGCAACAAAAAAAAACACAACATCTCAAAATCCAAAAGCGGCAATCATGAGGTGACAGAAAACTGAAAACATCCCAAAACTCAAAACCATGACAGTGATATCAGCATTGCAAACACTACCCTGTCAAAATTCACAATTTACAGAAGCAACCACGTGTTACATGAAGGTGTGGTACCAAACTCTATGTATCTGAACTGAGATATAGGGTGTCTAAAATTCTACTAGTTTAACCCTAGGAAACCATAAATTACAATGCCATTATGACAGCTCTTTAGTCATACAAATCCAGTTTTCATTTTGTTGACATTGGTATATTTTTTTCATTGTCCACATTTTGAAATCCCTAAACTATGGATTTATATTCTTAGGCAGTAAATGCAGTGCGAGATCAGCCTTGGCATAGCAGTTAAAAACAAAAAGAAAATGATGCTCGTTATATTACATACATATTCCTTCATACATTTAGAGATTATTGCCCAAGAGACCAACTCTGAATCCATCACCACTGCCTCTTTTGACATCTTCATCTTTGTCTCGTTACAGTTTAGTCTATTTATCCGGATTGCATCTTTTTTCCTGGGTTTTTTGTTGCAACATCTTTGAGTTGGTGGGTGAGAGCGTAGCTCGGTCATGAGGTCTCCCGCTGCAGAGTGACCGCTCAGCGACGCTCGCCATGATGAAGTACCAGACACATTCCAGCACTTTAATAACAAATGGGCTGACAGCGAACGATGATGGGGGGGTATGAGTTCAGTCATCAAGTGTAATAATAGATCATTTTAACACTGTTCTTTGGTGCTGCATAGTCTGTAAGTATCTCGTGCTGTGACAAAGCTTTGATAACTGAGGTTACCGCTGTTCTTTTACTTGAAAGCATTTACTGAACTCGGCACAGCAATAGCAGACTCCTTGCAGCCCAGTAGGAGATATTCTGCTTCCCTTTAGTTTTCTTAACATTTCTATCTTCTGTTTTCTTTCCATCAGAACTCCCTTGCAAATCTCAACCTTCTATTTCTAGTTCCACATGTTGCTCTTGGAGGACGGCCCGATTTCACTTCCGACACGGAGAAACCCACCAGAAAACAAACACTGTTTGTCTTTATCAGAGACACAGGGAGAGATGACCACAGTGGCAGCGGGCAGGAGCTCCGCTGATCTGATTCTGATGACCTCTGACCTCATTTTTTTCCTCCATCTGACAGGTCATTTCAGGCTGGACTGAACACAATCAATCAACTACTAACAGATCACTATCGACTCACATTATTGCCTCCCTCCAAATAGTTATTTGAAAGTAAAAACACTTTATCCATCATTATCAATTAGTTATCAAAACCGTGTGTGTAACAATTATCTCTTTGATCCCACAATTCGATGAAAATTATTGTCGAATAAAAATTCCATGACTGAAGAGTTATCAATTAGACAACATGGGGGGAAAAACAGCTATCTTCACTGAGAAATGTTTACCGGCTATGAAAAACCATTAAAAGAGAGAAAAAAAAAACATGAGAACAAATAACAGGCAGGCACTACAGGAAGTGAGTAAATCAAACTGCTGACCTCTGTGTATCAGTAAATCAGCTCATGGAGCCATTTCTAAAATTACTGCTCTGCAGAATGAGAATGGTAAACTTCAAAAATAGAAAAATGAATCTTGGCTTCAAAACACCAAAAGAAAACTTGAAAAAAACATAGGAGCCTTGAAACACGGAGTTCTACAATAAAAACAGTTTAGACCACACGGCTGTAAACTCTATCTACAAAGCGCTCTCCCAAACACAAGCGTGCAGCTTCGTGCTCATTTGTAAACTCTGGGCTGGATAAGGAATTGTGAATTTAAATACAGCAGATAAGTGGGGGCCAACCGTAATGTTTTGTAGGTCTGGAGGAGTTGATGGGGGTTAGTGAACGTGAGCAGTTTTGCATTTCTGTTTCCACTACAGCCAAGGCTCCCCTTCGCTAGATGTGCAGTGTAGCAGTGAGTAATATGCAACCATAACAACCCTCAGTATGAGTGTAGGGTACAACTATTGAAAAGCAACAATGGAATGAAAAATCCTTTCTCACCTAACAACTTCAACAATTTAAGAAAATTTATTTCCGTTTTGTCTTGGTGTCACACTTAAACAGGAAACAAAGACCATTCGAATAAAAGTTACACCTTCTAAAATCTTGGTTACAGCACTAAAGCACAACCTTTTATTTTGATGGCAAACATTCTCTGTGCCCTGTTTGTGTTGCCTGTTTTCTTGCTGAGGATCACCAAGACTTTACTTGTTCTTTCGAGTTTGTGTCCTCTCTATACCCATATAAATAATCCAACAGAACTTTCAACTAAGGGCTCAGTCAAACAGGCCATGAAACCGGTTAGTTGTACAGAGAAAAATATGTATTCCCTGACTGGACGTAAGTGGTTCCTGGTATCAATAGCTAAAGCCCGAGTCACCCAAACCTAGAGAGGGTCAGTGACACCTTGGTAACTGGGGAAAGTATGTATTCTGTGATGAGTTGGCATTTGGTTTCTGGTCGCTAGCGTAGCTACACTACAGCTCGGAGAGTAAAATGGTGAGTACAGGCAAGTCTGCATCTTTCGTACAAACTACAGATGCAGGTGGTTATCTGCTAGCAACCAAAGCAGTCACAAGCAGATTTTTGGTGCAGCACCCAGTTTCTGACTGATTTGACCCCGTCTCTTCCTGCAACCACTCACCAACACATTTACATATATGCAGATTTTTTTCCCTCACAGCCAGAGGTTGCCAGACAATCACTAAAGACCCTTTTCCATTAGTACCTACTTCAATCGACTCGGCAAGGCTTGCAGGTTTTTTCCATTAGGTACAAGGACAAGGTACTAAAATGTGACATCATCAGAGTACATGCCACTGATTGGCTGGTCAGTAGCGACACTCGATGAGTCATGAGAGCGTCTCATTCAGGAAAATCAAAATCGTCATGTTTGAAACTCGGCGACAAAGAAAATGGCTACAAAAAACAACACTGTGTTCCCGAGTGTGACGAACAGCTACAGACCGAGCACCAAGTATATATTTACTTCGACATCCATCTTGTCTGTAGTGTTCGTGTTGCATATTAATGACGTCGCAGGATGTGCAGACACGTTGCTTTGACATGCTATGATTGCAACCAACCACAATGGTCAAGAAGTCTAAAAGAAAAAAAACAGAACAACTGTATTTGAACTACATCACTTATGTTTCTTTACAATGTGAAATCTACAGGAAAGTGAACTTTTTTATATGAATTTAAGATTTTAAGGTTGTTTTATGGAAGAAAAAAGAACAATCGAAATGTTAAGAAAAGGGCTGAGCGGAAGTTTAAAAGTTTTGTTGCTCCTGTGGTTGTTACTGGAAACATTTGTACAAAACTAAATCAGTTGCGACTGATTTCAGGACATGCACATTTCAGGACATGCCCAATGGCTAATTGCTTTTCAGTCACAGTTCGTTAGTCTGTTAGCCTGTGGTTTGAAACTTAGAGTGTGTGGTTGTGCAGTCAGACCCACACCTTCACTCAACACATTCAGTTTCAAACACCAAGAAGACAATGGGGAAAATGTTTGAGGCTTTAAGTGGGACTTCACAACCGATGGGTGACATCACAGCAGCGATGTCCATCTTGTATACTGTCTGAGGTGTTTTCACTGCCATATTGAAACCTTTTCATAGCTCATAATGACCACTTTTAAAAGATTCGCAGAGTGTACAGGCTGAGTTCTACATGACACAAAAGTATGCCTGAATCAAGTTCAATTCAATTTTATTTTTATAGCAACAAATCATAACAACTGTAGACCCTACAATAATAAAGAGAAAAACCCAAAAATCAAATGAACTCCTACTTTTGCCAAGCAAGCACTTGGCAAAAGTAGGAAGAACAAACTTCCTTTTAAGAGAAAGGAAGAACCAGCCTCAGGTAGGGAAAGCCATCTGCCGTGACCAGTTGGGGGTGAGGGGAGAGAGACAGGACAAAAAAACACACTGTGGATCTCTTTCTCCTTAATGTTGGCCTTTTGTACAAGATGTTGTAACTCTGTAGTGCTCAGATTGATGAATGCAGGATGTCAAACTACCGCATAAGGGGCAATGTGACCTTAAGTGGGCCGGACCAGTGAAACTCCACTTTCTGTGAGTGTCTAACTTTACATTTAATCCCTGACATATATTAATGTAAGAAAAAGAAGTGCAATCTCAACAATACATTTCAGTTTTCTTTATGATAAAATTGTAAAATCTAGTGTAAAAAGCTCTGGTAGCTGGTTGACCAGGCAATGGCAGCTGTATTCATAATGATGTTCTTCTTTTAGATATAGTAGATACTGGAAAAAGGAAACTTTTCTGTCATTTAATCATTTCTCTATTACGTAACTAAAATATTTGGTGTAGCATGAATGGCAACAAGCGAAGTCTTAATCAATAGAAAAATCTATAAAACTTATTTTCGAAAAACAGTTAAAAGTGCAAAATCTATGCACCGCTGCACATTTAGAAAGCCTTCCAGGGGGTCAGACATGGCGGGCTGATGTTTGACACCTCTAGGCCAATGGATCTGTGAATTCATATTTCTGTTCTGTTGTGGCATTGAGCTGACTTTTGTCAAGTCAAATAGTATTCTGAAGAAAAAAAATCACAACTCAAGGTCAAAACCGTTACTGTCACGTACACATGGACTTTAAACGTAGTCTCATAGAGCCTGGTTCCCTGTCATTTTTATATTTATGGCTTTGACCTTGTTCAAACTGTGGCAGTTGAGGAGAATAAAATATTTCCCTCGAGTGAGATCGTAAAATTTCCATTTTGGTTCTATTTGTTTTGTCCTTTTATTCACATTTTATCTCCTGGGTCTTGCCCCTCCAGTATACCAGGGAGGTCATCCAGACTTATCCCCCAGTAACCCACTCTGGAGGCAGAAGAAGGCAGTGGGTCTCTGGGCAGACTAGTCCATGGAAAACCACAGAGGCCATGAGCTGCACAGAGTGGGAAAATGACACTGTCTCTGTTAATGAAATCATAATAGAGAGAGACATTCATCTGTGTCGCTGCTGTGCTATCAAAACAAACAGAGCTGAGCTGTATCAGAGTGGTTAATGGGGCAGTGAGTGGGATGACGTCTAGCACTGAAACGAGACCCGTGTAAGATGTTCTGTCAGCACAAAAGCAGCCGTCAGATGAAAAATCAGAGGAAAAACAACACAAAAGTCATATTTACAGACAACAAAACATGCAAATGTGGACAACACAAAAGCCCCAGTGTGAAGGATCAACCTGAGACTTGAAGTGATTTGTAAGGCACGGATGTGACTGAAAAACTGATGGATACGGGTTGTCAGCAACAGGTCAATCACACAACGAAGCATAACCAGGTTTATCCTCCTTTTTAACGCTGATGGGACCCATAATTTTAAAAGCAAACAAAAAGGCCTGAAATCAACTACCAGAACAGTAAACTCATCAGGAAAAGGAAAGCTCCAGATGTTATGAGATTCAGAAGAGTCGCCCCCTGGTGGCTGCTTAGAAAGAATGCAGATACTGTACCTCACATCCATCTTTTACATGTTTTACACATTTATCCCATAAAATAAACATTCAACATCTCTTACATCCTTTTCAAAAATAATTAATAAAACAAAAATGGAATGACTTCTTTCGTATAGATTTGGTTTAACATCGGAGAAAATGATGGATCATACAGACACGAATACAGGATGATTAGTCTGTATTTTTGTAGGGAATCAATTATGCAATCTAGTTAATGTAGCAGTTTAACAAGACAGGTGAGACATTAACAAACAATAGAAATAACTGACCAGCAACAAATGTAAATGCTAAATAAAGAGCTTTCACAGAAGACTAGTGAATTTGCACTGACAGGATCTTCCACAAAGCTGCTTTTTTACATATGCGCACCATGAGGTGCTTTGTGGTTACCCAATGGTTCACCTAACCTCTTCCAGAGAATTAGTCTCACTATGGTAAATTTGACTGTGTTTATATACAGAAGGAGAGATGCTCTATCTTACAGCATAGCCTCCATGTTAGCCTTGCGTGTCTAGGACTTGACAGATATGAACAGATGCACCTTTTACCTTCCCGCTCTCCTCATAACGCCGCGTTATTCACCGCGCTCTGATAATACTTGTCTGCTTAATGCGCGCTGTTAAAATTCATGAACGTTCAGCCAGGACTTTGCACAAATCACGTGTTACATGACACCCTGGGTTTATTGTCTCAGCCTCGCAGGTCCCATCTATTTGAAACAAAATCTAAGAAAACAAGGTGAAACATAGCAACCGTTATCTATGAGTTCAAGCTGAGTTCCACGTTCAAAACAAGAAGAAAAAACACAGGGTTGTTATAGACCTCCAAGGCCTGACATTTAGAAGTTGAATACATTTGTACCAAAACGGAGCTGGCAGGTTGCTCTGGGCTGACGATTTAGAGGGAAGGGCATGTGTGTGTACGAAAGCGAGATGCAGAACTTCTAATCTCGGAAAAGCTGTGTTTAGTTTTTGGGATTCAGAGACAAGGATGCTGTGAAGCGGATAATAAAGGGAGAGAGAGAGAAAAAGAGAGAGACATCATGGCTGTGACAGGTTTATAGGATCCCCTGGAATGAAAAGAAATGCTCTGCAATACCGACCACGAGCAACCCGCTGAGGGAGGGACTCCCAGGCTTGACACTTAACATGGCATGTGTGTGTGCATCTGCACACGTGTGTCTGTGTGACCCAGAGCCCAGATTTAGGCCCCTGCTCCATCAATTACAAAATGGCTTCATCTTCCAGAGTGGCGTGCACGTGCAGAGACAAGCACGTACACATGCTGCGACATACGCGCACATTCCTGTAGATATATAGGCATCAGTGACAGTGTTAGTCTGTGGGAGGACCATGTACCCGTAAGAAGTTAAAGCCCTCTCAGGAAATCAGAAACGTATGTCTGCCGCCATGGTGGTCCTCCGTGAAGATAATTTTGGAGCTGGTAACAGTCCACAGAGTATCACAGGCCTGGCTGGCTTCTCTATCTCTCACTTCATCCCGTCTTTCTTTACATCGCTCAAGTTCATCTGTTTTCCCCTTTGCCTGTGACTCTACCACATTTCCAGGGGTAGTAAGTAAATTATAGAGAAGTTTAGGTGCGAGCATGCTTTTACTGCCTCATTAAACTCCACCAGCAGCTCAAATTAATTCAACATCTGATTTTCTCGTCATGTAGTATTTTATTTTCAGCTTGATAAGCAAATAACAGCAAGAGACCAGTCAGCGGTGGATCGGTCCAACTCTGGTGGAAATATTCAGTGTGTAGCTTTAGCTTCTTTTATGTGTAACATCGTTCTCTGAAATCATCAGAAAATCTCTTTTGCCTGGTAGTTTAAGTTAAAAATGATTTGAAAGTGACCGATTTACACAGTTTATTACATGTTACACTATTAATGGACACCGTTCAACGGAAATGTTAGGGAACTAATTGTTTAGTGAATGTCCTAAAAAATGACATACAGACTTTTTCACATATAACAGACATAAGAAGCTCTTTGGTGGTCTTGGTTACTATGACAGGTGCAAAGGCGTCAGGTGGCATTACTGTAGAGCAACCATTATGTTAACTGTAACCTTTAGGTTAGAGCATTATTCAACCAATTCCACTATTCAGAGATTAATTTGCTGGGTAGGTTTTCACTTTGAGTGTTTGTTGTAGAATTATATGTCGCTTCACAGCTGGAGTCCCTGACATCTCTGGAGCAGTGATTGCTACATTTCATTTCTCCTCAGTTTTGCAAACCTAAACATTTTGTCACTAGGTTTAGCAACTCTTCACAGCCCCTTAACTTTGTTTTCACTCCAAAACAGTAGCATCAAGGACAGCAGACTACTCCTTCATGAAGTGAGCTCCCCTAGCCACACGACTACTACTCTTCTCTGTTCAGTGAGTGACTACAACAGAGTATTACAGACACAAAGCTTCAATGTTAGACAACGTCAAAATACTATTTTGAGAATAACGAGGGGATTAAGTTGTCAAACTACAGCCATGATTGCTATACCCTCTGAAAAATCTGTAGAGCAAGAGTTAGTGAAACAACTTGATCAGCTGTCTTGTGATGCACCATACTCCCTCTTTACTGGACAAGGTTGTAACCATCAATATCTCAGCTTCTGTCTATTGCAAGCTAAATAAGTTTGCACAAATCCAGCCAACTCTTCCAACTTTGTGTGTTTTTTCCTTTTGAAACGTCCTCATAGTTATCATCACATTCATCACATCACAAAAGATAAATCATTTCCTTGTTACTTAAACTGATTCTGAAGTCAACTAAACAAGAAATTTTGTAGAGGGTAGATAGTTCAACTTGAAACTACAACTTGAATCTATAAATTTCAACCTTATTCTCAAAATCAACTATAATAACGAAAAAAAATGTATGTCCTATTTTTTCTTAAAGTGGCATTAATACTCCTTCGTAAGTAAGAGAAAAATACATTATTCAATATTATTAATCTCTGGCTCTCTTTCACAGGCATGTCTTTGTCCCATCTTCCTCCCCTCACCCACAACCTGTCCCGGCAGGTGGCCGCCCCTCACAGACCCTGGTTCTGCTGGAGGTTTCTTCCCGTTAAAACGGAGTTTTTCCTTCTCACTGTCACCAAAGCGCTTTCTCATAGAGGTTTATATTATTGTGGGGATTTCCCTGTTTTCTTTGTATTACTGTATGGGGTTTACCTTACAATATAATGTGCCTTGAGGCAACTGTGGTGTGATTTGGTGCTACATAAATAAAATCGGGCTGCATTAAATGGTAAGATTATGGGACAAACTGTAGCCTCTAGTCTTTTTTTAACCTTAAAAAAAGATTTTTTTTTAAGGGATCAGAAAGTGCCTTGATAAGTTACTGTCTAAAACATGGTTAAACCACACCACAGGACCTTATGGAATTTTATTCAATAAACGACATATAAAAACATAAATAAAATGTTGTGTTTATGTAATGTTGTGAAAACAGCAGGTGTTAGCGATATCTGTAAGAAAAGTTCTAGAAAATGTGATAAAGAATTAATTACTCTACATGAATTTCATTTACAAAATATGTAATTTACATCTGAAAAGTAAAAATAAGATCCCAATCAAGATGTTTAGTAGATCCCAAAGCCTCGATCTATCTTTTCATATTCTGTTTTGTTGTATTTTGTTCTCTTTGCATTCTTTCTTCTCTACCATTGAACCCATCGCCAACTAAACCGATTTGCACATCTCACAGTCATAACTTGTAGAGTCTGATAACAGTTTGAAAGGGAGAGTATGCCAGAGTGTAAGAGCCAGTCTAATTTAAGAGCCTATAAATGATGCACAGGGCGACCTTTCAACTCCTCTGACCTTTGACAGCAGGTCAGCATTTCAGAGATTATCTTCTCTGCTTTGCTCTCTCCATGCCAGTAAAAGCCGAGAGCAGCATCTGTGTGTGTGTGTGTGTGTATACTGTAGATGTATGTTGAAGACAAGTGATTCACAGCTGAGGACACACTCTCAGAGAGACTAGGAGTGCATTCAGTCATGCTAAGCCCCGCTAAGGAAAGGTGAAGCCTGTTATTTATCAGTGTCGCGAGGTCTCACTGCAGTAAAAATGCACAGAGATAGAAACCACAGAAGACAAACAGCACAACTATATTTCAAACCTAAGAATAAGAAATACTATGTGAAGAAAACAGTAAAACATTTGAGAGGTTTTAGTTTAAATGTCGGTTGTTTTCTTTTGTACTGATGACTGATTCCTCCTCTGATGTGTCCAGCTGCTTAAGGGGGTACCTAACTGATTTAGTGTGTGTACAAACTCATAGGCCATACTCAAGGGAAACTTTCATAGCTTTAAACTAGAAGCAAGGTGGTAAAGTGGTTAGCACTAATGCCTCTTAGCATCTCAAATGTAGGCTGAGGCCTTTCCGTGTGGAGCTTATATGAGTCCAGGTGCTCCAGCTTCCGCCCACAGGTGAGAATGTGAGTGTTTCTCCATTAGGCATGTGACAGCCTGATGACCTGCTCTATGACAGCTGGGACAGGTTTCAGCTCCCCTGTGACCCTAAACTGGAAAAGATTTACTTTATTCTTTATTATTTGGAAAATTCTTTAAGGACAGTTGCATGTATCTATCTAGCCATCCATTCTCTACCGCTTACCATGGCTTGGGTCACGCGGGGGCAGCATTCTGAGATTTCCCTCACCCCAGTGTCCTCCCAGATTCCAGCTTATCTGGGGGGACACTGAGATGTTCCCAGGTCAGATGAGAGATGTAGTCTCAACACGAGTCCTGGGAATCCCCCGTTGTACCCGGAATACTTCACCTGGGAAGTGTCCAGAGGAATCCTAGTCAGTTGGGTCCTTTCAATGTGGAGGTCCAGTTGTTCTACTTCAGGTCCTTCTTGAATGACTAAGTCCAGCCAACCTCATTCTTTAGGTTACAAACCAGAGCTCGTGACCATAGGTGTGGAAAGGAGCGTAGATTGACTACTATACTGACTTTTAACAGGTCGCTTTTCACAGTAATAGCCTTCTGAAGAAGTTAAGCTCAAGATCAAAAACTTAAGTCCCTAAAATCAAAGAAATCATCAGACTTTTGAGTCAGAAATTGAATTAAAGCAAACTCTTCATGCCTAAAAAAGACAGAAACTTAAAGAAACACTCTGTAGAGTTTTGGGCCATTTACAACAGAGGAACAGTTTTAATTGTGGCTATTTACACTCTGTAGGTCACCATACATCTATACAATTAGATTTTATTGAAAGCAAAACAATAAGATGTTCTGATTGGCAAAAGGGTTATTTAAAACAGGGCCAAACCACATTTAACATTAATTATACTAAAGTAAGAAGTATACTAAAAATTTGCTACTATATATAGAAAATACAAAAAGGAAGCTCTATTCTACCAAGAGTGTAACAAGAGGTAAGAGGAGCCGAAGCCACTCTCTCTCTCTATAATAATCTGCTCATTTAAGTATTTTTACAGGGCCAAAGGAGCAGCTGCACTTTTTCACTTTAAGACTGCAGAGTACACTCAGAGTGCCAGGATTGCACTCAGCGTCCGTCTCTGCAGACATCTACTGCACTGTTTAATACGACTTCCCGGCTAGATTTACTGTGATGGCTTTTGAGGCAAAGAGGTATAATATGACAAAACATGGCCCTGTAACCCCAGGACAGTCAGCAATGTTTAGTGGTGGTGAGACCCATTTAGCTGGAGGATTGGCAAATATATAGCTTTCCTCCCTTCTCATGTACAGAATTTCAATAAATGGGACTGTAAATCAGGGTTGAATTTAAACTTGACTACATTTTCTGTCTTTTTTTTTTTCTTTTAACTGTACAGGCCACAGTTTGGGAGGTAAAGGTGGAGGTGTGTGTGATTAAGTAACTTTTTACTTTGCACCAAGTGGCAACCTCCAATACCGCCAGCAAGATTACTGATATTAGTCTATATGTTAATCAGGTTGTATCAGACGCCACCTCTCTGGGGACATCTCAGGCCCTCCAAGGTTTGGAGGCCTATCTCCACCCACCACCACTTCCCCTGCCAGTGGCGGACTCCCTCAGGTGTCGGTGCGTTGGTGGTTCTTTGTGTCTGGGGGTGGGCGTCCGGGTACACACCGGCTCACTCCTTGGCGGCCGCTTATCGGGGCCTGGAGCCTGGGGCTCGCTCGGGCCACTTCGGAGGTGGGGTGCCCCCGGCCTCTCGGCCTGGGGCTCGGTCACTCAGGCACAGCTGGCTGCCGGCGGAGCTCACGGGCGCGTCACTGCAACTCCCCCTGGCTTCTGCTCCGCGGCTGCTGAGTGAGCCCTCATCTGGGACTCTCCTCAGCTCTTATCTGGGACTAGTGGCCAGCTGCCCCTCTGTTGGTCTTCCTTGGTCTCTTGTGTTCTGGAGGGCCTCTGGATGTCTGGAGTCTTGATCTCCTCCATACCTGCTTCATCTCCTGGAGGACGGGGCTGTGGCTCCCCACACTCCCTAGCAGATCGATTACATGAAGAACCTTTGGTAAATCACGAGCATGCTGTCCACCACAGGTGTACACACGGGGATCTCACACACGACAACTACACCCTTTTTGGCTCCTGCCTCAAAGCACATGTGCGCTGTCTATCTTGCGTGCTGCACAATATGTTTATATATTTAGTATCTACTGTTATATCTACTCCTAGCTAGTTTATTGTGATGGTGCGTTTTGTATTATTATGTTGCTCTTTGTTGTTTGCTTTTCTTCTGTTTTTTTTCTCCATACAGGTGATCCAGGTGTTTTGTTTGTTTTTTCTTTCTTCCCCCCTTCTCACCGTCTCTTCTCCCCTTTGGTTTTCTTTCTCTCCCTCTCTTTCTTTCATTCTTTCTCCCTGTCCTATCCCCCAGTCATGTCTGTCCCGTTTGTAGCAACTGAAAATAAAATAAATTCATAATTATAATAAAGGTCAATCAAATGGACCAATATGGCAAGGCCATGATGATCCACTTGGTAAAATAAATCCGCTTGGCATCTTTCTTGGCCTTAAGACAACAATTCTGATGGCTAAAGATCCAAACGGGACACAAAAAAAAAAAAAAAAAGCAAAAAAACAAGAAAAGTAACAAAGAGATGAGATAAGCATCTTTAACCATGTTACGAGCGTTGACATTGCAGTTTGTCCACCAAAGACACCTTTGCTGTTGGAAACACATATTTGAAACGTCACAAACACGACAACCAGCTGATCCAAGTGAACTCAAGCAGAGTGTAAACAAGTAAAACAATAACTGCTGTGGAAACTCAAATACTGGATTGGTTTTTAATCTGGTATCGGTAAGATGCTAATTTAATTTGTATCCTGTATGTATTTGTATGCACTAATAAGCCTATATCTGTGCCACAGTAGTGGTTATCTGCCTCTTTTTTAGCCTGTTATACAAATGCCTGTATGGAGCATCCACATAGGAAGTGACTAGAAGACATGTGGTGGCGACAGACCACAGAAAGTGATGAAATAACCGCCAGTCTTGTCCTAAGTTAAACTTTTCTCAACTTTGAAGCAAGCAATTGAAGCTACTACCAGTGAGAGCAAAGAAACCCGTTGATTGTCTTGAACTAAAGCAGCCAGCTACCAGTTGAGTTATGACCATAAAAAGACACAGGACTGTGTGAATAATTTCTTTTAACAGTGAAGGAGCTACTCATCCCAAAAGTTTTTGCAAATCCCATAATGATTTCCAACTTTTTCAAATGAAATTCTTTTCATTATTGCAGCGCTGCATAATAGGACTTTTGATAATAATATCAATTATTAGTTATTAATCTTTGGCTCTCTTCCATAGCATGTTTTTGTCTTGTCTTCCCCTCCTCACCCCAACTGCTCACGGAATATTGCCGTCCATCCCGTAGCCTGGTTCGGCTGTAGGTTTCTTCCTGTTAAAATAGATTTTTTCCTTCCCGCTGTCACCAAAGCGCTTACTCATAGGGGTCTTATGATTATAAGGGTTTTTCTCTGTTGTCTTTATATTATTGTAGGGTCTTTACAATATAAAGCGCCTTGATGCAACTGTTTTTGTGATTTGGCACTACATAAATAAAACCGGAATTTTTTAAATATATTTTGCTGTTTGTGTGTAGCAAAGTAATATATATAGCCCCGTCATCGATATAGTACAGTGCTTCATCAACTGATTGCAATCACTGCTATTACAGTTTCTGAAATTTTTGTCACATCTTTAAAATCTTCCATGGCAACAGTGACCTCCACTAATCAGAGATGTATTTGCTTCCCTTTAGGATTATGGATATAGTAGATATTTTGTCTGACATCACATTGGTTGGTTGTTGATATCTTATGGCAATTTCTACAAGACACATATCATTGTTTCCCAGTTTTGAAGCATATAGTAAGTCAACTTTAGATGGCTACAACATTATGGCTCATAATTAAAACCCTATATGGAGACGTATGAATGGCATTTTTGGCTCAAGAACCTCACTCTACTAAACACAAATTAAAAGTTTACCAATATGACAGAAGGATGATGATACCTTTATTTGTGGCTTCAAAGTAGTGGTCCAATGTTTCCCACTATGTACAGTGTATAATTGCAACTAAAGATAACCTGGGATGAATTCAGGGGGACCAACTCATAACTCATAACAATGACAGGGAGATATAACAAAACAATAATAGACATGTATCATGGCCCTGATTCATTATAGTTATTATCACTGTACAGTCAACATGCATTAAAAACTGATGATCGAAGTTTATCAGATTCACATTTGGGACTGAAGACTGACTGTGTTTTAGGACTAAGGAGGAGGCTGGGGTAGATGGAAGGGTAAAAACAAATTGTGTTTAAAATGGAAGGTTGCCATTGCCAACCCCAGCTCAACATTACTATAAACCAAAATCTTAACTGCATATATTATACTGCATATCTGTGCAGGGGTACTATTTCAGGATTTAGTCTTATGAGGCAAATTCACTGGGAAACAGCATCTTTTTGGTCAGGTTGGAGGATTTCTACCCGTTCTTTCCAAAATGCTTTTTTCCCCATGGTTCCTACCTCACAAGGGTTATTTTAAACTCAAATAACACACACACACAATGCAGTGTGAGCTGGGGGACGCATTGATGGAATGTGAATGTCAGCGGTCTCTTTATTTACGCTCCATATAAAACACTGAGCAGTAATTAACAGCAGGTATCCTCCCTAGCCAGAGGGTAATTGACTGTTTCAAAGTGCCAACACTTCATAACAGAGACTGTATGTGTGTATGTGGCCATGTGCACGCTTATGTAAAAGAGGAGAGGCAAAAACTGTATGAGTGAGAAATATAGATCGTGTATGAGTTTTTGCGACCACGAGCGCATTAAAATTAACTCTTTTATATTCCACACCTCCCCCACCTCTCCTCCCATCATCTCCCGTCCTCCCAATACGGATAAGGGTCAGCAGTGTTGGGCACAGCCACTCAAATGCTCCAGGTTTCTTTATGAGTGCATTAAGGTTCAGACGTATTCATTATCAGTAAGTGTAGTAAGATGGATCAAGCTGAGCCATTTTACCACCACTGAAATGTTAGCTGTTAATTTTAGCGTGCGAGTAGAAATATGGTGAAAGCTCGAGTCTTTTCTTATAACTTCAACAAGGTCTGCTGTGGATCTGTTGGTAGGCATGCTCTGGGGCATGGGGGAGTCATAAGGGTCAATTACCACAGCCAAATGGTTAACTTTTGCTAACCTATGTTTCACAGCATAGTGTCAAAGTACAGTAATGAAAACAAAACTATATCTTTATGTGCTTCAAAGTCCCGTGTATCGGATTTAAAGCTAAAGACAGAATCTAATGTGGGGTGGCTGTAGCTCAGGAGGTAGAGCAGGTCCCCTGCTGATCGGAAGGTGGGTGGTTCGATCCCTGGCTCCTCCAGTCTGCATGCCAAGTATCCTTGGGCAAGATACTAACCCCAAGTTGCTCTCCGATGCATCCATCCGAGTGTGAATGTGTGTGAATGTCATTAGAAAATCACTTAGTTTAGAGTCCGTGCTTGTGAGAATGGGTGTAATTGGGTGAATGTGGCATGTTGTATACAGCGCTTTGAGTACTCTGGGAGAGTAGAAAAGCGTTATATAAGAATGAGTCCATTTAACGTTATGAACCAAAACAATTAGCCCTATATGAGTGATGCTCTCAGGCAGTGTCATGCAATTCTCTTGACTCACTGCATATCAGGCACAGGTAAGAAGTTAAACGGGAAGCATTGCAACACTGAACTTTGCGTTATTCTGTTTATGCAGGTAAGATAATGAGGACTGGGCTTCTCTGCTTAGACCGTTGCCCCAGTGACCTGGCCCTAGATGAGTGCTGGAAAATTGACAGATGGGTATTATGCTTGCATTATATTTACATACTATGTTGTTATGCTATATTAAAAAAATATATATTTTTTTGCATCAATATGGTGACCTACAAAAAGTGAGGTAATAAAAAAGTAATTTTTAAAAAGTGAAGTAATATATTTTTATGTCTTCACATTATCACCAAGTCAAAAATGCGTAACAGCACATTATAATGTTGAAATTATCTCGTCTTCTGAAGGTGATACTGTAAAAAAGCATTGTGTATCTGTGTGACAGCTGAAAATTAGGGCTACAAACTGCACTGATGTCAGTCAGATGTATTAATAGATCAGTTTGCTAATAGAAATTTGCATCTAGACAGTCTATATACTACAAAAACCTCTTTGTCCAACACTCTCAAACCCACTTAAACTAACCTGATGCGAGTGAGCTGAAGCCAAATGCCACACGTCTAGAGTACATAAGCAGCAACCAGACTAATGAGAATCCAAACATGTGTGGTCAGCTGCTTCATGCTCTTGTGGGGCCATATGCTCTTTCCGCCATCATCCTCACAGGGAACATAAAGTTAACGAGAGGCTTGTTAGTACGTGTTAATTGGACTGTGTGTTCACTAATTGATTTTTGGTTAATTAGGGTTGGGGTATTTAGTGCTAATTGTTATTTGAACTGTTATTTCTGTTAATTTAATAGGTGTAAACACAGTCAAACCAGAGTGTCCCGAGTTGTAATTGCCTCCAACAACAGCAGCAGCAGAAACAACACGGTGTAGACCAAAGGTGCCTCCACAATTAGAGCTCCTCTGAGACATGCCACACTGATTGGCTATGATGCTAATTAATGTTAATTAGCATGTTCCCAGCCTTTTTAATGGGCAACAGCGCTCTTGGTCCTTACTTATCCAGCTGTTTGCTGTGAATGCATGATTTACTGTGAATAATGTTTCCAGTAAAAGACATTCAACACATACCGATGTCCTGTTTGTGTGGTTTGATGAGTCAGTGTTGTGTCAGTGAGGCTGCAGAAACTTGTAGTGTATCTAAAGTCTTTGTATACAATATTTTGAAAACAACTGATAACCCTGTAATTTAATGAAATTACAAGAGATTGGAAATGTTGGAATTTGTACACTGTGACATCAGAGCCTTTTTAAAATTACTTAAATCACATGCAACTGTGTGATAAAATAAAATCTTACCAACGTAGCAGTAGTAGTATTGTATATTTGTCACTTAGAAAGGCTATCTTATCTTATTTTCATCTCTTCACTTAAAAACATAAAAATACACACGTGTGAAACAAACACACAAACTCTGCAGTTTTCCATTTAAAGCACAGAAATGTTAAAATAACAATAAAGTGAAGAATTAATGATTTGACCCAAAAAACTTTAAACTTCAAACAGCAATGTTAGAAGAAACTATACAGTTCAAAGGAATCAGTAACACATGTATATATTAAAAAGCAATTGTGTTTCAGAACATTTAGACCTGCGCTAACAATAACTGTCAAACGTGTGCCACACAATGTCTCACCTAGGACAGCGAATAAAGACGACCAGCAGTTTCTACAGATTTGGTTCAGTTCGTTGTCTTTTGGGCAGACGGAGCCTCTCTGTCTCGAGGAACTGTTCGATTTTGGAGATCTGTGCCCTGAATGATTCCTGTTGATCGCCCCTCTCCTGGGAGCAGGAGAGTTCCCAGTTGGACTCTGAACTAGGTCCTGCAGCTAAGGTAGGAGCTCTGCTACACCTGATTCAAAGAAAACACTAGCATGAACTTGTTTGTAGTCAGTAATCATATTATTAATCATGTAATAATACACATTTCAAATGAAGCTATACAAATTCTCCTTACCATTAGACTGAAGTAATGCACTTAAATGAAAATGTTTAAGATAAGATAATAAGATAAAATAACCTTTATTAGTCCCACACATGGGAAATTTGATTTGTTACAGCAGAAAGTGGAGAGTGCAAAGTTACATAGCAAAAATTAGAAAAACGCTGGAATAGAATAAGATGATAAGAATACTTCTAAAACTTCTAAAATATAATTTTTAACCAAGAAAAACAAAAAAAAAAAACCCTCTTGTTTTTTGTCAATACTTTGGTTAACTACTGAATGGGCCAAAACGTTAGTGAAGAACATTTTCATTCAGGTGTGTAGATACAAAGATATGAGCTATGAAATTTGCCCATTATTATTTATTTACTTTGACATTTACTCTGGTTCAAATGCTGGTGTCTTGTTTCTAAAGAACAAACATACTCACTCTGCAGTGGTTTGCCATGACAGTTTGCTGCCTGTGCTGGAGGCTGGAAAAGAACAGCTTGGCGGAGGAGCTCTGCCATCCTGCATAAAAATGACGACAAACAGTAGATATCACCAAATATCCACTGTGAGAAAGCTGTGATTGTGGTCACACAAAGTTTGTGTTTCATATTTATTATTCTATAATATAATAGTTTGAGATAATACAGTAAATAAGAAACACAAAGATTCTTCTATAGGATTTGGACTATTACTGGCAGATAAACCAAATGTATGAAAAGAGTGAGTATTCATAGTGTTCAACCTTCTCCTTCAGTTCTTTGTGGCATGCTTCTAGGCCAAATCCTGAGTGATCGCAATCTAGTCCTGATAAAGTGAAATATCAAATGAACAATGTGGATTCACAACCTAGTAACTCCCCTGATCTGCAATCTATGGCCAATTCTGAAAATCAAGCGGACAAGCAGAAGCCCACAGACTGTGATCAACCTGGAGCACCTATAAGGCAGGAATCTATCACCACCATTTGGTCTTTTTTTGGTACAAAAATGTCAGTTCAATGCTTAATTCCTTCATAAGAAAAGAAAAGACAGATAAACAATAAGCAGTAACAACTGATATTTGTATCTGTATCCAGCCCAGAGAGAGCAGCCAGAACTCTTCGCTTTGGTCTTCTTTACAATTTGTTAAACTATCAGATGAGTTTGTTTTTTCCCCTCATACTCGAGTCATGCTGCAGCCTATCTCCCTCAACTGCGAGCACCTGGATTGTATAAAACACAGAGTGACAGTGCGGTGATGGTGACAAAAGAGTTTGGGAGCGTGTGAGAGAGAAAAAGTGAAACAGAATTTAAAAAAGTGAAACAGCAAGAGGGTGGAGAAAGTGAGTGAGGGACAAATGATGAAGTGAGAGAGGAAGACAGAGCGAGAGCGGAGACCAGAGACTGAGTGAGTGAGAGAGGCGAGGTACCCAGGCATCATTAGGTACTTTTTCTTCCACAGGTCATTTGTTCTCTGTCTGTCTGGCTGTCTATGAGCTCAACATACATCAAGCCACATCCATTCGGTCAACACCTGACCGAACATTAATCAAAGAGCAGGAAAGTTTGAAACCTCTGAAATCTTTGTCAGATATTCTGCGTACTCTGTTAAACAAGTTCTCCTACATTCTAAAAGTCCAGGACCACAAAAATGTTGAAAGAGCATTTTAATATCTAGTTCCTCTGAGGACATGTCAGGCTGTTGTAACGGGCATATTCATTCAAGCTCCAGCTCAAATTTCCCACGGGCTCCACTCAGACACATTCTATAAAATGATGAAGCTCTGAATCTGTGGAACAGCAATGACCTCGACAGAGAAAACCCTTTTATAACGGTCATTCTGATGTCCTCTGAGGGGGGGGCACGCATTTCTATGTGAACACGACACTGTGGCCATTTCCTGCTGCTCAACATCAACTTGTACTAGAGAACACGATTAAAGCTTCACTGTGATGAAATGTACTTGGAAACAGGCTTCAGCAGCTGAAATTAAATTTTCCAAAGTGCAGCTCGCACAGTGAGGACTCATCAATAAAGCTCTCAAATGTAAAGGTATGTAAATCATGAGCTGTGCTTTATCACTTGACTAGTGTTTTACAAGCTATTTTAAAATAACTTCTGTGACATACATATATGATTATTAACTCTCACAGTTATAAATGAACCACCTTCTAAAGTGTCGTACCAGCAATTCCCTACTTCTTAACAACTGACCGTATCTGCTGCTGTTCTCTCTCTGCAGGTCTCCTGCACTGCTTCCCAGAGTCCCTGCTGCTTTCTCCTCAGGGAAGGTGCGGTCCCACAGACACTGGAGGCATTCAACAGGTCTGACGCCCTCATAATCACCAAGGGGACTAAGAGGAATGAGGTGAGATGGCAAGAACAGCAAGAAAGCAAGAATGAATGATGATTAGTAATGGTAAGAAACGCAGACGGACAATGAATTCACTGTGTAAGATGTTCCTAGTCATGCATCAGAGCAGTTTCTGTGCTCCTTAGAGAAATGATAAACCACCACCATTGTCGTGTTTGCTTTTGAGGGGCTTGGGTATTATTGTGCTGGCAGGATGTCCTGGGAATCCAGCAGTTGTATTCTGGAAAAAAAACACCAAGAGTTTAACTGATATAAAACTAACCACAGCTTTAAAGCATTTCTACATCCGAATGTCAAAAAATTGTTACGATTACAAACTAAAATTAACTGCACTTCTCTAGGTTAGTGTAGCTAGTTAGTCCTGTATGAGCATCATATGACTTTTGAAACTGTTGTACATATTTTCATCACACAGCTTGAAAACGCTACAACCTTTTGATTCTAATACCTGGATTGGCTGGTGCGCTATGGTGACATCTGACTTTGTTCTGGAGTTTGACTTTCTTCTCTCGGCAGCGGCCCACTCAAATAATGGCCTGTAAGTCTTTTTGCTGGGCAGAGACAACTCGCCACAATCACTCAGCAGCTTCTCTCCTAACTCAGGCTGCTTGTGACCCAGACTTGTAACGAGTGGCAGCTTCGGATCTGTTTCACTTTTAGTCTTCTTTGTATCTTCTGTGTCCTTTATATGCTCACTTTTCATGTGTTTGGTTTCTACCTCAGAATCAAGGGTTATGGCACCCATCGTAATATTAACATTGCCATCTTTTAAGTGGGATTCTTCCATAGGTGTTTGATAGACATTCGTATCTACACTTGATTCATCTTTTCTTCTGTTCTCTACACTTGGATCACCCTTTCCTTCAACAGTTACCACAGACTTCCACTGCCCATCTTTCTGCTCTAAGCTTTCCAGCAGCTGCTCAGGTTCTGCCAGTTTTTCACTCAAAGGTACATCAAAGATTTCATTTGTTTGCGTCATATCTGAAATAACATCAGAAGGAGTACGTGTTTCTGTATGTGTCTGACATGATCCCAAGTTTTCAGCGCTGTGAAAACCATTTGAGTGACCAGCTGATGCGGCATCGTCTGTCTGTGAGGTACTCAACTGCTTCAGGTGTTCAGAAAGTCCAGCAGAAAGCTCCCCTGCTTTTTTGGTGGGAGGCTGACTTAGTGATCCTGTGTCTCCGTCTGAGCTTTGAACCTCGTTTTGACACAAATTTGAAACTTCCTGTTGTTCAGAGCTAACACTTTGAAGTTCTCCATCTCTTCCAGTCTCACCATGGATCTTCAAATGTTTGCATTCAGCATCCTTTTCACTGACTTTCTGACAGAGACTTTGTGTGAAGTCTGAGGGTTTACAGACATCCACAGGCGGCTCAGCGCCCATGAAGTCAATGACCTGCAGTGTGTGGCTCTTTTCAGCAGTCATATCAGTGATCGTCTGGGCTCGTATCTGTGTTTGTGGTGTCTGCACTGCTGTCTTTTCTCTCTCCTTCGCTCCATCCGCTCTATCTTTTGTTTCTGTTCCAGCATCCTTTGCTGACCCCTCACTGTCCTCTCGCCTGTTTCTTCTATCTGTTGTTTGTGCCATGGCTGTTCCTCTCTTTTCTCCAGCACGTCCTCCCTCCTTCACATCTTCTCCTTGATCGTCTTCCCTATTCCTCAGCTGTCCTGTATTTTTCTCCTCTTCTTCTCTATGGCTATTTCCTTGTTTCCCGCTGTCCTTCTCCTCATGTTCTTTCTCATTCATTCCTGTGTCGTCTCCTTTATTTTTCATGTTTGTTGGTAAATCTGCAGATTCACCGAGAGAGCTGTAATCGGAGTTCGATGCAGTTATACTACTCGCAGAGCAACCTCTGATAAAGTGGGTATCATCATCAGACACAGAGAGAGCAGTATTAGTTAGATCTGAAAGCACATCAGGGTTGTGTTCACTTTTCGAGTTGTTAACCCCTTTGTTCAATGTTATGGCCTCTGTGGCTCCTGTCCCAGAAAAAGTACACGAGCTGAAATTCATGGTAAGTGGACAACTGGGCATTTTTAGGTGGCTTAAAGGCTCTTTTATTGTTTGTGACTGTTGTTTTGGGACTTTTTGACCTAAAAGAGAATAAAACGCGCATGAGAAAAAATAAGAAAATGACTGTCTCATAGTGTCTTAGAACATATTTATCGTCTGTATGTTTATATTTAGTGTGCTGACCTTCAGTTTCTGCAGTGGCAAGTATCTTAGTTCCAGTTGCTGTGTCCTCTAAACGGTCTGGAATTTTGGCCTGAGAGGAGACAGAGTGCTGCAGACTGCCAAAGCCGGGAAGCTTAGATCTGGAGATGCGTTCACTTACAGATTCCTCGCCTCTAACTTCCTCCACAGAGGTGGGATGGGTAGAAACACTGAGTGTCTGGCTGCTGTCTCTTACCTGTGCAAAGAAAAATAAACATGCATGCATTCACATGACAGTTTCTCTTATAAACTCACCTACTATACATCAGCTACACCTGCTGTTATTAACATTATTCCCATAGCTGTAAATCAGAATATTATGAAAAATATTATAGTGAGCTCTGTTCCTGGTTTCTTTATCCCTGAATGTTCAAGTGCTGACTCTGGTCTGTTTTGAAAGGTTTGTCTAATAAATGAGAGGACCGCTTTGCAGTACTTAACGTTCTGCAAGTCAGCACATGTATTTCACTTTCTGTCAAAACTGCTGAAAACACAACCTGTTAATTTTTCACTTTAGTTATTTTTCATTTTTAATATAATCATCCAACACTGCAACAGTACAGATATTGGTAGAAAAAAGTGAAGGTCCCCTGTAAATACTTTAAACTTATCAATTGAGTAGTACAAAGTCTGCGTGATGAGTTTTTCCATGTAAAAACAGAGTTGTAGAAAAGTGTTTATTGTGTTCTGTTAAGAGAAACTCTCTTCTTCTTCATCTCACCCTATCCCTAGCATCCTCTACTGTCACACCAACATCCATGAATCTTCTTTTCCTCTTTTCCTCCCGCCTGGCAGCCCCATATTTAGCATCCTTTGCCCAGTGTATCCACTATCTCTCCCCTGTACGTGTCCAACCGTCAGCCTTGCCGCTATAACTCTGCCTCCGAAACACTGAACCTGAGCTGTCTCTCTGATGTACTCAAATCAAGTAAAGTTCGTCTCTACAGGACATTTAAAAACAACAGCTGTTGAACAAAATGCTATATATCTAAAATGATCAAATCAAATAAAACACAGGAGAAAAATGACAGAGTTAAATGAAATATAAAGCTGTGTAAAAACAGCACAAATGAAAGTACTTCAAACTCATTCTGATTTAAAAGCCAAAAAATACATACGGGGTTTGAAAGCATCTAATACTGGAGATGTCCTGATGTTAGGGACAATTGGCTCCACAGACCTGATCCCCTTTGTGCTTTAATCTGGAGCTCAGCCTCTTGTCCTTTTTCAGCACCACTGTCTCTATAGCAGCAGGTCTCACCGCCATCTTGCAAACCTTCCCTTTCACTCTTGCTTTCACAAATCACCCAAGACACTCATCTCCAACAACTGTACCCTGCCTACACTCTCTTCTTCACATTACTTGTGCACTGCCCATTGCTTTGAATGGTTAACCCCAGGCATTTAAATTCATCCACCATCACTGCTTCTTCTCCTTGGAGCATCCCTGTTACATCTGCTTGTTTTTACGAACTTTTATTTCTCTTCTCTCCAGAGCATACCTCCACCTCTCCAGGCTCTCTTTCATCTGTTCACTACTTCCGCTACAAATCACAGTGTCGTTATTTGTCATTTGTAGCCCCCCGTACCCATCTGTCACTCCTGCCTCACATGACACGTGTAATCCCCTACAGGTGTTTTTGGATACATACCTCCATTTCATGTGTGTGCTGTTCATGTGATTTGGCCTGTAAGGACAGCTCAGCGTGTTTCTGATGAAGATCATCATAAGCCTCTTTCAGTGCTTGAAGGGCTTCTTGCTGTGTCTTGAGGTGATCCAGAAACTTCGTCTTCTGTTTACCCACACAGACAAATGAAAGATGTGATTTTAAATGAGCTTGTATGATTTTCTGGCATCTTCCCATATACACATTAAGTCTGCTATAGAAGAGTCCAGCCTGACGGACACTGTAAATATGTGCTACTATCATCACAATGCCTTCTCCCACAGCACAGTTTTTCTTCTACCTCTTTGTCCCAGCTGGTCTTGGAAGCAGCATAGCTCTCCATCAGTTGGGCCACCTTGTCTTCCATTGCCTTGCTTTGCTCTCCCATCACCTCATGTTCCTGTTTAAGGGCCTGCAGTAAAATTAATCGCCCATGTGGTTTTAGTGCAATACTAAATTTTTATGTGTTTATTTAATGTGAACAGGGGGTTCTAAACAGGGCAGGCAGAGAGAGGACTTCTTGCTAATACAAATCAGTTGGCTTGTGTCATTTTGATAATGATTTTAATAAATTAATGAATAGGTGAATTAAAATGAGAGGGGGTGGTATAGAGAGAAGAAAAGAGAACAATAAACTTTAAAGCTATAAATGCAGAATAAACACACTATCATTCAGTTGTGGAGCCGACTATATTCACACATGTACATGCTGTGATATACAACATCCCATTCATCAAGTTTATGGGAAGGAACAATGGTTGTCATTCATTTTGGTCTTTGCATAAATTTACTCTATAATCATTTAAATAGACCCTGAAAAATTTCTGATCTGTGTGGGACCAATGGGTGGTGCAGGGTTTTATCTGGAGACATAAATCACATTTTCTATCAGCCAAAGCTCCAACGTGCATGAAAAGGAGGTTTCTACAAAGGTGAAGTGGGATAACAGACATGTCATTACTATAAGTTTGGCATTTATTTTTGTTTTTGCACACAAAAACCAATTAAAGTATTCTAACATAAAAGGACTGAAATCGCACTAACTTTAAAGTCCAGAGTCTGTAAGGATAAATTTCATTCGCCCCAAATTTTTTGTTAAATGTGGCTTAAATGTATGACTGTAATTTGTAAGAATCAACAAGATAAATTCTTCTATTTCTTCCTTATTATTGATAAACAAAGACACACCTGGAGCTAATTTTTTCTCTCCTGTAGGCAAAAAAAACTTTGTTATTATTAAATCAATTTTGCTTACCAGTGATGCTTACCAATATTTGTACTACATACAGTATATGATAGTTAACATGAATACACCAGTTAAAAATAAATCAGGAGATTAATTTCTGATTTACACTTTACATTTCTATTCTTTTCTTCTTTGCAACACTTTTCTAAATGTGTGATTAAGGTTGAAATGTGTGTTTGGACATAATTATCCAATCTAACACATTAATAAACAAGAAGCACTCCAAAATGTAGCTCTCTCTCTGGGCACTATTTACTTAGCATGACGAAAGTTTCGGCCTGTCTCAGCAATGCAAAGCCCCCAGCATCCAACATCACCATGGAGGAGAGGAAGACACTCACATCACTTAGTGATGACAACAACATTATCATCCTTGCAGCAGACAAGGGTCGGTGCACAGTATTGCTAAACCAGAAAGACTATCATGAGAAGATTTTGTCACTACTCAGTGATGAAAATACTTATAAGCCCCTGAAACGAGACCCAGGAAGTGGCTACAGGAAGAGGGTGATAGACTGTCTGAAGCAGTTAGAACAAGACAAGGCTATTGACCGGACCTCATACCACAGGCTAGTACCCAGGGGAGTCTACACCAAGTCTGTATGGTTTACCGAAAATACATAAACAGGGTGCACCTTTAAGACCGATTGTCTGCATGATCAACTCTGTCACCTATAACATCTCCAAGTTTCTGGCTTCGATCCTCAACCCGCTGGTGGGCAGCTCTGAACACCACATCCAGAACACCCTGGATTTTGTTGAGAAGGTGAGAGATGTCATTATGGAGGCAGATGAAACCATGGTCTCGTACGACGTTACATCTCTCTTCACTTGCATCCCAGTCACGGAAGCGTTGGAGGTAGTCCGTAAGAGATTACAGGATGACCCCAACCTCAGCAACAGGACCACTCTCAGCATCGAACCAAGTGTGTTTGCTTGGAACTGTGTCTTCATTCCACCTACTTCACATACAAGGGTCAGTTCTACAGGCAGAAACATGGGTGTGCCATGGGCTCCCTCAGTTTCACCCATCGTGGCCAATTTGTACATGGAAGAAGTGGAAAAGAGGGCTTTGCTATCCTACCCTGGAACACCACCAAGCCATTGGTTCAGATATGTGGATGACACCTGGGTGAAAATCAAATCTCAGGACGTACCACATTTCACGGATCACATTAACTCGGTGGACCGACACATCAAATTCACCAGGGAGGATATGAAAAGTGGCAGGTTAGCCTTCTTAGACTGTGAGATTTCCATCAGTAATGGGGGACATCTAAAAGCTGACGTGTACCGTAAACCTACACATACGGATCAGTATTCTAAGGTTTGACTCTCATCATCCACTGGAGCACAAACTGGGTGTCATCAGGACGCTACAACACAGAGCGAACACCATCCCCACTGACACAGCGGCCAGGGAGGCAGAAGAACAGCACTCAAGAAGCCCGAAAACTGTGTATCCCATGGATTGTGTCAAGGAATGGAGCAGTTGAGACGCATTTTTTCTAAACACCAGGGTCTCTGTGGCTTTTAAACCCCAAAACACGCTGCGCCAAAAATTGGTCCACCCCAAGGATCGGGTCCCCCGACACAAACAGAGTAACATAGTGTACGCTGTTAAGTGCCAGGAGGATTGCCAGGATTTATACATCGGGGAAACCAAACAACCTCTGGCGAAGCGGATGGCACAACACAGAAGAGCTACCTCGTCAGGCCAGGACTCTGCAGTCTATTTACACCTACAGGCCAGTGGACACTCTTTCAATGATGAGGATGTACACATCCTGGACAGGGAGGAACGCTGGTTTGAGCGCGGAGTCAAGGAGGCCATTTACGTGAAAAGGGAAAGACCATCTCTGAATCGAGGAGGGGGCCTAAGGGTACATCTGTCACCATCTTACAATGCTGTGATTGCAGCCATTCCCCAACTCTCTGTGAATGGTACTCATGGCCATTGATCAGTGGTCTTTGATCAGTGGGTTTTGGTCAGTGGGTTTTGGTCAGTGGTGTTGATCAATGGTCATGAGAATTTGCATAATTATGATTAAGGAACTGACCTCCCAGCCCATTGTTCCTTCAGTGGGCTGGTTTCAGTCATTATGCAAATGTACTGTTTATAAGATTGGAAACCTGCAGTCAGCTGAGACTGAAGAAGTCACTTGGATGAGTGACGAAACGTTTCTCCCACAAAACGCTACGTCCAGATGAACAGAATCAACTTTTGGAGATTAGCATGACAGAATGGGTGTAAACTCCACTCTACACCCCTACAGAGTTTCACCAGAATTCATTCTAAAGTTTTCAAGCTATTGTATTTACAGACAGAATGACATGCACACAAATGCCTTCAAACCAGAAACTCCTTGGTGGAGGTAATTTCAAGCGGGCACTCAGATACGCATATTAGCTGTTTTCTCTCTTTTGATCTGTTAAAGCAAACTTCACATGTGTTTCATTATCGGGGATTGTAATTTAGGTCTGCAGAGACACTACAGACAGATCACACGCAACTGCAATGAGATGCTCAAAGCAAACAGACAAAAAACAGTTGCCCTTGAAAATAATAATAAAGCTGAATGAGAGTTTGGTGTGCAGGAGGAACTGAAGAACACATCAAACTGGAACTGTCCAGAACACCTAGAAACTTTTTCTCCATCTTACCATCACATGAAGATAAGGAACTTTGGTAGGAATTTAGTGCAGAATACAGGTAAGTGAGAAGTACTTTTCACTTGCCTGTATTCTGTAAAGTGACTTTTCAAATGAGCTCATTATTATAACGCAAATGCAAAAAGAACCAAGTTGTTTTTTTTTACTGATCCACTTTTTGAATGACAGCAATTGTAAGGGGACTGAGTTATTTTTAAAATGCACTACATGTGAACCCCCACAGATGTAATCTCCTTGTCTGAAAAGTGAAGCCAATTCAGAAAAAGGCTACCAAGGCATGGCAAGAGGGAAGTCTTGGCTAACATGTATACATGTGAAGAGTTACATCCACAAAATAGTACAGGATGAAATACTCTGACCTCGCACGTCTGTCTTTGTGTCTGTAGCTCCAACTCTACTCTCCTCACTGTCTGCGTCTGACTCAGCAACAGCTGCTGGGTGTGCTGCAGAGACCGTATCACCTCCTAAACCACACACAGACACAAACACAATAATGGCGCACAAACTGACCGGGCTTGATTTTGGTTTATTTGAACCTTGACATCATAAAAAGTGGAAATACTTCAAAGGAGTTTCCAAAACAATCACGTTCACAAAATTTCACTGAAAGAAGAGACTCAACATTAAAGCTGTCTAGGTTTAGTCATGTTCCAGGTCCTTACCTGCTTTTCTGCTAGTTCAGTTGCATTTTCCTCCCTTAGCTTCTTGTTCATTTCAGTTTCCTAACCATACAAAAAAAATAAATATTGTCTGTGTCAGAACTGGATTAGATTTTTCAGCATTAATCAATCGATCCATCTATCCTCTTCTGCTTATTTAAATAAGGGTTGCAGTGGGGCTGGAGCTTATCCCATGTACTATGCAGCGGCAAACACTTTTGCAGGGCTAACATGCAAACTTCACACAGAATGGGATTTGAACCTGGGATCATTTGGCTGTGAATTGCTAGAATAAAACACGATTTCTGTTAATGACCATCATTTACCAACTTTAGCTTCTGGTGCAGCTGCTGTATATGCTGCTCTCTGCCTGTGGGACTGTAGGGTTTGGCCGGTCTAACTGAAGTCATCTTGGCCTTGCTGAGCTCATTACTGACTTCATCCAACTCCTGACAGGACACCATAAGAATCACAGGATTAGTCAAGCTGATGCCTCACAAACTACTCAGGCCACTGGACAACTCAAATAATACCCTCAATATCTTCTAGTTTGAAACAACAATACATTTTAGTGGCTGATATTTAACTGATAACGCCAAATGGTACAAAGTTTAGAAGGAAAATCACAAAAATGCCTCAAACAATCTAAATGCTAGACCACTTGGCCCCATACCTTCTTTAGTGACACAATGGTTGCTGCTTGTTTTTCATTAGCAGAAGTCAGTTTCTTGTTTATTCTCATGGCTTCATCAACTGGAAAATTGACACATAGTGCAGCATGAAACATACACAGCTTATACATGAGGGCAAACAGGAAGGATTCCCATCTAAATCACAAATTAAATGAAAAAACTAAACAACAGGACACAAGATGAAGTGGATTTCCCGTTGCAGTTGGTTTACCACTAATTGTAACAGACACTAAAATAATCCCAATATTTGGCCCAAAAATGCCTCTTGGGCTTAAAAATTGAGGCTGGTGTTGTGCAAAAGGTCATTTTAAGAACACACGTCTCATTAAACATGACTACATCTGGGCTTCATTGACAAAAACTCTACCTTTAGCTGACAGGAAAAAGAGGAAAGTATGTTAGATGAGTAGACAGCAAGGTTAAAAAGTTAAAGAGCAGGAAAATAATGTGATGGATCAATCCTGCCTGGTGTCAGCAGGACAGGCTGCCTGGTGTTGGTGGTGTGGGAATATTTTCTTGGCTCACATAAAGCCTCTAGATAGCAACCCAGTGCTAAACTAAACCTCACTGCTGACCTGGGAGATGTCTTCATAGTTTACTCTTATCAAAGTGTTCCTAGAGGAGCATTTAAAGAAACATGACAGTGACCTTTGCGCATTACCCAGATCTTGACCCCAAAACAAAGACGAGGATAAAGTGAAATGAATGATGTGAAGGAAGATTTTCTCAGGAATGAATGTGCTGTTGAAAATTCTGCATGAGCAGAGACATACTACTGTATCACGTCACGATGTACCAGGATCCCTGTGAACTGTTTCCAGCACCTTATTATATTTATAACCAAGAGAATTCAGGCTATACTGGGAACAAACCAGAACCTCTTCTGCTGAAAACAACCTAATAACACTCAGTAATGACAAACTGAAGCGGCACATATGTGAAATGCGTGATCTGATTTGTGCATATAATTGTTTGCATGGGATCATTAGTAAGCCTAGAGTGATCATCATACAGAACATTAATTTATATATCTGTCTTTCTGTATCTATTACCATTCTGCTCCAGGTTGGCATGGGCCTGCTTGACCATGGCACACTGCCTGGACAAGGCACTGAATCTTTTCTCCACCTCTCCCAGTTGGCTCAGGTGGCCGTCCTTTGTCCGGCTCTGTAAGGCCAGTTTCTGTTCCTGTGGAGGGGCCACAGTTAAAACAGACAAGAAGAAATATGTTGAGGAGGACCCAGCCCGTTAATGGACACAGATCCTGGGACTGTTTGTATATCACTGAGGATGGTTCTACATGTGACTGACATGTCTCGAACCTATGAGGGCCCTCGGTTTGTCAGTTTGATCCGCCCCTCACTTGTTATATCTGGTTTCAAATGATAAATGGTGACAGCAAAACTCCTTAGACTTTAAAGCCACCACCACCTGCCTGTCCCCAGCTTCTCTCCCCTCCCCCTTAAAAGTAAATTGGTCGATCAGATATGCCCATATGCAGATCTGTTTTACTTTTGTAGGGGTCAGACTAGCTATTTCACCCTGACTCCAGTTCTTCCTTTGCCCATTTTTTAAACCCCTTATCCACCTTGGGGGCTTAAGAGAAAGACTTATCAAGTCGCCAGTTCATCACAGGGCAATACAGACACAGGTGACACACTTTCACATCCTACAGCCAAATAAGAAACACCAGTTAACGTAGCATGCAGGTCTTTGGACTGTGAGAGGAAACTAGAGCTTCTGGATGAAACAGGGAGAACAAACAAACTCATCACAGAACGACTACAGGTCACCAGGAGGTTCAAATCCAGAACGGACCCTCTATTCACCACCACGCTGCCCCTTTATTACCAGCTTGTAGCAGATTGATGGCCGTGGCTCAGCAAAAGGAGCTAGCTTATTTTGCAAAATAAAGACATACAACAGTGGAAACAGCTGTCAAGTAAAGTGAGGATCATGCTTTGACAGAGTTAGTGCCTGCCTCTTTCAGTGAAATGTAAGAATCAAGTGGGCTCATGCTTCAGAGCGCTTTATCGCTCTTCAAACTGCCATTACAGTTTGATTGTGTGTATCAAGCTGAGCAGATTCTTTCCTTCTCCCGTTTTCTCACTCACTCCCTTCTCTTTCATTCTCACTCCCTTCAGTCAATCTGTCCGACTCTCCTTTTCGCCAGATCTCTACAACTCCCTCTCACTCTGCTGAGCCACCGGCATGCGAAGAAGGTTAAACTGAGCGAGGCCCAGTTATAAAATATTTTAATAGAGATATTTTCTCTGCTGTGCTGGCAGTTCAAAGTGTCACACACTCCCTATCCGTTACTCCTGATGAGCTCTCCCCTCTAAACCCATCCCTCCTTAGCACCATTCCCTTATCCTCCTCTTTTAATTTTACTCCCCTCCCACCAACCTTCTGTCAACAGTTTGTATAAATGGAAAAATCCTTCCTTACCAGCTCACTTGATTTCTTCTCCAAGTTGTACTTCAGCAACTGTGTGACAGAAGTAAAAGAAAATTAGCGAGCCTGTTTTTGAGAGCGGCTTCTAGAAAATAGAAATAAGTGATGTTGCAATCGTACATGACAGTTTTCAACACATCTGGAATCAAGATGGCACATTTTTAATAACAGCAGCAACTGAGTGAAATTTAAAGCAAGTCTTGCTTTTTCCAAAGTTTAAAAAAAACCCTTCACATTTCAGCTTTGAAGCCTGTGTTGCAAAGACTTCCTTAACATGTTCAGGTAAACAAAAGCAACATAAAACATATTTAAAAAGAAATCATTTGAATCTACAATCTTTTAAAAATGCAAAAATTCTACCAAATAAAGATCATGTAATGTGACACAAAGCCCCATCTCAACATACGCTTTTGTTTCAGTACTGTAACTCTCTCTCTGCATCTGCATGTCCAAATGTTTTGTTTTGCCATCATGTCATGCAGACATCTCACTTTCAAATACACTGTCTTTACGGGCTCTGTGATTAAGTCCCTCCACGTTTATAGACTTTTGGCATAGATTATTACACAATGAACGCCTCACTGACAGGACTCAAAGAGGCCGTCACACCCTGGATAGGGCCACCAGATGTTTTCTCATTTTGCCAAATTGTTGTGTTTTGTTTTTTTTTGCTTCTTTAAACTGTATACTTACTTCCACCTACAAACAACGAATCAAACAAAAAAACACTGACTTTGTCCAAATTACGTCTTAGGCCAGGAGAAAATATAGTTTCCTTTTTTATTCTTAACATATAAAATGTAAACAACAACAACAAAATATTTTGCCCCAAAATACAGAAAAAAATTGTCCTAAAGGTAAAGTTTGGGGGCAATAATACCCCATTTATCATTTGCATGAATTTAAACATTACTATGAATATGAAAAAAAAATTCTACTAGAATTAAAATAGCTGGTGTATGAATCTTTTTATATTTCACATTACTTGAACTATACAACACCAGTGGTGTGCAGATAAGTCAAGGTACATGGCAATTAAATCACTTCAGTGCCACCTGTCACTTGTGTGATAATGTGTTAAATTAAAGAATCCACCAGACCGTGTCACAAGATTGAACACAAACGGGCTTCATTTTATCCAAACACAGCAGTCAGAGTCTCCCAGATAGAATATCAAAAACGGTCTCTATTGTCTCTGTAACACGGCTGGGTTGTTAAAGTGCGTTGGACCGTGAGTACGATCGTTTATCACCTCTGTGGTGTCAAGTCTGAAGATGAGCAGAGGGGAGCCGGAGCGGGCCAGGCTCATGCACCAGAACCCTTGACTCTGATCGAGCATGCCTTTTCTTTATTTACTTGTCTCTCTGAACAGTTTAACGATTAAACTGTGTTATCTTGCTTATTTTTAATAAAGAAGGGATAAAAGGTGCTGATGGTGTGCATGTTACAATAAAACAGAGATAGAGAAGAAAGAAGAATGTTGAACAACTCAGTACCTGCAGTGATTTCAGCTCTTCCTTTAAGTTGTTAATCTCCTTGTCTTTTAACTCAGCAATGACCTGATATTTCCCCTGAAATGTTAAATTCATTTTGAGTGTCAAAAAAGCAATAAAAGCCCAAAGCACAGCACAAAAGAATTCACTCCGAGGGCCAAAACTGTGCAACTGAGATGAGTAAATTTACTTCTCCTCTAAAGACATTTATTGAATAAAATGCTCTATCGTGGGGATGTTTGGGGGAATAAGAGTTCTGTACCTTTTCCTCCTCTGTGTTTCTTAATTTGGCCTGAAACTTGAGAAAAGATAATAAATTATTTGGAAAGGTTTTAATACATTGTTAAAAGTCTTGTTTAGAAATGAAAATGGAGGAATAAAAACCACACCTGTTTCTTAAGATTTGTGAGTGACTCAGTGTGTTGCTTTGTCACAGATTCAATTCGATGCTGTAGGGATTCCTGCAAATGAAAGGGAAGACGGAAGAAAGTTACTGATGATCTCATCTATTCTTTGATATTACTTGTTAAATAAAGTTGTACCTTCTCCCATTCCATCTCCTGCTTCTCCAACACCAGCTTACTGATCTGATCCTCAAAGCGGGTTTCTGCATCCTAAACCAAAAAAACTGACTCTCAGGCATCAGTAAGTTCACAATTAGACAAGCAACCAGGAAACACCTGATAAGAACATTTAAACGGGAAAGCTGTGACTAAGAAGGTGTGATTCAGTCTGAAAATCTTCATCTTTTTCACTCTGTGGGCCAGTGGAGTTGAGCCAAAACTGCAAAGTGCTTTAAGTTTCTTTGGTTCAGTCCTGCGTATCTTTTGTGGAAGCAGTCAGTGACGGGGGAACATTAGAAGGGAGGTGATATTTGTGGAAAACCATCCCTATCCTCCCTCTTCTCTTGGAGAAGGCAGGTAAAAGTCAAGTGCTCACTATATCCAGGGGACTTTTTTATGTGCACGTGGGAGCCGGTTAACTCAGCGAGCTTATTTTATAAGTTCCTATTAAAGTATGCTACCAGCGTGGCACAAAAAAAAAGAAAAAAGGAGTACACAGGAGATAAAGCTGTTATTTTTCCACCAGGGAATAATTGCTGTGTGTATGTGTGAGTGCATGTGTTAAATGCACAGCAAAGCCTTTCTAAGATCAGTAATCCATGTAAATTAAAACAGGTAACTGTGTATCAGGAGAAGGCCGAAAAGCCATCTTGCACAATCTCATCTACGACTTTTCATCTTTTTACCATTTTTACTGCTGTTCTGAATGGTCACCTTTTATTGGGCGTTAAAAAACAAAAAATGGCATTTGGAAGTTTGTGGGAATAAAAATTTGAGTTGGAAAAAGTTTGACACTGTTTCCAGATCACACTAAATCTCATATCACATGCATTTCATGTAATGTGACATTTCATCTTACTCGCAGTTCTTCCCCATTTATGACTCATCTTCACCAACTAAAGCCGCTGGTTACACCACTTTAAAAAAAAGAAAGTGCTGGAATTTGACCTGCTCAGGAATGTCCGGCTCCATCATGACATCCTCTTGCCTCTTAACCTTCCCACCCCCGTGAACGACACAACTACAAAGTGCTACTTTGATAACGGCAGTGCCTGAGGAGGAACAGACTGATATATCATCTAATGTCTGTGTCTGAGTTAACATGACTATAACAATAAAAGCTCAACGACCAACATCCCATTTTTGCTCCTCTAACCTTTAAGCACACTCGGATTTAAAGTACTTGCTGGAGGGGAGAAAGCTTTATTCTTTTTGTTAGTTCTTTACAAACAAATTGACTTTGTGCTCATTGGTTAAGGGCTAATAGGCTTATATGACCCCCTCCCCTCTTTCTTGACATAATGTGCATCATATCCAGCAGGGTTAAATCCACGTAGCCAAAGGGGCACTTAGCTTTCTCTATGGATGCTCTAATACCAACATAACCAATATATTTGTGAAATTACACTGCTCTTCAACCAAACAGAGTCATTAGTGTCTCAGTTCTACTCAGGAAATGGTGATATAATACAGAGGAATAGAGGAAGTGAGCAATACTAGAGACAATACACATAACAAGGCACCTCAAAGTTCAAACAGCTCTCATGTCAGCCAATTCCGAACCTAAACGAGCACAGCGTAATTCCCAGAAAGCCGCTGCTAATAATGACCAGTGTTGACACACGCATCTGCTTATAAATCTTTGCTTTTAGTATTGTTTGAAATTATGCATAAGTCAGTATCGTGTATCATTCTAGTACCAACCAGCTCAGATATTATTTAAATAAAATAGCTTCACTGCACTAATTTGGTAAATTAATATGAAATGTTCTGCTAATTTATGTGATCAGTATTTAAAGTATGGATGAACCTTGCTTGGAGCTGGTAGATTTTTGAAAGTTAGGAATCAGTGAACTCTGTAGCTAAGCTGCTGTTAATTACTGCTAATAGAAGATGGAGAAAGGGATCAAGGCATGACTCTCAACGCAGTACTACCACTGCCCACACTGGGCTACATTGGATCACTGGTCTATTATACTTGTTACAGTTTTTTTAAAAGTACTTATGTCTTTTACCACCATGGAGAAACAGAAAAATGCCACCAGAGCCATGACACAGGACGTGATTTTGATTATGAAATTAAAATAAAGTATACTTCAAGGAGATGGTACCCTAATGCCTTCACAGTGACATGGTTACAACTTCAACTTTACCCTCCGAATATGCAGCTCCTGTACGGCTTCGAGCAGATTGGTTTTGAATTCCAGCAGCTGTAGTAAGATGTTCCCCCCACTCTCCGTCTGACAGTGTGAGCTGGAAAGATTCAGCTCATGTTCCAACACATCTTCTCCAAACTGAAAAAGAAGATCGAAATCTCAAACAAAGCTAAGATTGAAACAATATCATTCATGTAAAATGTATTTTAATCTCATCTTTCACCAAGTAAACAAACCAGCTGATGGATGTTATTTACTTTGCCTTGCACTGTCAAAATTAGTAACTTACAGTGGTGTGGGTGGGAAGTGTCTCAGACTCTGTGCTAACATCCATCGAGTCGTTTCAGGGCAGCCAAAGGTCCCACTGGGCCTCTTCTGCCTGATAATCCGGTGGGGTGGGAGTGAGGCGCATTTTGTTGGAAAGGTTAATAGAATAGACGGTTTAATAAGCAGTAACATCTCTGCCTTTCCACTTATGAGCTTATAGGCTTATAATTACTTCCTCATCTGCAATTTTTACCCCTAAATGATTTTAGTAGAAATAATAGAGAAGAACATTAAGGCCTCGTAATGCTTCTCAATCACTGCAGTCTGACCTAATGGCTTTGAAATGACTGTTAGGGCTTTTTTCTTTCTTTGTTTTACACCGCTTCCATTGCGATGAGAAGATAACACCTCGATAAGCCATCCAGGTTCAAATGAACCAGCCCATCGACACTAATAGGGGTCAGAGCAATAACACTGAATGGACAAATTGCACTGTCAATGCTTTTTAAATTACCTGGGTTATTTAATTTGACCTGTGGATAGTCCTCTGCAACTGTCCCTTCAACATAACCAAGAAACTGAGTGACACACACAGACACACACTGCAAGCACACACCTACTGAAAATATAACTATTTAAGTGGGAGGTCTCCACTAGCCAATGATCTCTTAATAGAACAGACCTTTTTTCTCCCATTTAACCTGCGCTAGTATCAATCATGTTGGAGAATTAAATGATCCCTGCTAGAATTGGCTACTATCATAAACTGACACGGTGACCCCCGGCTGAGCAGGGAGGGGATTTGTGCAAGCGTGCGTTAGTGTGTCGCAGCCTGAATGTGTATGTGTGAATGTGGCAGGAGGGGAGGAAACTGCAGTGTCTTTATTTGCTTTTCCTGGGATTTAGTTGAGCAGGTATTAACTACCACCTCCAAGCCATGAAGGGACAAATTAAAAGAAGTGGCGTAGCCATTAAAATGGAACATTTCTGTCAAGTAACATGAAGTTTGCATTATCTTTGTGTGAGTTATGCTGGTAACTGTTTTGTAATACAACCATAAAAGAAAGTTAAAGAAGCTCTGAATCTGTAATACATGCAATCCAAGTGTGGATACTGCCAACTACTGCAACACAACAATTTGGCTTCTTTATTTTACCTCGTCAAGTAAAAGAAATGCAGGGGTTAAACTGATAAACTCTACTTATTTTCTTTTCATGCTGGCTTACTGTCACATTGTTAATGATATGATAAAGTAAGTGACCTGTGCTTCACCTCGTGTGATCAGTAAAATGTCACGCACACCAAACTTTCTGACTTTAAAAGGGATGTTGTGTTTTTAGTCTGAAGCGGCTTGTCTTTCTTTCTAAGTTGGAAAACTAATAAGAAAAATATATTTAAACATTATCAAAGTATGCTGTCCTCCTTCCAATAAAATAGAATTTAAAAGAATGTATCAATAATCATACCTTATTATTAAATCAACCTCAAATGAACATCAACATAAGCTGTAATATACTGTGGGCTTATTTATGTGTGTGAAAAACTACATACCCCCCGTGATTCAAGCACTTGTCAAACCTCCTTTAGCAGCAGGGCTTAAAAGTAAAGGCCTCCTGTATGACTTTATCAGTCTCTCGCATCATTGTGGAGGAATTTTGGTGTGCTCTTTCTTTGAAATGTTAGTTAACTGGATTTTGTGGGATTGGTTTATACAGTTCTCTTAAGGTCCCAGCACACCAATTCAATCAGACGGAGTTCTACACTTAAACCCACTGACGCACCTTGATTCTTTTCTTTTTCACTCATTCTGTTGTAGAGTTGCTGCTGTGCTTGGGATCATTGTCCTGCTACATGACCCAATTTGGACCGACAGATGACCTCACCTGTGACTCTAGAATATTTTAGGTATACAGAGGATTTCATGGTTGACTAAATGAAATGAAATGCCTTTTCTAGGCAATTGCTTTCTATCTAACATTCACACTCATTCATATTCCAATGGATGCATCACAAAGCAACTTGGGGTTAGTATCTTGCCCAAGGATATTTGGCATCCTTGGGCAAAAGGCCACCAATCTCTCAACTTGTACATGACCGGCTCTATCTCCTGAACTGCCATAATGAGGCTGTACATTATGGATAAACACCTCCACTTTGCTCTTGTTTGTCCAAAGGACAAGACAAAAGCACATTGTCCAACAGACAAAGCCATAGTTGTTCAGTCTTTTTCTAATTGCACTGTCATGAACTTTAACACTTAGCATGCCAAGGTCGGCCCGTAGGGTCTGATATGAAGCTCTAACGTTTTATGCAGTTTCTCTGAACATTGATCTGATCTTGGGGTGAATTTGCTAGGACATCCACTCCTAAGAAGATTTCAACTGTCCTGAATGTTTTACACTTCATCACTGTAGAAAAAAGGATTATTAAAATATTTAAAAATGGCTTGATAACCCTTCCTACACTGGTGGGAAGATATAATTGCTTCTCTAAGATCATTGCTAATATCTTTCTTCCTTGGGTCAACACCTGAATACTCCAGATGTTAATTGATCATCAGTTGTTGATGATCAATTAATAAAGTACATATGATTGGCAGTAAGGGTGTACTTAAATTTTTAGACACCACTTGCGCATTTTGGCTTAATTTTGTTAAATCAATAATGGCACTCAAAAATGTGTTATTGTTCTGTAGTTCATCTGAGTTTGTATTGATCTAATTTTAAGACCTTGGCCCTGCACTACGAAAGTTCAGAGAACCCAGGATAACTTTCTGTTTTCTGGATCCAGTTACCCTAATACTGGCAATCAGGATACACAAATCTGGTTATGTGTAAGTAAAGGTACTGTATGAATGTGATAAGCACTTTTGGCACTTTAATCAGAAAGACTAGAAGAGAGCTACTATAATAATAAAGTTTAGTCTGTTTGAAGCCAGAGAAGAAAGCTGACAGTGTAAGACTCGTCAATATCAGGTGTATCTGATCTGCCCATATTGGTGGTGTTCCTGGATTATGATAACTAATGTTGCTCTAGGTTCAACTGTACCAAAATCAGTTATCATTATCCTGATGATAACTAATAATCTGGGTATTAACAAAACACTAAGGCCCAGATATGTTGATAGACAACACAATAAATGCAGAGCATTAGTTTTTACTGTGACTGTACTGTTGTTCTAAAGGTATTTCCAGTGTTATCAAGCTCCCATGCTAACAGAATAAGCACAAACTGTTTAGCCTAGCAAAAATGATTGCTAAAGCTAAAGCCACCTAGTTGTAGCTAACATGACTCTGCCGTTTAAACATACATTTCCATATTAATGCTGAAATACATATTTGTACACTAATTTAACAGAGAAATAAATTAGGCACTGCCATAAGTAAGTACTTCAAATAAAATGTTTGCTTGTTGTTGTAGCTTACCTTTAGCAATTAGCACAGCAAGCAAGATGGCGAACTACAGGAAGCGCACTGGACAGATGCTGAGAAGATTCTCAAAAATGTGAAATGTCCAAAAACTTTAAAATATATAAATACAAATTTAAATATGACAGTAGTTTTCTATAAAAATATATAATGCACAAATAAAACGCATGTATGCATAAATTAATAGAATAGAGTTCTAATAGAGATGTCCTATTTTTGCACAATAGTAATGTGACACAGGCAGAAGGTCAAGATTTACTTACACCACCTGCAGGCACTCAAACGGAGAAGAAAAAAATGCATAACATTTGTTTAAATGTATAAATTAATTTGATATTTAAAATAAATGATCACTCCATCATTTAGTGCTTTTATATAAATTATTTTTTAATAAAGTGTTGATAAAGCTATGGCTAATGACTCCGCAGAGGATCAGAAGATCTGTTCCCATTATTCATTAGTTCAATCTATGAAAGCAAGTCAGTAAAACACAAAGTTCACATAGTTGAAGACCTCCATAGCCAGAGGTCTCTGTGTGACTGAGCTACTAGCGCCCTCTAGCGGTTTTATTACAGAGCTGCACACAAACGCCAGAGAGGGCGCTTGTTTGATTGGAGGCGCTTTCATTGATTGCTTCCTCCTGCTTTTATACCCGCCCATTCTCAGCTTTTGTAATCCGTCAGAAGCATGGCTTCAATAAAAGAAAGAGCCGCGGCGCTGAACCTTGCGGAGAAATTGTGTGTGCGTAATCAAGGTGAGTTGTTTGCACCTGGCGGAGGCCTGAACTGAGATCTGATTGTTTTTTTTCTCATGTTAAGCAAGCGTTGCAAAGCTGCACTTACAAACAGCTGTGGCAAAGGATTTGGCAGTGGTCATTTTAAGGTTTCCGTTATTGTGCTTAGTCTAACCTTCCTCCTCAACCCTTGATTTCTCTCCTTTCCAAGGGCGTAGATTTGGTTTTGGCATTGGTGGGGACGGATGATTCATAGTTTTATATGTGAATTTTATAATGTTAAATTACTATTAAACAAATGACTAAGTATTTTGGGCCATAAAACTACTCATCTAAGATTGCCACAAAGTAAAAGATCTCTCAGCAAAATTATGCAACAGATTAGGCACTATTGCCCCGATCAAATCAGTGAGCTGAGATTTTCTATTCTAAACATGAACTACTGTTACAGCAACAGACATGGACTACTGGTGTCCCACACAACAACTCAATGTCCACTATGTGAAGGAGCCAAACACATGCCTGCTCCTCTCGTTAACTGAGATAAACTGCTGGCATATTTGTTTTACATCTATACTGTCCAGTCTCTCCTGGTGGACATACAGCAGCATTGTTTAATCTCATTTGAGTCATTGTTGACCTTAGCCATCTTTTTAGTCTTCTGAGAGCACTGAAGCTTCTTTCAGCCTCAGTACATGCGTTTTATCCTCAGATTAAAATTATTATTCTGTGCTTGATGTGCCTCACCTTTGGCCCTGGCTCTTCCCCTCTGACTGCACGTAGACATATTGCCACCTGATAAAATAACACATTGATTCGTGCCATATAAAAAGTGAGACGTGTCAATTCAGATTCTTTGTCAAATATACACTAATGAATCAATTTACATCAGCAGCCTAACAACTGTCTTGACTCATCAGTAATGTTTGTAGCGTGAGTGCATTTTTAAAACAATTTGTGCAAACTGCACTACAAGGTGGAATTGCTCCTTTCCCTCATTCTCTTAGAGATATATATTCCTATAAAGGTGTTTAAGAGGTCTCTTCTGTCCTTTTGCATATATCTAATCGTGCCCTGCACAAATTGCCTGTAAAATATGTTAAGAGTTTGTTCTGAATGTGCCTTTTTTTTTTCTTTTTTTTTTTTAAAGCTCCTTGTGTGGCCTCCAAGCCAGTCCAGTCTTGCACCATGTGGAGCAGCCTTATCTCCCACCTGAAGTCTACTGTGACCGTGAAGCGCAGACGAGTCCTCTTGAAATCCCACAGTGACTGTTTCCTTGGCTCAGAGGGTGTGGATGTACTGGCAGAATACATTGTTAAAGCGAAGGGCTTTGAGGGTGTGTGTTGGTTTGTAGATGCTGTTTTATTCCCATAGCTTCACCTTCTAGAGATCATTTTATTTATGATATTCGGCCCTTCTATTTGATTAAATTTAAGGTGCCGTCGTGTCTCGGGACAAAGTGGTGTGTGTGTGCCAGGCGCTGTTGGAGTGCGGCGTGTTTGAGGCGGTGGGAACCAAAGTGCTGGGAAAAGACAAGAAACAGGATGCGTTTCATGACAGCAAGAGCGCTCTTTACAGGTTGGATACATGAAACCAACTTTTTAAAAAAAAAAAAAAAAAAAAAAAAAAAATTTCTACCTGTGATGGCATTCCCTAAACATTTCATATAAACATGCAGGTTTGTAGACACATCTACTCCTTCAGTAGATGAGTTGGAAAAAGGTGTGCTTGTGAATGGGATCCAAAAGTTCTTCACCTGCGCTCCTTCAGACAGGTATCACCTCTAAAATATTTATTTATCTGTATTACAGGCACACTGCATATAAAACATCTAACCAAAGGTAGCATCAAGTCAAAATGTATCTCATGTATGAATATTTTATGAATTGAATAATAAATATTACTGTATACTCTGTCCATATTATTAGGTACACCTTGCTTTTACCTTTGGGACTGGCTGAATTCTTTTGTAGCGTAGATCCATCAAGGTCTGAATTTACTGTGCCTGAAATCCGTGTCTCTTGCATTTCAGGCAGGAAGAGCAGACCTGTCCCCCTGCATCGCTTGTTGAGATGTCCACCCCAGTCCTCTTCACTCATACTTCCAGCCAGCTAGATGCTCCCGCCACTAGCAGCCAATCATTGGAGCTGCCGATGAACAGTCTGAGTCTGAGTCCGTGCAGGGTACAGACAGCCACGGGTTTACCACAATCATGTGAGCACAAATCTTTCTTTCGTATGCATCACTAAAGCAATCCTGAACAACTAAACTAAAGCAAATGTTTCTGCAATACATAATGCTGTGGTATGCAAAGGACAAGCAGGAAATCTGTACTACATAGCTGTGATCATCAAGCAAATTGCATTCAAAGAGACATGTAGCAGATGGTACTGGATCAGCCACAATCCGGCATCTCTGAGGATAATTGGAGTACATTCATTCACATGGTTTGAGTAACTTGCACATCTGTTAATTTGACATTAATGCTGAATGATCTATTCAGCTTTTGAGCAATATATGCATCTATCAGGCAATGTTTGATGCCAAATAACATTACACATTTAGTTTAACAGCATGGATCCTATCATAGGCTGCATTCAGGGGGACAAAAGGCAGCAATACACCTGCACAGGCTGCAACTCAATTAGAGCTTGGTTCCTCTGGCTCTTTCCTGCAGTGGTGGATGAGGTGTGGCAGGAGCAGACCCTGCTCAGGCTGTTAAACCTGGTGGAGCTCCCTGTGCTGGAAGGCGTGCTTCAGTGCAGGCAGAGCCCATCCTCTCCATCTCCAGCCAACCTGGCACACAATAACCCAGATCTGATCTACAGCAGCAACCACCTGGACCGACAGATCCTCAAGGCCTTCCGAGATTCTCAGTAAGTTTGGATTTTTAAAAATCTTTATTTTTTTTTATAAATTTGATGTTTTGTTGATCTCACTTGCACTGTTTCCTCCTCATTTTTCAGGGAAGATGAGTGGCTCTGTGCAGCTTTGAACTGTTTGGACTTCCTGCCTGACCAGCCGGTAGTGGAGCTCAGCAGGGAGTTGCCTCATTGTTTCCCTCAAGATAATGAGAGCTGTGACCCAGAACCAGCTGGTCTCGGCGTCCAAGAAAGAGGCAAGTGGTATGATGAGTATCAGAATCGGGTAAAGCATGTAAACACCACTGGTGAGCTATGGTGAGAGACATGTATAGCTTATGTTGCAAATGATGGCATGTTTAACAATGGCTTCAAAATACTCAGGTGACAACAGTGCAGAGCACACACATCTCTCCCCAAGTGGCTTGGCCCAGTGTAAGCTGCTTCTATATGGGACTCTGGTCAAACACTACAGCATCACAAACAGGCTTCCACTTCTGCCGCAGCACATGACTGATGTCTACACAGCCATCACAGAGCTGCTCGGTAAGAACACTGGTTCAGACGTGACGGTGAGATTTTTACCGCTTCTCCAACCATGCTCTCTTCTCCTCCAAAGATTTTTAATAACCTCACCACTTGCAGCACAACTGTCTCTTTCATTCTCTCACCTTTTCAGTAAATGCTAAATTAGATAAGGCTCTCGAGGCTCTGCAACTGTGTCTGAAGCTGCTGCCGCACAGCCGCAGAGATGAGCTCCGTAGGCTGCTTATCTTCGTGTCTCTGGCAGCTGACCCACATGGGATTAAAGTGGACAAGGAGGTGAGAGCAAGTGGTGTTTTTATTTATTTATTTATTTATTTTTTTGGGGGGTCTGACATCAAAGAATGTGCTCTGTCATCTGTAGATTGAGAACAGGCTGGCAGTGAAGAGGTCTTTCTCCAGGGCGATCCTACACAGCAAGGCTCTCTCCAAAGAGAAAGAAGATCTTATATTGGTCTTTATGCTAAGCAATGTTAAAGAAATCTTCAAGGTAATAGAATGCTTTTGGTCTGTGTGAGAAAGTGATGATGAATGTTTTTGCCTGATTTCTTGCCCCAGTGCAGCAAGAAAGCGGGGAGAAAAATTGATCAAAGATTTGTGCAAGAAATGTTTGTACATACGAACTAAACCCATTGTGATCTGGTCACTCAAACCACCGCTAAGGATGACCTACTGTAGTTGGCCATCCTTAATGTAATCAGTTACTTTATCTAGAATATTCTCCTTGGTAACCTCTGCTAAGTAAATCTGCGGCTTGTCCAACAACTTAAAATGTGTTTGCATGGGGCCCTTTTGACTTGTAGTAGAAGAGATGGCAATTATAAAAAAGCTGTACACAAGTGGCCACACAGCAGACATCGATGTAAATGGAAATGTGTCTCGAAGGTTCGCTTGGGGTGCTGTGAAGCAGTAGATATTACAAAGGAAGACAATGTGGGAAAATATGAATGGGTTAAATAGAAATGTAAAGCTACACAGTTCTTGTTCTTCCAACTGTGGTTTGGTTTTTTTTTTTTTTGGTTTTTTTTTTGGGGTTTGGGGTGTTCATGGATTATGCGCAGCTGTGTTCTGTAAATTTTATTTATTTATTTTTTTTCTCTGCTCCAGATACCTGGGGCTCTGCACAAAGTAGTGAGTGACAAGCTGGCTTGCCTCGTACAGGAGAAACAGCCGGATGTGACGGGTAAATGGCTTTTGATTACTTTTGGTAAATGACACAAAACATCAGTTTCCTTTTAAGATGGAGAAACTCCAGAACAGATCGCACAATTCCATCTCACTGCAAAACACAAAAGGAATGGTATCTGTAATTCAGTAAAATACTTTTATCTTTTAACATTAACATGAAGTCTTTCTTTAACTCAAACAGGTCGCACATAAGCGATCTTTCAATGCTCTAAATTCTTAAAATTCTCTCACTATGACTGTGTATTACTATGACAGTCTTTCCAAAAATCTTTAATTACTGATGGAGTGAAACAGTTTCTTCAACATGCAGTAATTTTCTTGGCGTGGCATCCTGAATATCTGCAACAGCAGATTTCCCTCATCTCCACAGAGTGAGGCTCTCTTCTAAGAAAAATGAGCACTGTTGGATCTGCCATAGACTAACTGGCCAGAACAGCTAAGAGGTCATGCAGCTAAAGAGCAGATGCTCCCTGGTGGAGACCATAATCTGCAGAAAAAAACTAAATTATATCCAGACATTTCTATTCAAATCAATTTTAATTAAATTTTCCTCTTTATTGTTGTTCTCCTCGTCCGTTGTGATTCATAAATTGGTCTACATCATGTGTAGGTTATTGATGTTTCACTGCCCCCTAGTGGTGGCAGAATCTCCAGATCACTTTATTCCCAGCTGAGACTGGAGGTCTGTAGTTACATTAAATTGACAATTATGCAATGTTCATTTCCTTTAACGTTTTTTTTTTTTTTCTCTCTCTTCTTCAGGTTCTACATTCTGTCAGCAGGTCGACAGGAACACTTTACAAAGCTCTACAAAAACCACCACCAACCAAGCGCTGTGGGTCCTCTTAAACAACATCCACCTGGATGCCAAGATCTCAGCCAAGGAGAAAAAGCGTCTTCTTAGACAGTTTCACCTTTCCCACCCAGAAATATTTAACCAGTACTTTGGTGACTCTGCCTTCAGTGTGCTGTAGATCTGTGCAGATTTGTCTCTGCTGTTTTCTTTAAAGTGTTTTTCGCCTTTTTACTTGCTTGTTGTACAAAAGTGAACCATCTCCACAGATGCATTTTTGACTGACAGTAAGTCTGTGTCTGTATATCAAATGTATAAATATTGAATACTAAAGCATGTATGTGTATTTACTAAATAAAATGTCAATTGTTTACAAAATCTCAAATGCATCTCTGTAAAATGTGAAACATTTAGCTCTTTGCAAGTATATTCTGCCAATGAACTGGTTTCTGGAAGAGAGCCTGAGGTGGCCACGTTGGGAACTTCTACTCTAAGCATTATATGTGTTAGACTCTAAGCTGTTTAAATAATTCAAGAGGGTTTTTGTTTTTGTTTTTTTTGTTTTTTTTTGTTGTTGTTGTTGTTTTTTAAATCTTTAACAGTTAGAGTTTAAAAAAAACAAACAAAAAAAAAAACAAACCACTCATTCACACTCCTCAGTTCTCTGTAGATCAGTTTTCTGACTGAAAACCTGAGGGGGTGGTTCCAAACTTTCATAACAATGGAGTGAGTTTGCAGTAAAATAACCTGCTCTCAAACAATGTTCACTTTCTGTAAATCTGTTACACGTAACACGTCTGATATCAATCAGCATGTATGTTTTTGTTTTCCTAAAGGCATTCAACCTCATTGTACAGCAAATTGGATATAATATTAGATAGAATGGATGGTAATGTGGGGAAACATTTAAATGGATCAACAGTTTATCAAATACCCAGACCAGTCCTTTTGGCTCTTACAACCATGTCACATTCAAAGTCACTTAAATCACCATTCTTCCTCTGATGCTCAGTTTGAACTTTAGCAGCATCTCCTCCCTGTGTCTGCACACTTAAAAGCATTAAGTTGCTGCCATGGTGCTGGATAGTTAAATATATCAGCTGAACAGGTGTTTCAAACAATGAGGTGAGAAGTGTATCGTTTGCAAATGTGGCAAAAGTACATACATTCTTTACTTGGATAGAAATCCCGATACTTGTGTTAAAAAATACTCCAGTGAAAGTTACTGATTCAACTTCTTTACTCAAGTGAAAAAGTACAAGCTCTGAAATGTATTCAAAGTAAGAAAGTAAAACATAGGTCTTATATAGCGTTATAAATTATGCATAATTTATGTTTTTGCTCTTTCATCCCTTTGTGTGAGACAACCCCCCACCCCCATTTAGGCTCAAACCAGTTTGACCTTTGAACCTAAAGTAGCGAGCCTGTTCTGAAATTTTAAGTAAAAAGTTCAGCTATTTGTTTAAAAATGTAGGGAGTAAAAAAGATGGTTGAAAAAAAATACTTAAGTAAAGTACAGATACCTGTAAATTCCTCTTAAGTACAGTAACAAAATATTTGTACCTTATCACTTCCTTTAGCTGATATTTTGTAACATTCTTGTGTATTTCTACCATCCATATATAGGGATGTATAGGAAGGCCAGTTATTGTCTATCAAAGAAGAAATCCAGTAAAATTTACTTTTGTTCTTTTGAAATCAAATCTATTTGGAAATGTCTGAGAAGGAAACTCTTCTTCTTCTTCACATCTGAGCAGCTAGACAATTACAATAAAATTAAAGCTGCGAGCAGCGTTTTGAGGGTCCTCGCACCCCAGGGCATCGAGACACGCCCAACACCTACACCCAGCATGTCCGATCTTATGTCACATGGATGGAATTCATGCGTAGAACCACCAGCTAAAATTTCATCTCATTCAATGATGATTATAGTCGTCCCACTAGGTGGCGCTCTAACTATTACTGACAAATGGCTTATCAAATATTTCCGAGCTTGACTCTCGACTCATACATACGAAGTTTGGGAGAGACTGAACTTGGTTTCTGAGTGACAGCAGATTAATGCTTTTTGGCGAGTGATTGAAACTCCACGTGCCGCCATGACCACCCCGTTTCCCTGAACGTAAAAATCTTCGCAATTTAACATCATTAAGGTCTTTAGATCCCCTGCACTGGAGATCGAGTCAATCTAATGAAATCCCTGTACGAGGTCTGAAAAGAAGGGAAGGTGTCGCCAAAATGACACTTTAATTTTGAAATGGCTGACTTCCTGTTGGATTTGGGATATTGCTCCAAGAGACATTTTTGTACATCTTGATAGCTTACATAAGCTTACCAGGTTTCAAAATCATGTTGTAGGGGGCGCTGTTGAGCCATTTTGCAATATTCCATGAAAATGATCACATAACAAGAAAGCCTTCATGACATTAGAGGAGTGGGCCAAATTTCAAGAGTGTTTTTTAATCTTTCCAAGCTCCTCAACAGCCACTTCATCTTTCATGGTGAACCGCCTTCCCACCAGGGTGCGCCGTTCAGTTTGAACTTTCTCACTGAAGCATCATGAGGGACTGAAGTTAATATTCACCGCTTTTGAGGTGAACCCGATGAACCTGTGATAATCAGTATATCAAAGTGAAAGACATGACAATCTGTTCAGGGCAGGTCTGTCATCCCGCCTGAAAAGTCTGGTACTGATCAGACTGGATTTCTTTGACTTATACTAATTTTTTTCTTCATCAATACTGCTGGGGTCACACCCTTAACAAAAACTCACACTTTTCACTGTAACCAAAGACCAACTCCTTAAAGCTTTCCTAGAGAAATTTGAGTTGCAGATGTCACCCATCACTCTCAGTGCTCGGGCCCTAATAAATGTAACGTTTCTGCCGCTGTGTCCGTGTGTGTGTGCGTTTGGGAGGGGGGCTCGGCTGTTACGTCACGCTAGCCCCACCCAATCCAGGAAGCGTCTCTTGATTAGCTGTAACCCGTCAGAGGAGGGCTGCGACGTAAATAAAAAAGCTGGAGTTTCCGAGGATAAACCAAAGCCTTTCTTCTCCTGAGCGCGGTACCTGGCGGCGGTGAAGTTGTGAATAAACGTGTGTCTGGGTTATGAAGGAGTAGCGGTGTCATAAAGCTTTGTTGTTGTGTTGTTATTGTTGAACAGAAAGCGGCGTTCACGCTGACTATAAAGCTAACGTTAGATAAGTTGAGCTCCACATCAGACGCGTCTCTTCCCCCCGGGGCTGCCGAGGACAAGGTTAGTACCGTTACCGAAGCCTGCGAGGACAGCCACAGTACCCATGAGGCTTTGTTCTGTTTACTTCACCTCCTCAGTCTTAGCATCGCACTGCCACACGGATCCCCCCCCCTCCCCTCTCTCATCCTCTACCAGTCCAGATGATGTCATCATTTGAGCACCACAGAAACAAATCTGCACATCTCTTTTTCTTTGTACTCTTAAGTGAGGTCCTTTCACGTGACAGCCACTGCTTCCTGGTGTAGCCCTGCTATACACCCTTCTACAAAGACCTGGCTGTATCATAGTGATTGGGCTCTTAAAAGCAGACTCTCAGATTTCAAATCCCTGCACATTCAAATCTCCATGTCACCTGTTTTCCTGCAGACTCCAGAATGCCAAAGGAGGCAGACCACATGGAGGATGGAGGAGACAAGGAGTCGAAGGAGGAGCAGAGGCAGGGGGCTTCTGGGGAGACGGTTAGGAAGAGGGTCCGGGCGAACACTCCGAGTCCTCACAGAGGCAACACTCCACAAGGTGATCAGGCTTATTTTAACTGTTCAGTACTGTTTGCAGTCTTGCTCATTAACTAATGAGATCATGATCATATAACAGAGACTTTGTAAAAGCATCAGATTTGTTAAACTTCCTGGTTAGTTTCTGTGAAACTTTGTTTTAATTCAACTGAATAAACTGGCTAAACACATGAATGTGATCTGGATTAAATGTGTCACAGCCTGTCATGTGACTGAAATGAAAACTGAACAATAGCACAGCCTTGAAAGTAGTGCTGTGTCATACTGCATATCTTGGTATCCATCTGATACCAAGTAAATGCTGATACCAATGCCGATACTTTTAAACCTGTAAAGGCACCTTATTTAGGGACGAGCAGTGTGTCGTGATTTATGAGATGTATCATCATTAATTTACTCATTTTGAACACATTTGTTGACCACTAAATCACTGTGATTTACTGTGATTGTGATTACGTACTGCAATAATTAGTAATTACAACAAAAAAACACTATTCAGCTTTTCATGTACTTTGAAACCTGGAATATAAATGTGCCCACCCGTAAAGCACTTTGGGTCAGCTTCTGTTGGTTGAATGTGCTATAGGCTATAAATAGATGTGACAATCAACACACAGAGGTTCAGACATTGTTCATAGTGCATGCTTGAGGTGTATTCTTTCATTAAAAAAGTATATATACATACATTTATTGACCCTGTCACTCTAGTATTGCTCTGATACCGATACCAGCGTTGGTGTCGATACTATTGATATTTGGATCAATCCGCCCACCTCTACCTAAAAGTACGTTTTCAAAAAAGATTTACTGGTTCCTGCTGCTCACTGTCATTTCAGGCCTTTGCTTCCCCTGCAGGCCTGTGTTTCTGAGGGTAGGTCATCCATAAACATGTTGGCTGTGAGACCTTCTACATACATGTGAGAATATGTCCTGAAAGAGGCAGCACAGATGGTTTAGCAGTCTGGCTGGAGTTGGGCTCTGACCCCTTCTTCTTGCATGCTGTGAGAACAGCTCAGTTCTTCTGTTCAAACATGTGATCTTCGCCCTGTTTTTGACCACAGGAGTCAGACCATGAATGCTTCAGTTCACAGGCACATGCCTTCAAGCGTTGGCAGATAAAATCTTCTTGTCTGTGTTGCTTGCTTGTTTTGACCAACTTGGCTCTTGCAGTCACTGCCAGTGAGTCAATAAGTAGAATTGTGAGAACTGTGTACAGAGACGCTTCATGTCAGTGAGGCTGTGTGATGGGTTTATTACTGATTGACTGATTTTTATCTAGAGCTAGCCAAATGTAGGTTGCAAAAAGAAGTAGAATGATAGATGTATACAAGCATTTGCAATTAGCAGTTATCGGTTACACTGTCCATGCAGTATATACATCATCCACCTCTGAAGATTCAGCTGTACCTTCTCAGTAATGACAACTAATTGGTTATGAATTGATTGGTAGGTTTACTAAACCTGGACACACCAAATTTGACAGACTACTTTGCCTCGTTGTTGTGCGTTCTGTGTTAAAATGCCATGTTTTCTAAGATGCTTGGCAGGTAATATCATTTGGTTTGTGTGCTGAACACAGTAAACTGTGACACGGTGTACATTAAAAACCTTGCAAAGGGGTCTGGAAAGTCCAAACATCAATTCTAGCTCCAGCTGTGGAGGACGCTAGCCCTCGAAAATGTAAACAAAAACCTCAAAACAAAACACTCCTCCAAAGCCATATATCCACATGAGTACTACTAAATATGTGACACAGTGTTGTCCACTTAAAAACAGCTTGGACTTGTATAAGACGGAAAAAGATTAACTTTGTCAGTTCTGATGTAGAAAATGTTCTCATGTGTTTATTCCCAGATTTAGATTTGTGCAGATGATGACTTCACGAGAGTGGAACATTGTGACTTTTTGTTTTTGCTCATGGCCGTGAGCCACAACAACAGAGGCTTTGCTTAAAGGCAGGTGTGCTGCTGAACAGAGAGCTTTGTTTAGACTCTGACTGATGAATTGAGGAGATCAACGCTTATTGCACTTAGTGTTGCCTGCTTGTAAAACATTCACACTAAATCCATTTGGAAGTGAGAGATAATGCGCTCAGTAAATGAGTTTATATCCAGTGTGTTCTCCAGATGAAGGAAACTTTATCTTTTGAAAGAATGACGTGTAATTGTGTACAAATATATACATTTTCTCTTTCTAGCCAGCCCACCCAGGTTTGTCTCTGTGGAGGAACTGATGGAGACAGCTAAAGGAGTCACCAACATGGCTTTGGCTCATGAAATAATGGTGAACCAGGCTTTTCAAATCAAACCCGCGGAGCTTCCTGAAGGAAGGTGAGGACTGGATCTTTTCCTCAGTGTGAGTTCTTTCTTGCTGCAGATATAAAAGCATGCGTGTTGTTCTGGAACAGTTTGGAGCGCAGAGTGAAGGAGATCATGCACAAAGCATTCTGGGATTGTTTGGAAGCCCAGCTGAAGGAGGATCCACCGTCATATGAACACGCCATCAAACTTCTGGCTGAGATCAAAGAGGTGAGATGCTGAAGCCTGCATTCATTCGTATTCTTCAATCATCCTTCTCTAGATTTAACCAACCTCTTTTAACCTCTCGTCTCCCCTCTTTTAGACACTGCTGTCTTTCTTGCTACCAGGCCACGGTCGTCTGCGCTCTCAGATTGAGGAGGTTTTGGACTTGCCCCTGATCCAGCAGCAAGCTGAAAATGGAGCTCTTGACATCGGTCGTCTGTCCCAGTTCATTGTGTGGATGATGGGCTCACTTTGCGCCCCCAGCAGAGACGAGGACATCCAGAAGCTGAAGCAGATCACCGAAGTTGTGCCTCTGCTCAAGTAAGCCATGGAAGACAGGTCATCATTAGCTCTGCATGTTCCAGGCTGTGGTTTATTTTTAGATTGTGTAATTTCATTCCCATCAGACCATGCAGCTCTCAGCTTGTATAAGAGCGACTGTTCTTTGATTATAGCTCAAAGCGCTATTAACAACTTCTTAGTACAGATCCAGACTTACCAAGACTGAATTAAAAGTTTGGCTTGTCATGAAATGTGTATATTTCATCATCAGTGCTTAGAGTTTGCCCATTTTTTCCATCTGTCATGTTTTAGGGCCATATTTTCAGTGCTGGACCTGATGAAGGTGGACATGGCTAACTTTGCCCTGAGCAGCATCAGACCACATCTGATGCAACAGTCTGTTGAATATGAGAGGAACAAGTTCCAGGAGTTTTTGGAGAAACAACCAAGTAAGGGATATAACTTTCATATTTACTGTTATGAGCATTATTAGCTTTAAACATTACATATGATTATTTAAATAGCACAAAACCCGCAGTGTCTAATTCTACTGTATTCAGACTAATCACCTGCAATATGAAATACAGAACCCCAAAACATATCTCTCATTAGCTGGTAGATTTGTAGACGTTAACATTGTGCAATGTCCTTTGCACCATCTTGAGTACTGTGATACCCACTGATTACCTCTGTAGCAAGACTGACACAGTTGCCCATTTGTCATTCAGAACATGACTGTAGGAGCTGCAGCTCTAATAAGATGTACTACAGACTGTATAAAACATGGATGTAGCTTCCAGATGTGAAAAGTGAAGCAAAGTCAGACTTTCCACTGAGGTTGTATTCTTTTTATTGGCCAGCAAAGGGTGACTCAAAAAGACTGGTTATGTGGATTTCTGTTGGAGTATGGCCCTCAGTTTTCTTGCTCTGTGACTCAGGACTGTATCAGCTCAACATCCAGGTTCCAGTCATATCAATACAACATAATCTTTATTTTATTAATTATGCTCCTCATCAGAATCAGGCAGCGGGGGTCTTGACATCTGGATGCCAAAACCTGAACAAACACTTGAGGCTTTGCAATCTGACTTCACAAGCCAACATTGTGACAGCTATATGCGTGTTTTATATATGCAGTTTGTGGCGTCCATTGTTTTCTAATTGCTCATTGCTGTTTGTGAGATATCCAAAGATCAGAAAGGATACAAAATTGCATTTTTCTGTAACCAAACATCTTCAAATTTGACTCTTTGCTTTATTAACGTATTTATTTTTTATTTTTTACAAAAGGGAAATACTCAATCTGTCAACCCACGAATACTGCAGTTATAAGTTACACAATGATTGAATGCTTTTAAAAAGCATGTGATGTACAGGGGTGTAGTCACTCCTGTGTGAATGCCACTTCTTTGTTATACTTTTTGAAAATCAGGTGAATTTCAGCAGCACGCAACAGCTTTGATTTGATGCAGTGTTTACACATAGACTAAATAATTCATCTTATACCACTGTGCATCTCAAATTCAAATTCAAATTTTTATTTATAGCAGGTCAGGGAGCTCTGATTGAATGATGCGTTCGGCTGAGCGCACCACTCTTTGCAGATCTCGTCTGTCCTGCTTGGTGCTGTTCCCAAACCTCTGCTCTACTCAAAATATTTGTATGTTAGCCCTTCTGTCTAGTGTAGTCTGAACCTTTTACATTTAACAATACAGAAAACTGAAAAAATCTTGGTTATAGACTCCTGTATTATATTCTATAATGATGTAATACCGCTGACTAGTACTGCTATTATTATACTGAATAATAACAATGATCGTTTCTCCTTCAGATGCCTTAGACTTCACTGAGAAATGGCTTGAGGATACAGTAAAAAGCCTGCAAGACTCAGCAGCAACAGGTGGTGCTGCATCTGATTCTTCACTCCACCCCCTCAGTGTTCATAACCATGCCTATCTTCGCCTGCTCAGGTGGGACCACGACTCAGACCCCTTCCCGGAGGTAAACCCAATAAATCCTGGTTCATTGTATCTCAGTGCTTGTTTAGATTTCACTTCTTGTGTTCTACGCTTCATCCTTAAATTCTCCTCTGCTTTTATCTACAGACGGTGTTGATGGATCAGGTTCGATTCCAGGAGATGCAGCAGGAGGCTGAACAGCTGGTTCTTCTCTCCTCTGTGCTGCTCATTGTCTACACTACAACTGGGGATGCCATCTCAGGCCTGCCAGGACTGATGGAGACCCTCAAAAACACTGTTAACGTCTTGCTTGCAGACATGCATACACCGTAAGCACAAAGATATATATATTTTTTTATATTTAAAGCTACAGTGGCCAAATTTGCCTTCATTTCTTTCAGTTCACTTCCTCAAGCACTAATTATTCTCTATGTGAATAAACAAAGGTGGACAAATATGACTGAGCCAGAGTGGATTTAATTTGACTTGCATTAATGCGTAAATTGAACGACTTAGGATTAGTTTGAATTTCAAGATAACTTTCTCTGGAAAGGTCCCATGCTGACATATTCTGCAATGTGCCTGATCTGAATTCAGCAAAAATAAAAAGAGACACTGTAGATTCCATCAGTTTCACAGATGTGGTGATGTGACTAGTTTAGCCTCATTTAGACAAGAGTAGTGTTGTTTCCACAAATTGTATATAAAAGATGGACCACTAATTTCTGGACAACTTTTTTGGACTTTGCTGTCACTATGTTAAGGGGTTTTTTGTTTATTTTTTTCTGGTCAACTGGAACCTTTCTGTGGAGTTTGTGTGTTTTCCAACAGTTTTAAAAGATGTGCTTTGTACTAACTATTTAAATGGTAAATGGCCTGCATTTGTATAGCGCTTTACTTAGTCCCTAAGTGATGGCAAGCTACATTGTAGCCACAGCCACCCTGGGGCGCACTGACAGAGGCGAGGCTGCTGAACACTGGCGCCACCAGGCCCTCTGACCACCACCAGTAGGCAACGGATAAAGCGTCTTGCCCAAGGACACAACGACCGATACTGTCCAAGCCGGGGCTCGAACCAGCAACCTTCCGATTACAAGGCAAACTCCCAACTCTTGAGCCACAATCGCCTCATTATCCAGGCATCCATGAAAACAGAATTTATTAAATTTATTGGAGTTAGAAGTTAGGAGAAAGTTAGCAGCAAGTTAGCTCGCTAGTTTCACTAGTTACCTAAACATGATATATCATGTTCTGACTGAGAGATTTCTG
>NW_024582473.1:146135-179017 GCF_018398535.1 Haplochromis burtoni
GCAGCCTGGGATCGAACCACCGACCTTCTGATTAGTGGCTGACCTGCTCTGCCACCTGAGCTACAGCCACGCCATTTATTCTAAATTGGCTTAATTTGTGAACATGAGAGCAAGAGGCCAAAGCAGTTACAATTTTTTGAGACAGTGTTTGATAGATGGCTATGAAGTACTGATTACATACAGCTTTTTTTTGTAAAGTTAATTGTGTCAGTAAAATAAGTTTATTATATATTAAAGGTTGTAGCTTTTCTCCAATGAAAAAAAATCCAAGAAGTTTTGGCTCAAGACAGATGGGGGGAAAAAAGCACTTTTGTCCCACAATACTACCGACTGTCCACTGTTAGCCATCATAATGGAGTAAGGTTTTGCACACTAGGGTAGCGAGTTAGTTACATGACTGAAAACTATGGATAGAAGATGCATAAAGCTTGGCTTTTGTTGTGAAGCTTATTAACTTAACAACTTGCATTGTTATAAAACTAAAGCTTTTTTTTGTGGTCTGTCCTAAGTTCATTTAGTGCACAGGAGGTCTTGGCAACCATTGGGGAGAAACTGTGTGTTGAGCTGAGTCAGTGTCTAAGCCAGCATGGCTACTCTCCATTCTCAGCTGACCGCAAGAGCGCTCTGAAGGGGCAAATTTCCGCTGCCATCCAACCAGACAACACAGTCCGCATGCTGATGGGTAAGAGCACTTACTTCTTACTTCCTTAGAGGCAACACCAGCGGTGCACAGTTCAGTGAAGGTGTTTGTCAGCGACAGTTAAACTCTCTTCTCTCCTCTCAGAATCTCGGGTTCACAACTACCTTCTGGCTTCCCTGGAGTCCAGCCAACATAAGACCCCTCCTCCTCTGCCAGGAGGTCTGGCTCCAGTCAGCAAGGAGCTAAAAGAGCTTGCTGTTCACTTCAGTCGCCTTGTCAACTACAACAAGCTGGTCTTCTCCCCATTCTATCAAAAGACCCTGCAGAAAATACTGGCACCAGGGGAGAGTCCCGGCACAGACACATAAACTCTGCAGGGAGGGAGAAGAGAAATGTGGAGAGCAGTCTGTGATTTTTTGCAGTTTCCTCTCACTAGTAACGGTTAAGATTTAAAGAAAACAGTCACGGGAGGTGCCCAGAGAAGTATGCACCTTAAACCAAGTCGATTAGAAAATAGACTCACATCTCAGTTACATTAATCCACAAAGTTGTTAGCTTGGAAAAATGTCAAACCTCATATTTGTGACCTATTAGCAGCTGTCTTGGATGAGCCTGTATTCAGTATTATAGCATGGCAGGGTATCATTCGGAACAGTTTAATACCCAGAACTAATATTTTGGGGTATTCTGCATCTTTACCATACGTGGTAGAGTCCTTATGACTTAGTTTGCGCAATATTCAATTAAAGAAAGAATTCAGGAAGATAAAGTGTCAGCGTATGTATCATAAAAGTGTCCCAAAGTAGGAAGATATAGGATCTGAAAGAAGTTAGCTGCTGTCATTACCAGCAAATTAAACTGCTGACTTTACAATTGAACCCCCAGGTCTCCTGTTCTTACACAATCCTTTTTCCTAATTTAGGAAATTCCCCCCAACATCCAACAAGCTCCAGTGCTGCCCCCGCCTGTCAGGAGCTGCCAGGAGATGTTATGGTATTTCACAGATGTGTTTGCTTTATTACATTTATCAAAAAAGAGCCACAATCTCTACTTAGAAAGGGTCATTTAAGTATATTTGAAAGGGAATCTGTTTACTCAGGATAAACAAGTCACTGAGTATTTTTAAAACGAATTTGTGGGGGTGGGGGAGTGTTTTAGTGAATCTGCCTGAATGCTCCTTCCTGTTAGCTCCTGACAGGTGAGGTGGAGCTCTTCTAAAACACTGGCAGAGAGCTTCTTGATGAGTTGACAAAGCTGACCCCTTCAGTGAGATATGTGATGGGTAAAAGCCTTAAAGTATTTAGATAGCATCAGTACGTTACGTTTTTTTTAACTTACTGCTCGTGGCACCGTTTAACTGGCACTCTAAGCAGTTGTGTAGCTCACACAAGCGAAAGAATGAGCAAGACAGCAAATGCCTGCATGCTGTCTTTTACACTGGAACTGAAAGAGAATACAGAGGGTACGAAAACTATACACCTTAATCTTTTTGTAGCATTTAGTTCATGCATCTGTAAGTACTAGTGGATTTTTTTTTTAAACAGACAGGGGACTCCTTTCATTAGCTTCAGAAATATGTACAATAACCCTGCTAAACAAATTCTTCACTATAAAGTCAATTAGTTTCCTTTAATGATGAAGGTTGGACTTAAAAAACCAACAAACAAAAAGATGATCTGAATCTCTTCTATACCTGCTCACAGAAAAAGAAAAGGAACCGTTTATCTGTTGGAAATAACGGTGTGCAGACTTTTTGTACCCGCAGTAAGTGAGATAGTTTCCAGCATATTAGATCAAATGAAAATAACCTGCATTATATGTTGTACTGTAATTTTTACTAAGGGACTTGTGTTGTTGACCAACTCGAACTATTTTAATTTAACTGATGTTTACGTATTGATTTTTTGATTGTTTTTAAGAAGCTGGAACATTTCATTTTAACAAGCACTTCTCGTTGGGGTTTGGCTTTTCTCGTGCATATTTTACAACTTACCACACAGCTGGTTGTAACACTGTTTCACTCCTCCAGGCAGAATGACGTCAGCCATTCCCCAAATGAATAACACTCTGACTGATCACACTGACTACACTTTGAATGTTCGTTGAACATGACAATAAAGCGTTACGTCCCACACAGCAGTCTGTGTGTTTATTTTTGAATCCATCTTCACATCAAAGAGCTTGATTGCGTTCATCAAAAACACTGTGAGGGAAATAAAACGTTTAAAGATTTTATAATAGAGCTCTCATTATTAACTCCAATAAGATTTGGTGCATTCTTCTGTGTATCGCTAGGCTGCTTGCATGCAATACACTTATATAGCGGTAGGTGGCGCCAGATCTCAAATTTAAAAACCAGTACAAGGCGTTGCGTTTGTGCAATAAAAAGCGTGCGATCAAATACTTGCATAAGAGCAATTTATAACCAGAGGGAGACTTGTACTTATTCTTCAAAACAGCGTGTGTTTGAATTAAGTTTTGTTGGCAATTATGACCACTGTTTTAATGTTTTTGAACATGCCTACAAAGAAACCAAGAAATAAGTGCAACAGCATGATGGGAGCATGCACTTTGAATGCTTTAGAGCTGACTAAGTTCGCACTGTTGTAACGCTAACATGCATTGTCTTGTCCTGAACTGCACTGGGGTGTGTTTTGGCTAATCCAATAGCTAACTTGTTTCACTTATATTATGACTGCCTGGCTGCCATTTTGTCCGTACTTAATTACTACTAAATCTACATAGAGTAAGCTCTGAACGTTATTGGACAATTATAATTTTTTTAAATTTTCAGCTTTAATTTAAGGGTTTTAACAGAAGTGCAGGCCTGGCATAACATATCAAGGGAGGTGGTGCACTTTCAAGCAGTCATTGACTGCAAAGGATTTTCAGCCATGTATTAAAAACAATCTTCATATCTAAAATTATACACTATGATTTTAGATTTTACAGTTGCTTTTAAACCTTTCAAGAGGAAGGAATAACGAAAGAAAAAGGCCGACATTCCCAAAGAGTTCATGCAATATTTGAATTAAATTCAAATATTCTAAAAGTTAGTCAAAAACATTTGTTTTCATACTGTTTACGCCAAATCCAGACCCTACCATCTGAACGTCACAGCATAAATTTAAACTACAATTTTGTTGAGCTTGTGCAAATTGTAGCCTATCTGATAGATGTGGCACCCAGTGTGGACTTCTGCTGTTGTGGCACATCTGTCTCAAGGCTGGACTGTTGTGCATTCAGAGACGCTGTTCTGCATGGCTTGGTTATTTGAGTTCCTGTTGCCATCCTATCAGCTTGAAGCACTCTGGCCATTCTCCTCTGACCTCTGACATCAACAAGGTATTTTTGCTCACAGAACTCCTGCTTAGTGGATATTTTCCCTTTTTTGGACCGTTCTCCAAAAACCCTAGAGATGGCTGTGTGGGAAAATCTCAGTAGATCAGCAGTTTTTGAAATACTGAGACCAGCCCCTCTGGCACCCACATCCATGTCACACTCTTAATAAGTCACTTAATAAATCACCTTTCTTCGCCATTCAGATGCTCAGCTTGAAAAGCAGGTTGCTACAATGCAATGCTATTTGGCTTATATATTTGCAGTTGAACAGGTGTACCTAATATGATGGTTACACTCACTGGACTCCATGACCACACTGAACAAAGCAGCTGAAATCCAAGAATATATTAATACCACATATTAGCAGCTACATTCTGCAAAGTATTATGAAGTAATGTGCAAAATGACACTTGCAATTATTGCTTTCAATTATTCTGCATCAATATACATGTGATCTGATTCCCCCAGCTGTATGTATACTAACTGTGGATGTGATGGAGAAGAAAACAAAACATTTGGATTTACATTTTATTTAAGAATTAAACAACAATTAAACATCTTTGAGTGTTGTGTTTATCACTTTGGTGTGCAATCCAGTTATTACCGATGAGTGATTCTGTTTGATTCCCTAAAAAGACTCAAAAATAGCAGCACACAGAAGCTTCAGCTGATCACCGCTAACACAAAAGGCAACTTTAATTTAGGACCAGAGAACCAGAAGCAACCAGTACTCCTGTGTTGGTGTATTATTACATGCCACCGACTGTCCTTTGTGCCATTTTCTTTGTCACAGCTCAGCTAGAGAGTGTTTTATTTAAACATGGGGATCATGCCAGCACAGTGAGCTAGAATGAGCTAAAAGAAGTATAAACATTATCAACTGACTTGTGTTGAACATGGGGGCTGATGAAGCCATGCGTGTAAAAACAAAGCATCTTTGTTTTGAGTGGATACAAATTTATAGTACTGTAATAAAGTTCAAAAGATGATGAAATGAACAGACTGTTAAAAACAAGTTTTAATTCTGGCATATCTAAACAGAAATCAAACGTTGCAGCTCAGTCAGTGTTTCATGGAGACAGCACTGTTATTATTTTACTGTCCCCTCCCTCTGCCCTCCCCAACATTCCACACATGCGGAGAAGCAACAAGCTACCGAACCAGCAGCAACAGCTAGCCGCCCGCCAGCAGCTATCTCCGTGGGGGACGAGGCGTATTAACATGCAAAAGTTTAGAAACACGGATTCCTTGTCCTAAGCAGGCACAAGAGTGACGTTGGGCGCAACCCGAGACGGCTGTGGAAACCATGGGTCACGTCGGGCTCTCGTAATAGATAGTTATTTGCGTTATTTAGTGCTTCAAATGTGCGAAAAGTCGCTCGGTGTGTCCTCGTCGTTGAACAAGATGGCAGCAGCAGCAGGAGCAGCACCGTTGCAGGAATCGACTGTGGTGCGGGTCCTCGTTGCTAGCCAGCTCTTTCACACCCTGGGCGATACGATTTACTGGCTTTGTTGAAGGTATGTCACCTTATCTGGCAAGGCTGGGCGTCAAATGGACTTTGTGTGCTGCGCTGGTGTTTGTTTCATATGTCCCTTTAACGTTGACAGTACTTCGCTCATGGCTAGCTTGTTTGCTAACTGCGGCTAACTTCGATTTGTCCCCTGTAGCTGGAAACTGTTGGCGATAAAAACGTGCTTAATTAGAGCTAGGGCACACGGTAGCTATTCAGGTGTGTGGTTTTAGTGTGCCCTTTCATGTGTGTTCATTTTTAAGTAACTTTAGCTATGCATTTTGTTAACTTATGCTAACTTGAAAAAGTTATGTACGAAAAAACGACTTTATTTGACACATTTTTGTCCCTTAGTAAAGATATAACACCTGTAAAAGTTCGCACTTGTATTTTTGAGTGAGTTTGAGTAAATTACTTTGCTGCCTGTCAGTTTATAAGTTCCAACAGGTGTCTCGGCTGGTGTTGCCCATCCCCCAAACACGTACACACACACAGCCTCAGGCACACATCACCCTCCCCGTGTGCTAACATACCTCTCTAGATTGATCAGTAACAAACTGTGGGGTGTTGTAAAAGGACGCTAGCTGGACCCGTGAGCACATACAAACACGCAAACACTTGTGTGTGTCGTGGCTCTCTATTTCAGGCTTGGGTCTCGTCATCCTGTGGGGATATCAGGCTACCTAAGCCTGGCAGTGAGAAGGCAGAGCAGCACTGGCAGTGTCGGTGGCCCCCAGAGACTGGAATGACATATTGGCAAGCGTAGGAAGGTGGAGATGTTGGCATCAGCCATATGGTGGTGTCGCCTTTTTTTTTCCTGTAGCACCATCAGATTATTTTTAGTGTTTGCTAAATTTGCTGCTGTAGTTGTTGAATGAAGAAAGGTAGCGGTGAGGGAGGCAGTGGAAAAATATGGGTTTGGTTTTAGACTACAATGATGTCAGCAAGAATTTTAATTACAGCCACACTCCACAGCTATTTGCCAGCTCATTTCTGCTCTGAGTAATATTGTTGTTAACCAGAGTCTGAATACAGATCTATATTGAGAGAGAAAAGTGTGGTTGCAAGTGTTACTGTCCATCAGCAGTTTGTCTAGTGAAACACATCAGCCCTGCTGGTAATAAGAGGTGTGTTTTATTTTAATGTTGACTTTGAGGCACACCCCTCTGCTTGTCTCAACCTGCATTGGCACTTGGAATGAAATTTTGTGCTTAACGCAGCCGGCTTCATGAGCGTCAAACTGGAATCACCTGAGTCCCAATGTAACCCAGCCAAACACGGGCATTCAGGAAGTATGGCTGCAGCCTTTGCCTATGCCTGTTATCGCGGTGTACAGACTTGCTGCAATGAAAGGAAAGTTGCAGGAAAAGAATAAATGAAGGCAAATATTTTATAGTAGTGTGTAGCATTAGACAATGGGATGTTAAAATATGTATGTTACACAATGGCTAACACTGTTCTCTAATCATATCCTATTTGGTGTAAAACTAAATCAAGCATGTTTGTTCTTTGGCTGCATAATCAGTTTCCTTTGTTTGTATATTCCTAACTTCCAGGGAGATGTGAGTAATGCCAGCAGTGCTTCATTAAGGTCTGAATAATTAATAATTCGGCCTAATATGTCCACTCTAGTCAATGATTTAACTATTTTGTGGGACAGATGGACATTGCTCACTTAAAAGAGTTTAAGGGTTAACAAAAGTCCTTGTTCAGCTTTGGGGGCATTAGGTACTTTTTCAGTTTGGAAGAGAAAATAAAGGATTAATTAAAAGATTGCTGTTTGTTTTCAGATATAAAAACGGATCAAGCCACAGTAGTCTTACCTGGTTGATTTCAACCCCACTCAGTGTGGTGAGACCCTCTTCTTATTCCACTTCTCCACCAGTTAGTCCTTGCTCACCTGATCTAGTCTAAAAGAAACCTGATACTGGCTGGTCAGAGCCCAGTGGTCATGGAACAGTCCTAATCCTATCAAGACAACTTGAATTACACTTTGCTGAAAGTTTTTTTCCCCCCAAAAAAGCCTCCTGCCCATACCCCATCTCTTATAAATTCAGTTACCCAATAAAAACCATCAGTGAAATTTATGCTTTAGATTTCCATAAAATTATACTACCTTTCTGTCTTTTTGTGAACATTGAGTACACATCCATGTTGTTTGAATAGGCCTACATCTAATTTGAATTTGATTTGAACTGTCAGCTGAGAAAACTGGCCTAAACCTTGGTCTATAACGTCAGTGTTATTTGTGATTTAAAGCATGTAATCCAACTCAACAAAGCATCTAACATTAATAAACATTGTAGATTGTGCTCCAGGGCTATCACAGTATTAAATTTTCACTCCACAATTATTTTGGTAAAAAAGAAACACACCAAAAAAGATATCTGTACAAAATCTTTAAGAAAAAAAGTCAGTATTCTTTTAGGCGGCTCTATAACTGAATGTGTTTGTTGTCATTTTTTTTGGGAAATTAAAATTGAAATCCGAGTGGATGGAGGTGATGAGTCTAACTGTAACTCTACCAAAGCATAAAAACAGTTTGAGATAGCCTATTTGTGCTATAGGCATGACATGAATATTTAATACTTTAATACTATCAATACACAGTTATCATGACCCCCACACTGTGTCACATTGGTTTCTAACCATGTTATCACACTTTAGCTAGTATACGCCTGGTGTGCTACCACAGTGTTCTGACTTTAGAAACGTGAACTCTTACATTTTTACAGCATAGATCACATTGTATGCTGAACAAATGTTTCCATTAATACATGAACATCAGTAATAGACAACTACCTAAAGTAGAAAGCACTGAATAGAAAAGTGAGTGCTTGACATGAAGATTGTGTAAGTTGCTTGAATGCATGTTTTGGTATAATATGCTTCTAGGATTTGGGAGTGAGGTGTGCCTTAATCAAAGAATCGTTGTTAGATCATTTGGACTACAGCAGTGCAAAGGCATAAAGTAAAGCAGAAGCTACTACAGTTCAGCGTCCTCTCTTACAGATGGTGTTACTTCTGATTTTGGTTTTGATGCTAATCTAAATAAGCACTGTTACTTCAGTATCATTGCCATATTTGTAAAATGTCACTGGTTGATAACTCATCGTGCCTTTATGGTGGATTATTTTCCCCTCCAGTACTGCTTGCAGTGTGGTTCTGCTTGTGTGAAACTGACCCTTGAGTATAGCATGCAGAGACAGGCCAGAGATGCAGCGGGCTTCCCCCGTCTCTCATTTCAGGAGGCCAGTTCCCCTTTCCTGTAATGGTGAAATGATGAGTTAATGTGTATTTGTTCTGGTGTCCTTTGGTATTTTTTGTTTTTTTGTATAAAATCTTGGCTCGAGAGAATGGTGAAGGAGAAGAAAAAACTTTGGTTCTACTCTTTACTCTTTACTTTTTTTGAATGTAGCATTTTGGTGTGAGTTTGTTTTGCCATGCTTTAAATGATTAATGTGGCTTGTGTTTCTGTTCTTTAGGTATGGCCTCACAAGTCTTGGTCTACCCATCACAGATGCACTCAGCTCAAACAAGTGCCTTAGGAACCAGCAGTAGTGGTACCAGCAGACATATAGGTGAAGCCCACCGCAGTAATAACACCAGCAGAGCCTTTCAGCACCGACCACCACCCAAAACCTATGTGATCGGAGTCAACTACGGTATTGCATATCCCAACAACGTTGTCCCATCCTCAGTCGGGGCTGATTCAGGGAGACTGCACGCAGGAATACAGCTCGGAGAAGGGGGGCTGTGGGCATTGCAGACTGCAGGAATACAGAGTGAAGAGAACCTAGGAGAAGGTCCAACTCGGACCCAGGATCAGCAGTCTCTTTGCCAGAGCAGAGGCAGAGGCCCACAGGAAGTGAGGCTTTATAGGGACAGTGGTGGTACTCCAGCAGGAGGAGGCCTGGACTGTGGGCTGCTGAGTAGGGCCTGTATCAGAACGCAAGAGGACGGTGGTAGAAACAGAAGAGTACCGAGGCCAGGAGGATACACCAAACTTTTAGACACAGCTGCCATCCAGAAATGTGAAAAGAAGACAGGTGAAAGTGGAGAACAACTGCAGGGAAACAACTGTGTCGGAACCATGCAGATAGTGGAGGAGGTATCTGCTCTGCCTTCACTTCCTCCTCCGGTGGCCATGTTGCAAACCAACACTGGGAACTTTGCAGATACTGTCAGATTAGGAGGTGGAGGGATGCCTGCTCAACACAACAGGGTTGAAGGTGTGACAGACATTGGAATCAGGGTGGATGGAACTGAAATCAGGCCAAATGGCAGTAACGAGGCAGTGGCTGGAGCTACAGTGACTAGAGCTGGGTCAGGAGATGGTGACTACCAGTTAGTTCAGCATGAGGTTCTGTGTTCCCAGAAGAACAGCTACGAGGTTTTGGAGTTTCTGGGTCGTGGCACCTTTGGCCAGGTGGTAAAGTGTTGGAAGAGGGGAACGAGTGAAGTGGTAGCTGTTAAAATACTGAAGAACCATCCGTCTTATGCACGTCAGGGACAGATTGAGGTGAGGAACTGTGAAATACTGTCTGTTGTTAGTGTGTTAGCTGAAATCTGCTGCTGTGTTACTCTGTGCATGCCCACAGTTTTGTTGCAGCATCACACCAAAACCGAACAGCAGAAACGGTTCAATTTGGCTTTTTTTTTCTCTCTCTCCCATAATCTTTTAACAGCTGGTAGTCTGAGCCTATGTTATTTCCTTTTGTTCCAGGTTGAGATATTGGCACGGTTGAGCAGTGAGAATGCAGAGGAGCACAATGTGGTGCGTGCTTTGGAGTGCTTCCAGCACCGCAGCCACACCTGCCTGGTGTTTGAGATGTTGGAGCAAAATCTGTATGACTTTCTTAAACAGAACAAGTTCAGCCCACTGCCACTCAAAATCATCAGGCCTATTCTGCAACAGGTAAAACAAACTTTTCTTTTCTGCTTTTAGAGCTGGAACACCTAGTTTTTAATGGGCTAAAAAAATGCAGAGCACCATTTTGAATCATATTTTGTATTTGTGTTAATTCCTGCAGGTGGCAACAGCCCTAAAGAAGCTCAAGTCTTTGGGTTTGATTCACGCTGACCTGAAGCCAGAGAACATCATGCTGGTTGACCCCTCCAGACAGCCCTACAGAGTCAAAGTCATTGATTTTGGCTCAGCCAGCCATGTCTCTAAGGCTGTCTGCTCCACTTATCTGCAGTCCAGATACTACAGGTGAGTGCTTTCACTCAATTCTGAATCATTCATCAAGACTCATGGGAGTCATTCACCAGTGGGTGTGGCGTGATATGATAGGCATTCCTGTTCATACTTTGAAAGACATTTTGAAGCTGTTCTAAAATAATTTGCTGTGTAAACTTGCTTTGTTATTGTAGATCAGAATGCAGCCTTCACTACTCCCTGTAGTTTTAATGCAGCATTATCAGTTACCATATCATAAGAGAAGCATGATGTTTAATTTTGAGATAAATGTTTATGGTAAACATTTTTATTTCCTGTAATGTGACAATTAAAGTTTTAGTTTTACTGTAATTATGGGCTTTTAAAAAATTTGAATAGGACTCACATTTGTCAAAAAGGCCCCTAAATATGTTTAAAAAACCAATCAGTGCATGCATCAGACTGAACCCAGCTGGTTTCCAGTAGTACAAAGTGTTCAGAATAAGCTTCACATGGTAGAATATTTTTAGGAAGATCAGATATGTCGCGAGGTGAAATGTCATGGTATTTGTCTTCATAACATGCTAGCACAGTGATTTGACTTATTCCCATGGGTAATGGTTGTTTGTGTGTTTCTCCCTGTTTCTCACAGGGCTTAGTGAGGTCTTGCCTGAGCATTGTGTGTTTAGGCCTTTTCTGTTATGTAATATGACGTGGTCTGTACCAACCTGCACACTCTCATTGGGAGTTCATTGACATGTCTTGGGAGCTGTTTTTTCCCCCTTCTGTATTTGTATGCATTTTTTATGTACATGCCTGGATGTACATCTGAGTAGTTCTCAGTGCATCACGCCCTTAACTTGGCTGATCTTGCATAATGTGCAGAGGAACTGAAATGTTTATATGAGGAACAGCGTCATGAAAAATTTGGCTAGTCTTTCTGGCCTCTGTGAAAGCAAGAACGTGCTTATGAAACAGCTTTCCCAACCTCAGGACGCATTGTTGAACTGAAATGTAGAACTTAATTAAATTGTTAAGCTGTAAGCTTATATGCTCCCATTATGACACAATAAATTTAGGACTTTCTGTACTTAAAAACAAAGTAGACCACAAGGTCGACTAAAAAAACAACCTTGTCTCTCTTTGGTATATAGCCGTCTCATTGTGGACTCGTAGGCTTGTTTGTGACACGTATAATGATATCCAAGCTTGCTTCCAAAGCAAAAGTATTTGCTTTTTGCTAATCACGGGACAGAACGCTGGCAATTTTATTCATCACAGCTCCGGCTAGCAAGTTTCAACAAGCAGGTCATTTGGGTCGGGTGAACTGTTGCAAACTCTTCATTGTGCAATTCTTCAGAGGCTGCTGGGATAAGAGGTATGCCAGCAGCTAATGGAGCACACACACCCAACAGTACACTCTCTGCAGTTCTGATTTTATTGCCCTGTAAGGAACGTAGCACATTATCAGTTATTTCAAAAGCGTTTCTGGTAGTGGTGTTGAAATGGGGATACATAAGTCTGGGTTTCCTGAGGTGAAGAAACTTGTGTAAATGTGCCTTAGAGCACAAACATTCCACCAATAGCTTTGTGCAACTTCTCTATTTTAGAGAAATCTAGCCACTCCCCAGCCCCCTCCTCTACCAGAGCTGAGGTTTAGTGTGGAGCTACAGCTGTTACATAACATAAATGATTTGCTCCTCATTTGACCTGTTTAACTGTGGAGAGTGTGAGTGTGTGTGTGTGTTTCGTCTTGAAGCAGCAAAAGTGAGATCATAGTGCAGTTAAAATGGGCTGCTGGTGGATTTCAGAGAGGTCACTCAGGCCAGTGAAGAATGTGGTATGTGAAAACCCACATTTAGATCCAGGAAAAAACATTCAGACATTCCTGTGTGTGTCTGGGTGTGTTCCTATGTGGTGCCCCTGTCTATAGAACAGCTGTTGAGCCTGGATATAAAATGTGCCCTAACATGCCTGACAAAAATGCCACATGAATGTCACAGAGGGGCTTTGCTGAGTATTCAACGTTTGTATGTTGAGATTTGTACCTTTTAACTTGACCTTTATCTTAGCTGGTGGTGTATGGCTGAAAGAATATGCTGACTCCAGACACAGAAGTCTTATTTTTAAATAAACCAGTACTTCATGGCTTTCTTTTCTTGCTGTATATCCCACCTGCTTTCCATTGTGGGTTTGTGTGAGGAGGAGTTGGCTTAGCCATGATGATAGCTGGTACTGCACGTGCAGTGTGCACTGGTAAGCATGTATGTAAGCTTGGTTGGGGGAATTGTCTGTATTCAAACTGAGATGTCATAATAATATTTTGCAGTGCATTTTGTTTCCTATACGTGTTAATAGTGGAGCAGATGAAAGTAGCTGTTGCTTCTTATTGCTGTTATACAAGACCCAGTTCAATGAGTCAGCTCACTCTGTGCGAGTGTTACGTTGTTTGTAAGTGAGGTTATGTGGAGAGTGGTTTGAAGGATATAGTGTATCATCTCCCATGCTCATGTTACATAATGCCTGTGCTGTATTGTTACCATAGCGAAGCTCTTAATAGATACAGCCTCACCACAGTGGTTGGGTGGATTTTTCTTTTTTCTATTTTTTGCTTAATGTTTTTGGGTTTTCCCTGGATTTTCCAGCACCATGGATAATGGCATTGCCAACAGTGTGGCTTTGATGAGAATTCAGATTTTTAAAACACAAAGAAACCCCAAAAATGGCAGTAAAACTGAGGTCATTTTAATGAGGCCCAGTATGAATGTTTTGTTCCTGGTGTTTACTGGCATGACAAAGAGTCTATATTTATCCACAAAAAAAATGAACAGATTGGTGTTTTGTCTAGTTCTAGTCTTGAGAGCACTGACCATAAATCACATTAGACACTCACTGAAAAGAACTTAGTTTCAAGGCATTCACATATCACCTAATGTCAAAGTGAGGGCAGACAAATAGCATAGCCATAACTGCTTGTATAAGTACATTTGCTTAAATGTAAAGTTAGGGCCTTTTGTGACTAGCTTATGTAATAAGATTATTATTGTGATTTGAGATATTATATTGGGCCGTTAATAGCAATGTTTGTGTAAATTTACGTTGAACTTCCTTTTGGATGCTGCTGCTAATTGCGTTGGTAATTAAACAAAAACTTATGACTCACTGGGTAATCTGTGGTTCAAGTGGTAGCATGTCCAGTAATTAAAGGTTGGGTTTTTTGATCCTCCTGTTTGCATGTTCAAAAGCCTGTAAAGGAATATGCATTCAATTTGGATAGACTTTATAGAATTGGAAATTATATTCTTATAAAGATTATCACATCCATTTTACATAATTTGTGAGTGTGTACATTTTATTTCATCTTTCACTGTCGGCGTCAAAGGCGCAATATGTCAACATAGTTTGGGTTTATCTGGTAGTGAGCACCGTGCTTGAGTTGAGAGGGTGATGGTATGAACTTGAACTTTATTGATTTCCCCTAAGCCTTGCTCTGTAACTAGAAAGTTGTAGCTGAAACCTTTGTGCTCATCATGTGCTTATGTGATGTTGCCATAGTAGCATGACACAGCAGGGCCTGGTGAGGTGACTGTTCTGTGCTGTGGGGGTTGTTGACGTAAAACCACCTCCCACAGTGAAAATGGAGCATTGGGCTATGTGAATAATTCAGCTAAGCAGCTCAGGTAGAAGTAAAGACGGCTATCATCTTAACACAGTTGCAGATCGGGGCAGGGTGTGCAGCCTTCCTTAAGCTAGGTGTGATGTCTTTGCCACTGAAGTGATGTTTTACTTTGGCGCCTAGTGTCGTACATCTTGTACATGTAGATATTCAGATGTGTCTTTGTCGAGGTCTAATTTGACAGAGTCCTAGGCAGATCTTGAGCTTCTTTTCAAAATGCAGTACCCATATGTTGAGTTAAGTTGTTGCCTCACCCACGTTGGCACAGTTTCACAAAGTAGGGCTAGAAGATGACTTTTTTGTTGTTGTTGTTGTTGGGTTTTTTTTATTTGCCGTTCTCTGTGGAAGTAAAACTGTGGAAATCAGTTGTAACCATGTTTGGTATCATGTTTCCTAACTGACATTTAGTCTGGAGGGAAACCTGCCAGTGAAGTCCATACCTGATTCCATGATACGTTTCTTGTACTTTGAGTGAATAATATATGATACTCACATTAAGTGTATGTAAATGATAAAACATTAAATGCATTCCCTGTCTCTTGTTTGCTGGTTCCTAATTTACCTGCACTTTTCTTTTTATATACTGACCCCTTTTTCACCCTTGTGCGCTTGTTTTTGTGTGTATGTGCTTATGTGTACACACATCTGCGTTAGGGTTGTGTAGCATAGACTCAAAGTTGTATTAAGATATTTGAAGGAATTTTGTGATGATACTTATGATGCTATAGAAATAAAAACAAACGTACTTAACTGACTTAGTTACAGTTAAGTAACTAACTTAACTTTGTAGCTCATATGCAGCTTGCTCAATGTTGTACATAATAAAACTGAACCTAAAAAAACATTTTGTACCTGGGAATCTTGAGGTGGGATTTTTAACTAGCTGCTTAAAGCCCTGCCTTTGCCACCACATAACCAGTCATTTCCGTCCACCATTTCCACTTCCTGTTATATGGACTGCCAACTCCAGCAATGCTTTAAGTGATTTCTTTACTTTTGGGTTTCGCATCACCAGGTGCCAGCATCTCTAGTCTTTGTTGAAACTAATTTGTTGTGTCTTCCTTTAGCAGTAACGGCTTTCTTGCATATTTTGCAACGTACTGTGCTTTGTTAGAGGTTGTCTAAGTAGCTGCCTTTTTCAGTATTAAATCATCGTTTTGACATGCCTGGGCTTATCACATTCTGTGGATACTAGGGAATGTAAACACATGGCATCTCTATAACACTGATTTCGTGATATGTCAGTTTTTTATCACGTAAAATTGTACACCTGTATTGTATTATATGATATGATAGTACACACACCTAATCTGCGTAGCTGTGTGTCTGTGTGGCAAGCTTATTGATTTTTCTGGGGACTCCAGATGGATTATTTATGCTACTGTGTGGTGAAGCAGCTGTTTGTACAAAAATCTGAAACTGGTGTGTCCAGAGCTACACTTAAACACAATTAAACTGTTACACTATATTTCTAATGAGCTAATAAGATCAGTTTTGTTGTTATGGCTATTGATATTATTATAAACACTGGCTACTGTGTTAGTGTGAATGTTATAATAATCAGCCGCATACAAATGCAGTTTGTGTAGATAATAAACAAAATCTAAGTGAAAATTATTGTGGTGTTTAATGCTAATGAAGTAAAACAATGATAGTGGTTACATTCTACAAAGCAGTGAAATGTAATCATGTGAACAGGTGAATAAATGTCAAGTAGCTGCCATTGAGACGATATTCAATATATCTGAGGCTGATCTGGATGACTAAATAATATAATTGTCTTTTTATTTGTTAGTTGTTCCTCCTTACTAATCCTGTAATGTAGTCTGCCATAAAGTCACCACACCATTACCATGGCTGATGATATCTGCTTATGTCGAGTACCAGTCAGTCATGTCAACTTATTTGGCTGCAGTTTAAAAAACTCCTACAAAATACAAATAAAAACTTGGTGTAGCTAAAGTGAAACGCCTCAAAGCTGCTGTCACTTTGCTCATTTGCTTATTTTACACTGCATTAGCTTTCCCTCTAGCAACCTCTGTGCTGCTGACATTTGGTGTAGTACACAGTGTACTGGATTGGCCACTAGGGCTGCCACGATTTGTCGACTAGTCACGATTACGTCGACTATCAAAATCGCCGACGACTGATTTAATAGTCGACGCGTCGTTTGAAGCTTTGTAAGATCCCAAAAGATGCAGGAATAAGTAGCAGGATTTAAGAGTGTAATAACGGACTGAAACAGAAGATGGCAGCACTGCATGTACAAGGATGCCAGCTGCCGTTAAACCCCGAAGAAGGTTTAATCCTAAAATGCACATCATAAGTCAGTTTCATGCAACTAGTCTTTAAAATGACTGATATATTGAAAATCAAAAATCCAAAGTTACCCAAAAGGGTAACTTTTTTGACGAGGAACGCCCAAGGGTTAATATTACTCTCTATATTCTTTCTGGGTCACAAAATAAACTGTTTAACATATTTTCAGGCGAGAAATGTAGCTGTGTAAACATCAAATATCTGCTCGGTTTATCAAGAATCCCATATTTGCAAAAGTCCGACGTTTTCGAGGCGTCTGTTACCCATAGCTCGAGCTAGCTCGAGGGTAGGTACTAGCGCCGTGAGAACGCACCGACTCCCGGCAATATTGTTTTCAAACCCACCGCGACGTCTTTCGCTGACTCGGGTTAAACATATATATGAGTCACTTAGATAACTTAAAAATGTTTTGTTGGGCTTTTTTTTAGTTTTTATTTGTTCTGAGTAAATCGGTTTGGCTGAGATTAAAGTTATTAGTTATAAATCTTTATTCCGGTGGCTCTTTACAAGCTGATAAACGTCAAAGCAGAACAGCTTATTAATCAGAAGTTGAGAAGTGCGAGAATTACACCAGTGTCTGGTTATATTTTAGATAGCAAGAGAGCGCGTTTATTAAACTCCACCGAAACAATCTGCAAATTTCATTAAAATTGAATAAACTATCATCTTGTCTTTATTTTTAGTTAGCACCTTAAAAGCTTAAAGCTGTAAGCTAATGATAGTTATATAAGAGCAGATGCTGCTGGTGCAATAAGCTGTAGTTTTACGTCCAGTGGATGATGATCTGACTACTCCACTAACCGCATAAATAATCGGTGACTAGTCGACTATCAAAATAATCGTTTGTGGCAGCCCTATTGGCCACAGATCACCTCATTGTCAGTTTTGTTTGAGCCAACTTTTTTTTTTTTAGTCCAAGATCTGACCAGCGTCGGGTAATTTCCTCCCCACCAATCCACACATTTGTGCAGAAATTGTGTACATATTGTCACTAGGTAGGATAAAGCAACTGTGTGAGTAGTATGGCCTTAAGTGTGCGTGTGCATGTATCACAAATATGGCCTCGTAGATGCTTGATGGAAGGAGGAAGTAGCAAAAATCTGTTAGCATGTGTTAGTTGTTGTCACAAATGAATGACAGGCATGCATCCATGTTTGTAAAGGTGTGGCCTGAGAACTCATTGAGTCGCCTTCATATTACTTACAAGTTTGTTTGTTTGGGGGGTTTTTTACAAATTAGAAGCAAAGATCAGTTAGTCTTAAGGAATTGTTACAAACATTTTGAAAATGCAACAGAAAGCAAAGACATGCTTCAAATGTTGCTGCTCTGGTTGACGTGTTTCCTGCAACATGAGATGCTGCCGTTGTTTGATATGTAATCATGATGAATCAGCTCTGCTTGCAGTTTGTTCAAGCACAGGGTTCACGTGTCCTGTACCAAGTCCCATCACATCAACATCAATTAAACACGTGTCCAGAGAGAGAGAGAGAGTGTGTGTGTGTGTGTGTCCATAGTTATTTCTGTTCTCTGAACACCGCAGCAGTGTGTTGCCATACTGTATGCACTGTTTATTCGTGTCGTAGCTGCTGCTCTCTAGTGAGACTAGTTAGTTCTGGAACCTGGTTTGCCTGCCAAACACCTGTGGGTGTGTGCGTGTGTGTGCGGGAGTGTCAGCTGTGTGTTGTGTGATGAGCTTTTATAGATCTGGAAGGCTGCCGCTATTGCTCTGGGGGGCAACAACAACACATGCATGCGCACATACACACTCCTCTCTTCAGGTTTATTTTTGTGTGTCTCCATCTCTCCCTTGACCATATGCATGTGGACTGTTTATTTTTGCTATAGGCCTGTAATGCACAGCTGAACTGAGTTTTTGCTTGTGTAGTTGGTGGAGAATAGCATCTTGTATCTTCCTTAGATAAAGTGACAGAATGAGTGGTCTTAATACTGACTAAATTTTAAGTGCAGTTGAAGCTTACCAACATGGGCTGTACTGTCTAAACTAGAGAGATTGACTCTTCCGTTTCAAAATGTCAGCCTCGAGGAATCACTTTCAGGTGTAGTGGAGTCTTTCCCATTTACCATACCATTTAAGCATCAACACTTGGGTAGTTTATAATTACTGTAAATCATTACTACTGACTCTAGATTTAATAGCAGCTAAGAATAGACGCAGTCACCGAAGGCTTTTCAGTTACTTACTGGTACCTTTACAGATGCCCTTTTACCTTCAGGACTGCCTTGATTTAGTTTTTTTTGTTTTTGTTTTGTTTTTTTGTGGCATGGTTTGAACAAGCTGTTGTTGGTGACGATTTGTCTGTTGCACATTTATAATGAGAACCTCCTGTTCCGCCACATCCCAAAGGTGCTCTATTGGATTGAGATCTGGTGACTGTGGATGCCATTAGAGTACAGTGAACTCATTGTTATGTTCAAGAAACCAATTTGAACTGTGTGACGTGGCATATTATCCTGCTGGAAGTAGCCATCAGAAGATGGTTATGTTGTTGACATAGTTTCCAACAATACCCAAGTAGACATTTACACATTTGCACATGCTCAGTTGGTACTAAAGGGCCCAAAGTGTGCTAAGAAAATAACCTCCTCAGCATTACACCACCACTGGACTGACCTGTTGATACAAAGCAGGATGGCACCACACTCTCATGTTGCTTGTGCAGCTGTTGCAGCAAAAATTAAGATTTCAGGAGACAAAGCAATGTTTTTGGTGAGTTCATACAAATTGTAGCCCATCTGATTCAACATTTTCACAAGTGATTATTTAAGTTACTGTTGTCTTCCTATCAGCATGAAACCGTCTGGAAGTTTTTCTCTGTTGGTATTAACAAAGCATTTTTTGGGTACTTTGTCCTTCTCAGACCATTCTCTGTAGAACTTAGAGATGGCTGTGTTGGGGGAAATCCCAGTAGACCAGCTGTGGGACACTGCTACGTTCAGTGTCACTAAACTCTGCTTTCTTCCCCTTTCTGGTGCTCAGTTTAAACTTGACTGTGTGTACGTGTCCAAATGCATTGAGTTGCTGCCGTGTGATCTGTTCTTGACTTTAAGGAAACAGCAGAAGCACATGGGTGTGATGACAGTTAAAACAAGAACCACTGTTTCCTCTTCCTACATCAGAATAATACACTGGTTGTAATCTCCAGCAGCATTGTCTTATTTTATGACTGCAGTTTCTCAACAAGGGACATTATGTATCTATTTTTATTTGTTGTTTTAATAAGTATGAATCATTTTTTTAATTCATTATTTTAATAACGATTTTAAAAGTATTTTATTAGCCTTTCTGTTTGTTTGAAAAATGGTTGGTTTTTGGTTTGTCAGATAAAATCAACCACTTCAAGAATGTTTAGAACAAGGAAACCCACAATCACCGTCTTAGTCCCTGCTACAGGACTGTTCTGTAAATGTTTGAGGCCATCTACCCCAAGGCTCTTTTTGGTGTTGCATAACTGAACTTCTTCCTCCTGAATGAGCAATGGGAAATGGCAAAGTGTAATTTCCTGCAAGCCAAGGAGGGCAGAAAGCCTGGGCTCTGTAAAAATGAACTTGACATATGCGTTTGTGTGTCTACACACAAGCAGACACTTTCACAGACATGTACACACAGTGCGATGACTGATGGCCCCATTTATCACCCAGTAATGCGGTTACATTATCGTCCTGCGTCCAGTTGTTGCTTGGTAACAGTCATTTTCCCTGTGGTCGTCACAGCAGTGGTTGCTGTTTGCAGCAGTGTTTCTCAGCTGCTGTGTCCAGGCCTGATAGAGCATTGTTTTCATCCACCGGCTCAAGAAACTACTGCAAGATTACGAGTCCCAGTAAATTGCGCAAGTGGCAAAGTCCATTCTTTGAAAGAGATTTAGTTCTTTTGTTGCCGGAATGAATGCACTTCATATGGATGTAGTATTTGGTTTAAGTTCTTAGAATATCCTGCTGACAACATGGTAACTGGTTCGTTTTTGACAGTCATATGCCAGGCAGCATGGTGGTATTCATAATGTTCCTTATGTATAATACAGAAAGATTCATTGTTGAAACAAAGTTTTTAACCATGTCTTAGTTAAACATGCCAGGGAAAATCAGCTTCTGTCCTTGTATTCTATGGGTCAGTTCTGTCATCAACAATGTTGTTCAAGTTACTTGAAAAAAGTAATCAGTAACTAATTACTGATTACTTCCCCAAAAAAGTAATCCCGTTACTTTACTGATTACTTATTTTCAAAAGTAATTAATTACTTAGGTACTTAGTTACTTTTTAAAAACACGATTTACAACCTGAATAGGTAATAAAGCGATAGATCTTTCAGCCCAATTCTACTTTTTCTACATAATCCATCATACAAATGTAATCAAATGGAAAAGTCTCTTTTTAAAACTTGTTTTATTAGTTTTAATATTTTAACTTTATGCATCAAGCAAACATTTAATTATATGCAACACTCTCTGACTGGAAGAAATTTGTTTAATATTTAAACCTATTTTCTACACATTCCAGCACATAAAATAAAATATTTTTTGTGTTTACACTCAGTCTTTCAAATAGATGCAAGTAAAACACAGCAGAAAATAAATAAAGTCAAAGACTAGCGGTCCTTTTGCTCTATTTTCACCTGTAAAGCAGGAGTGGGGTAGGCGGAGGTTTATCCTGGTGCAGGTGTGCCGCAGCGGTCAGTGGAAGAATCCGTGAGTTTCTCTGTGAGTTTCCCATTACGTCATAGCGCACTCGGTGCTTGCTTGGAAGTTTAGGGGGGTTTTTTTCGCTGTAAAAAGAAGTTTTCTTCCCACGCACAATGCTAATGGACGCTAATGTTTTTGTCACTTTTTATGGAATCAAACTCAAAGTAAGCTCAGTACTTCCACGCTTTAAACGCTGCACGCTCATACTCTCTCCCGCACTTGATTATGATCCATTGTTGATCTGCACACAGCTGTTGTCACAAACGTCGCACTTGCTAACGTCACTGTCATGAGACATTCTCGCAAAAAATCACGGTTTTAGTAACGCAGTAATGCAGCGTTCCTACGGGAAAGTAACGGTAATCTAATTACCGTTTTTGCAATAGTAATCCCTTACTTTACTCGTTACTTGAAAAAAGTAATCGGATTACAGTAACACGTAACGCGTTACTGCCCATCTCTGGTCATCAATGATGCTAAAAATGGGTACCAGCCATAAGATCTTTTTGCTGAAATACCAGAAAATTGTTCCAAACAAATAACAATTATGCGCCAAGTTCTTACAATAATCTGTTTTTCTTGAATGGTTTTCATGGTTCTGTCTTCCCACATTGCCACAATGGTCTTAGTTTCAGAAAAGTTCATTGTGTTCTAAATGTAACGGTTAATTATGCAACTAAACAGATAAGTCCAGAAGTGCAAGTTTCTCATCCACTAGTCCCTGGGCTGTCTTTAATGCCCTGGGTGTATTCTTGGTGTCTGCTGAGCTGTTTTACCTTTTTGTTCTCATAAACATTCCTGTTCAACCTCTTTTGAGCTCCATCCAACAAAAGCTGCAGCGGTCCCAGCCTTTTCACTCTTGTCAATCCATACTTATTTTGTTGTTCTCTGGGTTGTGTCAGTATGACCTGTTTGTGATTATACTTGGTGAACAACTCCCAGGCGTAACCTTTTCTTTCTCTTTTCTCTCCGCAGGGCTCCAGAGATTATTTTGGGCCTGCCATTTTGTGAGGCCATAGACATGTGGTCGCTGGGATGTGTGATAGCTGAGCTCTTCTTGGGTTGGCCTCTCTACCCTGGAGCACTGGAGTACGACCAGGTGACTTTGCCCTCCCGCACACACGCACACAAACGCGCGCACACACATGCACACTCTCAAGGACAGAAAGCCTGAAGAGGGAGACCTTTCATAAATGAAGGCGGAATAAGGTGGAGAAAATAAAATTTAACCTCATTTTTGCAGAAAATAAATTTAGTGTGTATAATTCATTCTTGGCTGTGTTTTCCCAGGAGCCTAACGATAGTATTTTTATTACACAGTTAAACCTTCATTTGTTGTTGCTTCCCAATCTCTCTCCTGCTTTATGACTGTGGTCCAACAAATCCTTGATGAAATCCACCTAATACTAATCTGGACTAAGTGAATCAGGAAATTGTTCCTGGCAGTGTGTGATTATCTTCCCACAGGATTGGGCAATCTAAACTATACAACAGGGACCCTAAATGGAGTCCCCCGGCAAGGGAGAGGGAGCATGGGAACAGGCCCATAACACATTCACAGACTAGTGCAGGATTATCCAGCATTTGACCATAGTCAATTCATGGAGGTCCAGATTGAAGGCCATCATGAGTTTAGAAATTTGAAGGGAAAAAAGTTGGACACCGTTGTGTGTTTTGACATGAATTTCAAACATCAAATAATCAAACGTAGTTGCTTTTTTGTTTTGTTTTTTTAAAGAATCGTCCCTGCTTTATTGTGTGTTCCTCAGTGTTTTTGGAGGTCCTTGTTCATCTAGAAGCAGCTAATGCTTTGAACTGTCATCAGTCATCCGCTGAGCTTTGACAGCTGTGTATCACAGGGCCATGCCAGGACACACACTCACGCGTGCACATCGAGTCCCCAAAAGCATGCTGTCCTATGCCAAGGCTCACTGCAGTTCCACTCTACACAGCAAAATGTATTTATAAACATAAGCCTGATGGTAGACAAGTGCGCACACTCACACGTGCACACGTAACACACACTTGTGCACACATAGACAGTGTGGTTGGCGTTCAGTGCACCATCAGCAGGTTCTCAGTCCAGTGCTCTCTGGCAAGTCAGTGTATTTGTTCTAGGCCGTAGACATGACATGTACACACATACACACTGTAAAATTGTTACTGTAGGATTTGTGTTTTTCATGGAATTTCTGGAGTATCGTAGTATTTAAGATGTTTAATCAAGCCTGGGGGGTCAGCTCAACCAATCTTGGTAAAAGACAGCCTACATCTGGGCAAGATGGTTTACTTCTGTGTTATCACACTGTGAAGGTAATCCCACCTTCAGTGGCATTTTAAAATGTCTCACAAATTAGTAAAATTAAGCACGGGCTGATAAATAGAAATGGATTTTCATGCTCATTAAATAAACATCAGATAGAGGCCTACACATCCCAATAAAAACATTGTGAAATTACATGATTCAGCTGTGTTACACTTTGTTATTTCTTGCAGTCAACTACAAAAAGTTTGGACTTGTTAGTGAGAGGGGGAAAGGGTAAAAGGTGGGCATCCTTGCTTACACATGGACTGAGAACATATCAATCTGTCACTTAACATTTGAGCCTTTGATTACATTTTGTGGGTGAAGATTGTTATTAATAAAATGGTTTCTCCAACATGCACTATGGGGTACATGTTGGAGAAAGTGTTTCAGTCTACCTTATGTTCTTTTTAAAGAATAGTCATATACATATTTACACAAGCAGAGTGCATCAGCTGATTTAAACTAATATAGAAACTGGGTAAAATTCATTACATTCATGATGCTCATGTTGGTGTGGTTTTATGCAGTGATTATGTAAGTTGTTGTGACTGATTGTGACTTTCCTGTTATTTTCTTCCTCTCCCTTCCTCTGCCTCTTCCTCACTGCGTCCTGTCTGCTTTCTTGCACCGCTCAGATCCGGTACATCTCTCAGACTCAAGGCCTGCCTCCCGAGCAGCTGCTCAACAAGGGGACCAAGACTTCTCGTTTCTTCTCCAAAGAATCAGATTCTCCCTATGCATCGTGGAGACTAAAAGTATGTGCAATCAGATCCTACAAAAATAGACACATATATGACACAAACACAATGTCTGCCTCTTCCTGCCAACTACACGTCATTAAAAGTCAGTAATTGTTCATTAAAATTTTAGAAAAAAGTCAAGTGAAAGATCCTTGCAGTCAGGGAAAAATAAGAAGTGGCAGTACATTCCCAATAGGAAACAGCTGCATGATCTTTTCCAAACAGAACAAAGCCGGCAAACCTGGAGGAAAGCCGAAGGAAATGTGAAACTGTGTTTAGACTACCTGCTGAGCTGACTTTAAATACAGTTTAAATGAATGTAAGCCGAGTGTTTATCTGTACGTGTACTTTCCAGCAAAACTCAGTTGGAACAAGTTGTGCGTCCAGATTTGCATGCTGACGTGTATAGTTTGCTCTCCCTGCTAACCTTTCATCCCTCATCTCTGAAACAAATCCAGTAATAATTTCCAAAACACAGAGATGCAAACCCCTGCTTATACAAAAGTCTTAACATATTACATTTATGTGTCTGAAATATTTATCTTCATGTTCCTGTTCATCCTCCAGACAACAGAGGAGCATGAGAAAGAGACAGGACTTAAATCCAAAGAGGCCAGAAAGTACATCTTCAGCTGTCTGGATGACATAGCCCACGTGAGTCTTTATAAGCCAAATCACTTGGATCGGTTTCAAACCACACCAGACACAAATAAAACACCTTACCATACAATACAAGTCTTACCTTCACAAAATATATATTTAAACCTAAGTTTGTGGCTGTGACTTGCTCTGTCAATTAGGTGAACTTGGTGCTGAGTCCTGATAACGCTGACATGCAAGCAGAGAAGGCAGACAGGCGGGAGTTTGTGTCTCTGCTTAAGAGCATGCTGTTGATCGATGCCGAGGACAGGACTGTTCCCACCAGTGTCCTCAGTCACCCCTTCCTCACTATGACTCATCTTCTGGACTACCCTCACAGCAACCAGTAAGGCTACGACAGCTCACAAGATGTTTTGATTTTCACATTCCTGTGTGCTTCCTTTCTCCTGTCTAACTTAGAGCACACTGGCATGGTAAAAATACAGTATGTACTCGTGAACCACATACAGCTTCCCTTGTCACCCTTACCAGTGTGCAGTCATCTTTCCGCATCATGGACATGTGCCACACTCGGTCCAGCAATGCAGTTTTTGACGCTCTCAACCAGAACACCATTCATTTCTCAAGGCCACCTCTAGCTCCCACTGCCTCCTCTGGCCTCCTGGGCTACAGCAACATACCAATCCACACTCAGGTGAGAATGTGCTAGGAATAGGTTTAGTCTGTCATTCAGCACAGCAAGTGCATAAATGCCTCTAAACATGTACAATTAATTAACATATTGTTTCTGTCGGCATATTCTTTAATGTTGACCTGAAGTTGCTGTAATGCATCACTGTAGTAAACTGGATTAAATATTTCTGTCACATTGACTTCACTGGCACCGCTGTCGTTATCTTCTTTTCGTGGCTAACATTTGTTGTGTCTCTTTGTCACCGCTCCTTTTCATTTCCTCTCTTCTCCTCTACCGTCTCACCTGATTTCTGTCTATCACTCACTGCTCTCTGCTCTGCCGTTGCCTCTGTGTACACGTACCTGAAGCAGGCTATCACCCAGTCGGCTCCATCAGTGTTGCATCCGGGGATAGCTCTGACAACCGGAAATGGTCAGTTTGGGTGCAGTGACTCATTCCCACCTGCCCTCCTTCTTTGTCCTCCAACCATGCAAGGTATATCGACTGTTCATAGCTTCTTTTGGCAGTTACACAACATTCATTTTATACTTTCTGAGAAGTAACTTTACCAAAATGGCATAAAATTTAGTTATTGTGTAACAGTTTAATTTAATTTAATTTTTCTGTTTTTTAAGGCAACCTTAATCAGCCAGCAGGTTATTCTGTCCCCATGGCAACTCAGGCACCTCCTATACAACCCTTACCTGTGAGGCCTGGTGTAATAGCTCAGGTAAGCTCTGTACATGCAAACAATAAGTTGAACTGTTAAAGAAGCAGTGGCAGACACACCCTGAGTAACTCTCAGCTCCCGTCGCCCTACTGCTGATGCGTCACTGAGTAAAAGTTCCTCAAAAACCACTTCTGACGCCAATGGAGATCAAAAGAAGATTACATAACATCTATGATTTGACTCCTTTGTCCCTGTAGCAGGCCTGGTCTAACCGGGGGCAGCAGCTCCTTGTCCCAGCAGCCTGGCAGCAGATGACTCCAGTAGGGCCTCCTCCCTCTCACCCACCACCACCACCACCATCCTCCCTAACCAAGGACACCACAGCTGGACCTCAGCGAATCAGCGACTGGGGGTGAGTCACAAAGACTTAAAGTCTGGGGAAAGTCCCTGCTTGCAAGACTTGCACTGGTCAACATTTTTCTGTCAAATTCTTTATTGGCATGTGTGCATCTGTTTTTCTTATTATGTCACAGCATGTTTTCTATTCTCTTTATGCTTTTACCCAAAATATGGAGCTTCATGTTTCTCTTTCACCCTTTACTCTTAAAATCTGTAACAGGAAAGTGCGTCCACACAACAGCCACTATAACGCAGTGATCAAACAACCTCTTCTGACTAATCAGATGCCAGCCCTCTCGGCCCATCAGCCGATCAACATCGGCATAGCTCACGTTGTGTGGCCACAGCCAACCAATAAAAGGAACAGGCACAGTCACAACAGGTTGGCTTCTGCTCCTTGTGCACGTCTTTGGATTTTAAATTCTCTGTCACTGATATATTAAACATTTATGAAATAATTCTGTTTAAAGGAACCTGTCTCACTCCAGCAACGTCCACATCACTGGATGTCGGACCCCCAAAATGGCTGATGCTGTTGAGCAGGCAGTGGCAGGAAGGGAGCAGCCTCAAAGGGAGGTGCCTTTAGTGGAAACCAGGCAACCAGAAGTTCAAAACACAGATGAGGATGATGATGATGCAGAGGAGGAAGTGAGCTGCTTCAAAGAGGTGGCGACGAACGCTAATAGAGAGTCGGACTTGCTCAGGCAGCGAGATGTGGCGGTTCTGATGGCCGACACTGACGGGAGCCCCACGCCCAGCGTTATCAGCATCCGCAGTGATCTGACAGATGCAGAGGATGAGGGTGGGGAGGAGCAACCACTGAGGTGCCGTCTGAATGAGTGAGTATAATCAGGAAAATGAACTCGTTCAAGCTCACCCTGCTTATGAGGGAAAACATGTCAGCTTCACGTACAACATTCTGTGAAAGTCCCTGCATTATACACGAGACTACCTCTAAATTCAGCTGTTTCAGACTAAAAAAAAAATCTAAAAACGTCTCCTCAGGTGCAAAGAGAAGTGTGTGTGTGAGGCTTGCGGAAACACCAGTTTGTCTATGGAGAGAGTGTGCTCACTGAGCAGCCCCGACAGCAGCCTCAGCACCAGTTCGTTTGCCTCCAACTCTCTTCAGTCCAGCCCTTCAGTCTCACCATGCAAGAGAGCCAACAGGTAGCAGTTTACATCCTTCAGTAACTTAAAAAAAAAAAGTTGCTCAACAGAAAAACACTGAAAACACTTTTAAGTAGCGGTTGCTTGAATCTTCTTTATGTTTGTTTGTCCCTCCCCTCCTGTTCAGCATGTCTGAGGATGATGGTCACGAGAGCGGCTGTGACACAGTGGAAGGCTCCCCCTCATCCGACACGTCGACTTCCCCTCGCGGCAACAATTCCTATCGTTACCTTGACAACAGTAACCACAACAACCACCCGTCTTTGGCTGCCGTAGTAGCGCCACTACCTTCGCCTACTGTGCAGGGCAGGAGCCCACGTGGCATCAGGACAATGGTAGTTCCACCAATGAGAGTGCAGAATAACAACACTCAGGGGATAGAGGAGCGTGTCCAGAGAAACGGTCAGTGAAAACTGATTCTTCAATGCAAAGTTTGTCTATGAGTAGAATTATAATCTGAGGTTGTTTTTGTTTTATTGTATCTTTTTGTTTGTTTTTGTTACACGTACAGTGAGCTTTGCGCTGTTTTTGTTTTTCTTTAAAAAGTGTATAAAAGTGGAGTTTTTAAACAGCCCACCTGAAATAGTGGTGGTGGTGGTGGGGTGGGGGTGGTCAAGTTTTTGGCCCAGTTGTGTGGTCTGTCACCTGTGCTTTGGTGGTGTTTGCTTTACAGGTCATTTGGAAGCAGTAGGGGCTTACCGCCCCCTAGTGGGTCATAGAGGCTTTAACAGGTGATCAAGAGACAACAGCAGAAGACTTTCTTCTAGTCTAAGACCTCAAAAGATGCATCCATTGTAGGCAATGCTAACATTGCCTCTGTTATGGCTTTCCCTCCATTTGAGTTGAAATGTTCCTCAAAAGTTTTTCTTCTTTAAATCTGCATAGTCTTCCATCAGTGATCCACATTATATTACAGTAGTTTCTAAAGGTTTACATAAAGACAGGACAGGATACTCTGTTGGATCCTACGTACGGAGGGGGAAAGGAGGATGCATTTGGTTTGGTACTGGACCAGAGCTTGAGTTTTTGCCGTTGGTTCTTGCTGTGCAGCAAAAGTTATCCTAAGACACTGACGTGAGATCAGTTTCTATACCCAGAATATAATTCTGTATTATAAATGTGTTAATTGTGCAGTGAGTTTAAAACTGATACAGATCAGAGTCTGAGGATCAACTTTGCTCAGATGCCATTTTCTGAGTGTCCATTGTATTTTTCCCCCCTTTGCCTGATTTTATGGATTTTCTTATCTGTTTAATGGTTCTGTGTTGTATGTGAAGATTCCCAGCTGTTTACATATATTCAGGAGTAAGGCTTTTTTTTTGTTTGTTTGTTTGGGTGGTTTTTGGTTTTTTTGGGTTGTTTTTTTTTAACATTTTGAGTCATGACAGGTTAAAATATGTCATGTTAACTTAAATTAGTAATAGTCACATTTTGAGATGCCAAAAGTTTCATGTTCTTTAAACAGAGTAAACCTACTGTCACTCTGGTGTGCATTCTTGTTTGAAGTCATTGTGGTTGTTGCTGTTACTTTTTAGTCACACAGACTAAACCCGGAGTCTATTTTTGGTTTTGTATATGCTTTTGTTTGAATAATGTGTCTTCTGTCTCTTCCAGTCTTAGAGTCCTGGTCCCGGTCCAAAGGGCGATGCAGCTTCGTAGGACAACAGAGCACTCCCTCCTCCATCCCCCTCCTCCCATCTGCCCCCCTGCTGTCCCGACAGCAAAAGGTGACTGGGCAGCAGCACCCTCTGGGCTTTGGACAGGTCAGTTTGTGTCCTTTCTCTTGTTAATATATAGGCCGTTAACAGGTTTGAACTAAGGTTTGCTTCTACTTAGAGGAGATCATTCCAGGAGGACTGTGTTTCCCACACTCTGTATGTGGTACTGTGTGTTTGTCTATGAGGCTGACTGTAACAACAGTGAACAGCTGGAAGGGAAAACCAGGGATCAGGACTAACTTGTAAGAAGCCAGTGAACTTTCAAAGTAATAGTGAGGCAGATTTTAATCGACTACTAAGTCAATTGTAAATTTCATTTTTCTTCCCGATTTGAATCGAGTGCATGTTACAAAGTTAAACAACCCACCCCAAGGATTAATGGCATATACTGATTCAGATATTGTCAGCTTGTGCAGTCAGCTGTATGTTTATACTCAAGAATCTGTCTTTTATGCTGCCACTGTTTACCAGGAAACTGCTGTTTCTGAGTGGCGGTAACATAATCTGCATCTCTGAAGCTTGCGTGTGTGTGTGTGTGTGTGTGGTCGCGTACTGGCAAAAACTTGAAAGTTTCTGCTTTCAGCCAAGAAATGGTTCACAGCATAGATTACATGGAAAGACAATGTGCTGTTTATACACTTTGTCTGCGATGGATTACTTACAGAGGTGCTGAAAGTTTTTGTTTCCCTTTTCTGAGCTCTTCCAATCTCTGTTCATGAAATGACTTAACCAGTGGCTTAGGACCAGCAAAAAAAAACTTGTTGAGCCAGTTGACTGCCTGCTAGTGCGTTCAGGCCAGTAATGGTTTCCAACATGTCCAGATATCACCCAGAGTTCACCTGTGAATCAAAAAGCTAAATCAGTAATCTCTAATATTGTTTTTTGTTGCTGCCAGTTGAAAGTAAAACAAGAGTTTTTTGGTTTTTTTTGTTTTTTTTTTAGTGGAGTGGAAAACGCAACAGCGTTAGGCTGTGTATCTATGAGCTCATGTTCACAGCAACAGACACGAGTAATGTCAGTGTTCTGGTCTTACTCTGAGAGAGAAGAGCATGCGCATATATCAGAGGTCTCAGACTGCTCCTGTGTGAGTTGCGCCTGGTGTTAAATGAGTCTTCTTTGTCTGTCCTCTCCCTCAGGTGCAGCCGTACGCTTCAAACCAGAGCAGCAAAGAATGGAACGGCAACTATGGGCCTCTGCGGCCGCACGCCTACATTCCCCCTACTGTCCACACACACACCTTCAGCCCCACACACACCTCAGCCGCCCCCCACACTCTGCTGTCCTACCCTCCCAGCGGCCCACTCACCACCGCCCACCATCCCCACCCCATCCTGCCTTCTCGCCCACCTCCTCCCCCTCTCCTCCAGCATGGCTACGGTCTTTCCCACCCCCAAGGAGGCGCTATAGTTCACCAGGTGACCCTGAGCATCAGCGCCCACCCTCACCACCCTGGACACCCCGCTCCCCACCCTCACAGGCTCCTCCCTTCCCCAACCATCCACCCGCACCACCAGCCTGGATACGCCGCCCACCCCCACCAGTTCAAGCCTCCCTTCCCTCCTCCACCGCCCCCTCCTCACCCTTACATGGCCTCCCCAGCCGCCTACACAGGCTTCCCTCTGAGCCCCACCAAGCTCAGCCACCACCCCCAGTTCTCTTATATCTGAGGAGCAGGGCGGGGCCACAGCAGTACCTTCTGGTCAGGAAGGGCCACGGGAAGTGGACAGGGGCATCAACCTGGGCCGGAAGAGCTAGCAGCAGAGCACAAAATGGACGCATGTAATGATGAAGATGAGCAAGAAGAAGATGGGACGATGGAAAACAACGTATCATAGCGGACAGAGTAAGAAAAAAAGTAACAATGCCGAAGATGACGTTAAAGTTCGGAGGACAAAGAAATTCCCAGCCTGTAATCCCAATTCCTTGATTATGTTTTGATTGTCGGAGCATCTTGAGCTCTGAAAGACTCTCCGTGAAATCGACTAACAGAAGTAATAATAGATTAGAACCGCAAAGCTTTAAAGAGAGCACAACGGGAGTGAATGAATTCATATGACAATAAGGAAATTTTAATTAAGAATGTGTCCTTTGCATGTTACCTCCCATCAGTGGTTGTTTTTCAGAGAGTATGATCTAATTCACGGCTGGAAATCAGTAGTTGTTGCTGTCAGGCGGCCCAGCCTCTCTCCCCCTTTATCCTTATTGCCTTGTAGCATGTACAAGCCGGTCAGATTGTGTTTGTTAAGCCATCCCAGTGTGTATCGACGACCGCTGATAGCCCCCCACCCCCTCTTTGTTTCGGGCAGACTGTACTGCTGCCCTCTCTTAGTGCCTTAAAACGAGTGTCTCTGACGTTACTTCAGGAGCTTATACAGTAGATTGTACATTTAAATAGTCTTGCAGCACTTAACCTACAGAGTTTAAATAAGATGGGCTTATTGGATACATATGAGGTTAATCCTTGTTTTTATGTTATAATATTGGCAAACGTTGGACTTGGGTGTGCTTTCTAAGTCAGAGTATGGATTTCTTTTAGCTAGAGGCTGCACACATAGGGCTTTGACTGAATGAGCTTTTTATGTACATAAAGAGTGATTTGATATTTTGATAATCGTTTTCTATTCACTATAATACTTAATTCACAACAGTATTGTCACTGTTTACTGTAACTGCAATACAATCTAGATAGACTCTGGGTTGCTGTGTTTTTATTATTTGGCATTTAGGCTAGACTTGCATTAATGCATTTTACGTTCTAGATTTTGGGAGTGGCATAGACTTTAAAAAAAACATGAATTTTTATGTTTTTACTTTAAACTGCTTTTCAGTGTTTGAAATAACCTATCAACTTACAGTATCAGTGCTGGGCTATCGAGTATTAGAGTTATAATCGTTTGAAATTATTCATGTGAGGCAAACCTTTTTTTTTTTTTTTTGGTCCATGTATTGAAGCCTGTTGTCAGTTTTGATACATTCCTTCAGGGTGGATGCATAGCCTTGATTTGTGTGTTTCTAGTGTTTTTCGACTTTCTTTTCCCCCCACCGTGTAGTAGAGCTGTGTCTTTACCCGTCATATCAGCTGGTATCTTACTCCAATCAGCACCAAAGACTGTTTGTTTTTAATAATTACTGAAGCATGGTCGACGATATTTCTCTCTTTTTCACCTCCAGCATACTTGTTGCGGTTGTCAACATTGGAATATATTGTGAGATCTCTATTTTGAGTGTTTCGGTTGAGGTTTTATTATTATTATTATTATT
>NW_024582473.1:179337-180470 GCF_018398535.1 Haplochromis burtoni
TGTGTGTGTGTGTGTGTGTGTGTGTGTGTGTGTGTGTGTGTGTGTGTGTGTGTGTGTGTGTGTGTGTTTTGTGCGTATGTATTTAGCATCAGTATTTCAAACGTAGGCTGGATTCACTCTTTGATTCTGTGTGCTGTTGACGTATTATCGTTTTCTTCTTATTTGCGTTATCGGACTGTATTCGCAATTCTTCGTACTGTACAACTAGTGCCTTTCTTCATACAAGTGGCTGAGAGATGATGTCTCGCATCAATATCAAAGCAGTCACGCGTTAAGACTAGTTTTCTTTCTAACGGGATCAGATCCTGTTTTCACAAAAAAAGAAGAAAAAAAAAATCCAAAGTTTGTTTGTTTGTTAGACCGACATGACGTCTAAAAACAATCCCTCTTTTCACAAAATCCTAAGAAGGTTCAAGTCAGGGAATGTTTCATCGTGCTCACCGTACTTGTGCAGTACTCCAGAACATAGGGCCTGAACATACACAAATGCAAAGCTTTACTCTCAAACAGTGAATGTATTTGTGGAACTCGACATCTGTTTGTGGTTTTCAAATGTTGTTGCGTTTCTGTTGGCTGCACAGCTTCTTTTTTTTTTTTCTTGCTTTTTTTGTGATTGGGATGTTGATATGCAGCTATTACCATAGGCAGACATCATGTGTTTCAGTCAGGGGCTCCTTCAAAAGGCTTTATCTATCAATTAATATTCAAAGGTTTAGCTCCAAAGTTATCCCACCCTGATCTGCTTATTGTATTACATCATATTGGTTTTTGCTATGTTGCTTAATTAATGGGTGTATCCTGTTTGGTTTTTTTGTCTACTATTCTACCGCGTTGATGAATTTTAAGTGATGCGCGATGGTGCGCAGTTTGGCTTGGAGTGCAACTGCACCGTAACATGTACTCCACTCCAAGGAAAATCAGTTTTTAAATCCTGTGGCGTGCAGCCCCTGTGTGTATTCTTTGTCAGCCACGCACAGGTGATGAGATGTACCAAATTCAGCAACATCGCACGCCACAACCCCCCCTCCCTTTGAGGTTAACAATCTCAAAGGCACTAGAGGGGTTGCACAGCCCAGGATCCAAAAGCACTTGGTGCTCAGCATCCTCGAACAGGCCTGAGGACTGCTCGGACA
>NW_024582473.1:180490-185233 GCF_018398535.1 Haplochromis burtoni
CCCCCTCCATTTGAGGTTAACAATCTCAATCTCAAAGGCACTAGAGGGGTTGCACAGCCCAGGATCCAAAAGCACTTGGTGCTCAGCATCCTCGAACAGGCCTGAGGACTGCTCGGACACCAATAAAACACAAGGGGAAAGCTGAAATTTCTGTGACAGAGTTCCTCCTATAGTCATTGTAACTAACGAGTCCCTCATATGAAAAACAAAACCAAAAAAGCAATAATCCAAAAATGGCTCCACTCTTAACACTAAAATTTGGACCCCCAGGCCTGCCGTTATTGGCGCTATATCAAAGCTACCAAACATCCTCTCAATGTCTCATATGGACTGAAAAATAAGCAGTGTGAACACATGAATTTTTGTATGGCACCTATGAAATTATCGGGTAAACATTTGTTGTACTTGGACACAATTATGTAGACATGATTGCTAAATTGAATCTGTTACTGTTCTAAATGTGTAGATTTGTGTGGCTTTGATTTTTCATTTTGGTTTTATTTTTTATCTTAAATGCTACACTTGTGTGACATGTAGCAACTGCACTGTGCAATATACATCAATTTGAGGACTGGGGAAATGATAATTGTTTGGTTGTAATTATGTGTGTCTTACCAGTTTGCAGTCGTTTTCCTGCCCCTCGCCCCTCCTCTAGTTCTCAGTGAGTTTCAGTGTGACCAAGCCGTATATACTTTGTCACAAAAAGCGGGTTCCTTCTTGGTGACTCTTATTGGTGAGTGTCAAATTATGAAATGATGGTGTACCATGTCAAGATTCACTTGGAATTAAAAAAAAAAATCTTTTGCTTCAGTCTGTGTCTGCCTCTGATTGTACATGATGATTCGTGAAAGTTTATTTAAAGGGATTAAAACATGAAATGTGTTTGTTGGGATCATATTAAAGTGGACCCATTGTGTTCATTTCTAGTTCCATATTTTTATCCCTGAACTGTACTACAAAGCCTTGGCCTGACTGACAATATTCCTCATTTCTCCTATACTGGCCTTTGTGCTCCCTCTTGGCTCATCCAGTGTCTGAAATTAGTGCAGAGCAATACTGCAGCATTGATCCGATACCAATTCAACACAGGGCCAGTATTTCCAATGCTGATTCTGATACTTTACACCGATTATGTAGGAGAGAGCAGTGTGTTGTGATTTATCAGATCATCATTAGTTTGCAAATTCTGAACACATTTGATTAAATCACAGATTTTCATGTATCTTAAAAATGGGTATTTTGGAGACAGGGATGCAAATGGGGCAGACCCAGGACACGCTGGAGAGATTATATCTCTCGGCTGGCCTGTGAACGTCTTGGTGTTCCCGCAGACAAGCTGGAGGAGGTGCCTGGGGATAGGGAGGCCTGGGCTTCTCTGCTTAGACCTCTCCCCCGCGACCCAGCTCTGGATAAGTGGAAGAAGATGGATAGTTGGACTGTAAATGTGCCTCTCTCTAGTGAAAGTAATCAAAGTACTGATCCTCTCACACTTGTATCAATCTGATACAATGCCAATGTTGGTATTGATGCTATCAATATTTGTCTTGATCCGCCCACCTCCTTCTAAAACAAAGTGCCTAACACTACATTTAACCCTGCTGTTTCTCTGTTGTACGCATTTTTAGTAAGGCATAATTAACAAAAAGGCTTGAGAGATGAAAGGATGCCAAGCTTATATCAGGCCAAAGTCACATGCATTGTTTCTTAAATTCTGAAATTAAGTGGTCATCCAATAAAGATCTGGCACTTCATATGTATGCTCATGATACTGTAACTTTTACACAAGCCAAAACTGCTGATGATGCAGCCCATCAGCTGGCATTGCATGATTTACAAAAATGGTGACTCATGCCTTAAGGTAAAAAAAGACCATATCATTGTTTTTTAGTAAACCTGCTGCCTGTTGCAAAGCTATGTATTCCTCACTGAAGAGTCTTTTTTTTTTTTTCACAGGCATGGAATAAAAATGTTCTGCAACTCAATACAAGTCAAAGAGTTAAAGGAAGGTAATGTTACAGCCTACCTTTGGCTTTTTTGGGGGGCTTCAGCTTGGACTTTGGGCAGGTGCAGTGACTGCAGGCCCAGGAATTGCACCATATACGCATGGGAACCATTGTCTGCTATAGATTATATCAGACAGATACTTTCTTTCGTTATTGAAAGTCTGATCATTCTACTTAGGGTGCTGATCCAGAAACTGGTGCTTTCAAGATTAAAATAAAAAGAATAGCACCTGGACCTCTTGCTTTAAAGAACATTACAGGTGATCACGCGCGGTGAGTTACAGCCAATAAGGAGTCACGCAGTTTTTGTGTGCATGTCTGTGCACGTGGTCATTTATTATAGCTTTGTTTTGTCTTCACAGAGTGGTTTTATCATTCATTCAGCCCACCACCCACTCTTTTTATTCATTTATTTATTTTAGCTTTTTAAAATGCTGATGGAAACAAAACATTTGGCAGGTTCCCACAACTACTTTTACTTTGAAAGAAGGCCCGGAAGTTTTATTTTTTGCCTGCAGTAGTCCACAAGTCACATCGCTGCTTGGTGCCAGAATAATTATGATGATGCACTAACCAAAAATGAAACTCAATGCTTCACAGTCCAGTTGCCTCCATATGAAAACAGCCCTTTAAGGTTAAACATTCAAATCTCAGACACGGATTCCCTGTCAGAATAAATGTTTCAAGCTTTCTGTTAACCTGTCACCAAATTTACAATTTGAACATTTGATTTGATTGTTCAGGTTTAGCCAGCAAAATCTATAGATTTTGCATCTCTATCATAGATAACATGGCTGAAAGTCAAGATCTTTGGTCCTGAAAAATGTTCCCCAAGTGACTCCTGAAAAACAGCAGCACAGAGAAACTTTCAGCACCTTTAGCAGCAGTAAGTTGAAGCAGTGGTTTTTTGTATGATTTCATTACTGTTTCACATCACTGTGGAGGAATTTCGGCCCACTCTTCTTTACAGTGCTTCTTCAGTTTATTGAAGTTTGGGTGTATTTGTTTATGCACATCTCTCTCTTACGGTTGCACCAAAGGATTTCCGTCAAGTTGGCTGATGACAAACCAACCGACACACCTGAGTCACTGACTTTCTTAAATGCACTCAGTCTCACTGGCTCTGTTTATTACTAATCACTGTGTAACTGCTGTAAATTGACAGTAACTGCCATGTCCTTACAAATGTTTATTGGATTAACCACACGTATACAGACTGTATATGACTACCAACTCTCTCCAGCCATGTTGATGTATTACCCATATACATCAGACACAGACAGACTATGCTTACAGGATGTGATGTTACATGTTATTATTTGATGTTATTGAAATCATCATGAATGGGTGGTGATTTCTATAACTTTGTGTATATAATTTGGCATTTCTTACTGATGTAGGACAAAACTAAATAGATAGTACCATTTCATTTATTTTAAAGGTTTATTTGCAAGACACAAAAACAGACAAAACAGAAAGTTCCAAATGTATTGTGCATGAATTCAAACGTGGCGCTAGAGCCAAGTGCAGATGTGCGTCACAAGTTAATCTGGCTGTAGGCTATGGCACATGGCCACAGGTGGAGCTAGATGACTCGACTCCATTTGAATGCACACAAAGTAAACTGCACGCTTTAGTTGTGCAGCGAAAACGCTGAAATTGGAGTAATAAAACGTACGAGGGGACGATAACGAAGACAAGATTCTCCCGATCGTTTACTCTTGCTGCCCCGTGAGCACCATCGGCGTGGTGTTAACTGTTTGCCGTTTTCGCGATCGCCTCCTGCATGAAAATATCACCAGGTAAACTCGCGACATTTTTAAACATTTTGTTGTTCAAGAGCAACAAGACTGACGGAGTGTTCCCTCTAAATTGCGCGCGTGCGCAATTGCGCACTGCTGGCACGATCTCTGCGCACAGAAAATCTGCGTTGCGCACAAAAAAAAAATCTAACCTGAATTGAAATTAAAATTAATATGTTAACAATTCTGTTTTGCAGTGTTAGTCGGTAAGTGACTGGCTGCTCCCTTATGGGATTAGCACGATGCCTCCTTATCCCATAGTCCGGCCAATAATGCGATTCACATTAGTATATATTCAGCTAATCAACGTGGTTTACAGGCTATGACAGGCAGCGTCCTTATGTGCCAACACCGGTGTTTTAGCTAGCAAAGCGGCGTGGCTGATGTGGAGTGAAGCCACGTTAATGACAACGTGTACAACCACTGGAGATGTGAGCAGGACAGACGGAAAAAGTGTGGACTTTATATCAGTTTTAAATTTTGTGTTGATAGGCCACGTAAAACCAGAATTATGATAAAAAAAATATATGCAATGTTTGGTTTTCTTCCTGAATACTATCGTTGTTTATATTTACTGCGGGAAGAAACGGTAAAAACGGCGTTTTATAAGGAAAACGCTTGAAAGCCTGTGAGCAAAAACAACACCAAAAACCCCCACCCTTTCCTATTGGTGGAAAAATGTACCATGTGGACCAAACAAAAAATGAAATGGCAATATGGAATTTAGATGTTTATGAAGGGGGGAAGTTTTAGGAGTGACAGCGGTGTTTTGAGATGGGAGAGATTTGCGATGTTTAGCGCACATCTTGTGTAGTTAGTGTGTAGTGTAGTCAATAGTTTTGTTGTGTGTTTCAGAATAATGAGGCGACGTTCCCTCTAATTTTTCACGTGTCTGAGCAAACACACAAACTCCCTGAGCAATCCCTTGGACCACTGTG
>NW_024582473.1:204276-205830 GCF_018398535.1 Haplochromis burtoni
CATATTAAATGTTGTTCCAGGATCAACATTGCAAGTGACCAATCAGAATGTTGTGACGTCATACTTTTTGACATCTAAAATGAAGCTCTCTCTCTCTCTCTCTCTCTTTCTGGCTGTGAGCTGAAAAGCTAAAAGGGAATATAAGAACAGATATAGCTAAAAGATAAAGTACACAGATAAAAAATTGAGCCCAATATAAAATAGGGACACTAACCAGATGGAAAGCTAGGTTAAATAAGTGAGTTTTTAAACAGGATTTAAAAAATAAAATGGAGTCTGACGCATGGATAGCGATGGGAAAGTTGTTCCACAGGTTAGGTGCAGCCAGGACAAAAGCACGGCCACCCCTAGATTTAAGTCTAGATCTAGGCTGAGCCAAGAGTAATTGGGCTGAAGACCTGAGGGCTGCCCAGGGACATATGGACTAAGGAGATCAACAAGATAGCTAAGGGCTAATTTATTTATAATTTTAAAGGTGAGCAACAATATTTTAAATTCAATATGATATTTTATGGGTAACCAATGCAAATCAGCAAGACCGGGGGTGATAGATTTCACATGATTTCATTGTTTGCATGGAGCTATATGCAGTTATATGCAAATAGACTCAAAATGTATTTTTCTCACTCATTAACAAAGACTGATTAAAAGTTTAGGTTGCAAAACTAAAGTTCAGAAAACAGTACAATATGATTAAATCTGATCTGTCTGAACAGCAAGGCTTAACACACGTAGTTTAATAGTACAATGAAAAAAGTTATAGACAAAAAACATGTACAGTACCCACCTGGTGATTCAGGTTCAGGTCCCACACTTAGATTGTCCTGTATTTAAAACAAAGAAGGTAAAGTTAAGAAAGAAAATAAAAAGCACAGGTGTTCTTGTTTTACTGCATACACTTAAAATGGAAATTAATAATGTTATAAAGGTAAATCAGTCTGCAAAAAAAGAAAGAAAGAAATCAACACAAAGACAGTGACCTGCAAGCACAAACTCATCATTTCTTTTTAATGTCAGCTTGTCCTTTAAAACCTCTCTAGATGGTGTGTTTATTGAAATGACAGATGAGTAAATGGGCATAAAAATGCATATCAGATGGACATGAGAAAAGGACAAGAAATTATTCTACCTTATTGTGTACCTTTCTTTAGTTTTAAAGGTCACGATGATTATATTTGCCACATGTTTTGTTTTCTTTTGCAAATAATCTGAACGACCCTCAGTACCTACAACTGACAGGTTACCAACATCAGGACCTTTGTTGATTCATTAAACAATGACTTCACTTGAGGTGACTTCAGGCTTTCGTGCTGACTTAAACACACCTTTGCTGATTAGTAATCACAGACATCTACAATAGCTCTGTTCTAGGATGCCCTCTGGACCCAGTGGAGGTGGTGAGTGACAGGAGAATGGTGGCTAAGCTGTCATCCCTGTTGGACAACATCTCCCACTGAGCAGCTCCTTCAGTGGCAGGCTGCGGCACCCACGATGTGGGACGGGGAGATTTCGCAGGTCTTTCCTCCCCACTGCTGTCAGACTCCACAACAAAGA
>NW_024582473.1:205850-219812 GCF_018398535.1 Haplochromis burtoni
GAGATTTCGCAGGTCTTTCCTCCCCACTGCTGTCAGACTCCACAACAAAGACTTCAACTGATCAAACACACACATCCACACATGTGCAATAGCAATAACACTAAGTGCAATACTCTTTCTGGCATTGTTGTATTATACTCATATTGTATATAGCATTCACATCAGTGTGAATGTGTATGAATGTTAGACAGTGAGCACTTAACAACTTAGAAAAAAAAGTGCTTGTGTGATTGGGTGAATGAATTAGTTGTATAAAGCGCTTTGAGTGCTCAGAGTAGAAAAGCGCTATATAAGAACCAGTCCAATTACCATTTACATCAGCCAGGTTTGCAGTCACTATCTATGCAAATGAGAGATCACCTCTGAGGTTACTATACCACCGGCCTCACTGGAGGCAGACAGGTGGGGGTGGGGCTTAGTTAGTGTCTGTTTATTAGAGATTATTATTAAAGTGCTGCCTGTCGCAAAGCTATGTATTCCTCACTGAAGAGTCCTTTTGTTGCACAGGCTTTGAATAAAAATGTTCTGCAACTCATAAAATACAAGTCAAAGAGTGAAAGGAAGGTAATGTTACAGCCTACTTTTGGCTTATTTGGGGGGCTTCAGCTTGGACTTTGTGCAGGTGCAGTGACTGCAGGCCCAAATATGTTGGTGGTTGGTCCACCTGGAGGTATGGATCTCTGTGGTTGAGCAGCAGGCTCAGGTTCACCAGATATTCCACTACTCTTTGCACCTACAAAAGATTAACCAACATATCTTATAGTGACACGATCTTCTAAAATAATACAGCAATGGTAGAAAATAAAATGTTAAAATTACGTGCCAAACCATGCTACCTTTCTGAATGTGACCTACAAGCATACTTTAACAGCTATAAATAAGTGGCAAATCATCTTACCTTTGTTAATAAGACCTAGAAACATACTCTGACAGTAATCTCTGTGTCCATTTCATCACTCTTCGGTACCAGACGTAGCACATACGCAGTTTAGTATCACGTACTGTGTGCACTTGCTAAATGGCAAGAATGTTCTGACCATTTCAGAGAAAAACATTTATGACTATCAGGGCAATCAAGTACCATGAACTGTAAATAAACTGAGCTGTACCAGAGTGATATGTGCAGGCACAGAGAACAGCCAACATGTTTACAGTGGAATTATAACATTGCAGTAATAGTTTTCACACTCTGAACATGGATTTGCAGAGACAGACAAGCTAAAGCATCAGCTGTCAGCAGGTTAATCTCACCTGGAGGACTGGAGCGTCTTGGTGCACTCTGGGGTTCCTACAGCTACACCCTACAGATGAACATACAAGTTAAATCTTTAATTCGTTGATTGCTCTGCCTCTTTCTTTGATCCGGAAAAGCAAAGTGCATGCTGACATTTGGATACTGTGCAGACAACACAACAAGGATTCCATCTATCAAGCAGAAGAACACTCACTGGCCTAAAACAGAACTTTTTTATGTGATGCAACTCTGCAGGTATTTGTTAGAACATCAGATCTCAGCCCACCACGGAGCCTGCGCCCTGTGCCAAACCAAACCTCCTGACTTTATTAGGCAAAAATTTACATAGAACAAACAAACACACGAATATCCCCTTCCCTTTGGATTTTTATTACCAATGAAAAAATGTGATTAAAAATATGATTAACTGCTGTAAAGAATTATTTGTGGAAAGGTTGTCATTACTAACAATGGTGCACTTTCACTACAACTCAACTTGTCACCTGGACCACAAAAGCCGTCATTAGTGAAAATATTTTATCACTGAACCCAATTAGATCTTCTTCTTCGGCTTCTCACCAGAGCGGATCATCTGCCTCATCTCACCCTATCCTTAGTGTCCTCTCTGTCACACTACGTCCATGAATCTTCTTAGCAGTCTTCCACTTTTCTTCCTGCCTGGAAAGTCCATATTCAACATCATCTCCGCATCGCCTCTTGATTAACTTTTATTAACTAACTGCTCGACCTGTTAGTTAATATGTTTGAATGAATGTTTGAGTTTCTGATCCTGACCATTCTGGTCACTCAGCTCCGCCTCCTAGCAGCTCTCACTACCATCTTGTAAACCTTCCCTTTCACACTTGCTGATATCCTTCTGTCACAAAGCACCCCCGACACTCTTCGCCACCTACTCCACATTCCCTCTTGTGCATTGTCCATTGATTTAAATTGTTCACCCCAGGCATTTAAACTCATCTACATTCACTGCTTCTGCTTCTTCACCTTTCAGCCTGTCACACTCATTCAAACACATCTATTTTGGGTTGCTTCCTCTTCCCTCCAGAGCATGCCACCACCTCTCCAGTCTCTCTTCCACCTACTCCCTACTCTTACTACAGATCACAATGTCGTCTGCAAACATCAGCGACTCCTGTATGACCTCAGCATACATTGCCTATCACCATCACAAGAAGGGGCTGTCACATCTGTCACTTCTACACCTCGTTGGTGTTTCACTGCCCTCAAACATGTACTGCACCATACTCACATACTGTTCTTCCTTGTCACACTTGACTTCTTCATACAGCACCACAGATCGACTCTTGGGACCCTATCACATGATTTCTCTAGATCCACAAAGACAGAGTGCAACTCCTACTGACCTTCTCTGTACTTCTGCATTAATACTCTTAAAGCAAACATCATGTGTGTAGTGCCTTTATCATGAAACGAAGACATACTACTGGTCACTGATCATCACCTGTCGTGTTACCTTAAGTTCCCATAACTTCATCAGCATCAGCCTTCTGTAGTTTCTACAGCTCTGCACATCACCCATAATGGCTGCTGTATTTCTGTAGGTTTCTGTAAATGCAGCTAGTTTTGCACTGAGTTATCACTCACTTCTAAACTGATGATGTCTCTTAAACCATAAAACTTAGCAGTTTATATCAGTGTTTGCATCTTCTGGATATCTCCTTCCCCTACTCCTTGTAGTTTAAGTGCCACAGTTACTCCATTGCTTTTCTAATAAAGGTGCAAAAGTGTGCAAACAGAATGAACAAAACATCAGATTTTTCTCTGTCAGAAAAAAGCCAGCAGTTGCACTTTTAATTTATTTATTTGTGTGATTTGAGCTGTGTGCAAACAGGCCTACCAGGTAGCTTCTCTGCAGGCCTCAATCTGTGAGGGTTAGATGATGATATATACAAATGCATGGTCCTGGAGTATGACTGGCGGGAGGTCTTTCACTAAAGTAAAACTTCACTATTATTTCTATAATAGAAATAATGAATATAAAGTTTACAGCATCTTGTCACTGGAAGTTGTTTGCACTGTTTATATATTTATATTATTTACTGTAGGTATTGGTGAAAAAAGCTTTATGTTGTGAAAAACTGATATCTGAAAATTAGAATTGTTGTGCCTAATTTTCTTGATCTTTTTACATATATTCCTTTTGAAAATACTGAAATTTGTATTTCTATTACAGCGAATTGGGCACAGAGGGAACTGTAACGATGGAGTTCACTTTGAGGCCGTTCCTCCGGCTGCCACCAGGGGTCGCCTGCTTCCAGCTGAACTCAGCCACAAACACTGCCCGCCCGGGGTTTCGGTCCTCTTTCGGAATAATGCGGGAGTTAATCTACTACTAATACAAAAGTTTCATGTCTCATCTCAGTTTTTAGACGGGGGGATAATTAGTCTGTTAGATCCAGTGTGTTCCTGTCATTTCCAGCGTAATTACACCAAACACACAGGCTGTTTCTACCTGCAGGAAGATGCGTCAAGGTGGCCGCAGTTAGCAGAACACGACCGGAAGTGAGCATCTCGGAAAATCTAAACTTGTATAAATTGGTTTTACAAGAACAAAAAGTGTTAAATGAGCAGCTGGACCAGGCAAGCCTTAAGGAAACTGTAGCTTTATCATCCTAGAACCACGTTTCACCTCCGGAACTCTCTTTTTGTTACATACATATTATATTTAATTTGTCACTGTCATACTATTGACTTAAACTGGCTATAGCTTATTTATTTCATTATGTGTCATTATTTGGAAATATAATGAAAATAAACAAATACGTTATTTTCAAGAAGTGTATAAATTATCTGGCATATGACAAAAACACATGTATAGTGTAGCTATTGGCATGATGACATTGTTTATATCATTTAGATTATTTCTTTATCTTGTCAAGGTCCATGTCATCATTATAAATTGTTTAAGCTGTACATTATTTTATGTTATTTTATTTTATGTTAAAGTTTTTTGTGCTTTTATTTTGAAGGTCAAGTTTGTTAAAAGTGGCGCTGGTTTTCCTTTTTGGGGAGAAAAAAAAGGAGAAAACACCTGTAAACACGCAGCAAGAATGGTCTTTATTGAAAGTCATGTTACGTGGGATGGATTTTAGATACACACGGTTAAAGGAAAGCTCAGAAGAACGGCGGCTAATTCCCTTTTTGGAGCATGCGACCAACGAGGTCTTTATTGATTTATCGTGTTTTGTTGTTTATTTTAGATGACACATTTGGCGTTTTGTTTGTTTTTTTGCTGGTTTGTCGATAGCAGCTCGTGAAACGCAAATCTGCCACACGTCTGTTCGACCAAATCCAGTTAATCTGGAACACCGGAAACCCATTTGCGTCTGTCTGTGCTTCGAGGGAATTATATATAGATACGCATAAAATCTGATAAACCTCTTTAAAAGTTTCTTGATTTCCCCCATAAATAAGTTTGTAAAAGGACATTTTTCTTTACTCTGGAAATTCTTTCCCAAAACATTTCAATTCAGGATTCTTTGAGTGTCATTGCTCTCCTAAAAGGTCACTGAAGGTCTGGCCTGTGACCCATTTTAACCTCAGGGTGCAACCGACTAATAAAGGTAGGTTTAATGTGTGGAATCTCCCAGGAATGCAGACTTCTTTTCAATTATTTGGATCTAATGCATTTGAGGTATGTTTGTACCACAGATTGTTGACCATTACTCTGAGCTTTAGGCAAAATATGCAATTTTTAAAATAGACCGTATACATAAAAGGGAAATTTTTAAAATTTAATAGACAGAACACCCAAATCAAAATATGCACAAAAGTTAAGGGGGGAAACAGCCTGGTGTCTTATTTGCTACAGGGACAGAACACTTGGTCCATTGCGAACTGCGCTACACTCTAGTGCACTGAAAACCTCCAGTATACCCTCTATCCTGTATGGAGTAGGCTGGCTCAGCAGGCTGCAGCATCAAGTATATTCTGACCTGCAGAGGAAAATGCAAAATGTGACCAAGTATTCTGCTGAATCTTAACTGAGCAGCAAAAGAATATCTACTATAAACGCATTGCTTTTAATCGAAACCTTCTTAAATCTGGGCAATAGGACATACCTGCAGTTGGGATGTCTTGGAGCAGGTTATTTACCAACTGGAAGGTTGGTAAATTCCCGGCGGCTCCAGTCTGTATGCCAAAGTATCTTTGGGCAAGATATTAAAACCCCAGTTGCTCCCAATTCAATAGCGATAGCAATCAGTTAGACGTAGAAAAAAGGTGTTTGTATGAATGTAAATATGTGTGAGTATCATAGAAGAATCACTATATAGCCCACTGCACTTGTGGTGCAGTGGGCTATATAGTGGTAATATGCTGGTAACCAAAATTGGTTGCATAAAAAAAGACTTCTTCTTCTCAATTTAAAATTTCAAAAATTGACTTAAAAAAAAAAAAGAAAGAAAAATCTGAAAAGGTAGTAGCCTGAAGAATAGCTCGTGTATACAAAGTGCACGCGGTTTTATTTTGAAGAGAACTTCGGTTGATTTCCGGGTCTGTATCTGTGCATTGACACAGCTGCCAGCAGATATGGAGAGCGCCTTGCGGACGCAGTAGGGACATCAGACTTCACGCACGCACACAGAAACTGACACAGCCAGACGCGCAAAAGGAGAAAACTAACGCTTCTTTGTTTCCTCGTCGACCTTCACAGCCTCCAGCAGGCTCATGGAGAGCGGAGCCCTGCTTGTCCGAACCGGGGGCAGGTTGATCGGATGCCTTTCATCCCAGCAGCGCCGTTAGATGTTTCCCATTCAGGATTAATTGGTTGACCAATGGCTCCCAAACATGCGCGCCTCTCCAGCAGCGGTGGCCCCGGGGTCGGAGGGGTAAATAAGAAAGAAGACCCCTGCTCTTCCTCCTCGTCGCTATGGATCCTGGATGCGGGGATGGTGGCCGTCTACTCGCCGAGGATCGGGAAGAGGACGCGCGTGCTGAATGGAATGGTGGCCCGGTGGTTTGTGACCATCGGCGCGGTGCTGATGCTGATGATGCAGAGCTCCCTGGCCGCTGACGGTAGGACCCCGATGCTCTCTTTTTCCTGTCACTGAGAGGAGCCCTGTATTCTTATTTTAATCACGTAAATAAAGCATAAACCTCGCGATCAGCCGCCTGAGTCGCGCTAATGTTTTGAATCCACTCTCGAGCTGGCTCCATGAAAACAGCGATGAAGAGCCAGTGGAGAGGAAGACCTAATGAAACTCTGTTAGACAGGAGACGAGCTGCAAAAGCAGCAGCTATGTTAATGCACCCGGAGGTGTTGTGGCGATTTCTGAAGGGGTTCCTGTTGTTGTTGTTGTTTATACATTTACCGTATTGATTTATTTGTCTGACTGATTTTAAATCTCTTTATTTTGCGTTTGAACCGTCGGTGTAGTGTCACAGAGGCCCTAACCGATGTCACGGCCCCAAACAGGCAGCCGGAGCGCACTGTGGACCGCAGCGCTGCGCTCACCGCGGCCGCTTCTTTGCGTTAAGGAGGAAACTTTTTATTCATTCATGGAAAATTGGGCCCCGAGGTCTTCAGCCTCGATTAAGATCCATAGGGGACGTTTCGTAGTCGGCACAAATGAATAATTTAGGATCTCTATGTGCTCACAGACATCCGAGGATAAAAAGCAAAAAATAACAGCACCAGTCCTCATTCAGAGAAGCAATAATTAATGCAGGAAGCTGTTTCTTTAATACTGACAGCAAAGCCTCCGTGTAATCCTTTGGGATATGCATACACTGGAAATTACTGTTTCAGTCCCTTAAGAAGATGCTGTTTCTTTTTCTTAAGGAAATAATTCAGGCCTTAAGTTGGGTCATTTTGTATCAGAATGCCTTCATACACTGACATGTTCCTGGGCTTTGGCTGGAACGACCGCGCAGGCATCACTGCTCATCTGTTAGTCATGTTTAGACTGATTACAGGTTTGATCAAATCTTATAAAAGAAGAGAATTAAATACACCGAAACTGACTTTGGACGCATAGCAACAGTAAACCTCGTCTGATAAAGGGAGAAATCTGCAAAGCTGTGCTAAAAAGTCACAAACAACACAATTAGAATTTATTTGCTTCAGTCAGATCCAGTGGAGATGAGAAATAAACGGCCATTTCATCCAATTTGCAAAACATATTTTCTCATTTAATCGGACTTTTTTTGAGCTTATAAATCTTTAAGTCAAGTCTGTTCAGATGAAATAATCCACAACACGTGTATTAGCTACAGCTGAGATGTGAATGCCTGTACACAATAAATATTGTTAAAATAAAACATAAATGTGCCAACACACAGCCCGTCTGAACCGCAGTTTATTGGTGGTGCTCACAGCTCCGAGGGTGACATTTGCAAAAATGTCAAATGTCCTGTCGCTTTCCAGGAATAATGAGTCAGTGTGGCCAGCCCCACTGAGAACAGTATTAAAAATATCTTTTTAAACTTTCAATTAAAGTGACACACGAATAATTATAATAAATATGTCGGCCCTCTCCCAAGATGGCATGTACACTGTAGCAGTATCTGGGAAAAGACAGTTTAAAAAAAAAGATAAGGAATAAATGAGCTTCAGCTTAGATAAACTCATTTTCCTTCTGACGTACCAACCATATTACATCAGACAAATAAAAAGTGAATATGCTTATTTTTATAATTAAATGCAGCTGCAAATTTATTTGAACTGTATTATTCATCTGTTCATATTTGCCTTTATGGAAAGCGAATAACGTCCCATGAAAATTACAATATAAAGTAAGCCCACTGGACACGATGCCAATGTAAAAGCCCCAAAATGCAGTGCAGTGGTGTAATAATGTGAACATTCAATGCAACGTTTTGGTGCGGTTTCTGTGTTTGAATGGCAGGTTTCCCTGAAATGTTGTGCAACAGCGGGCAACAGGCATGTAGTTGATATTTCTCTGCTTTAGTGGCTACGTAGGAAGTGCTACACAATTAGTGCCAACATGTGTATACAAACCCTAATTTTCATTTACATGGCTCAGGACCTAATGAATCAGATGCCACTGGTGCAATGCGTGGGTAACGACAGAGTGCACCTCTGTTTCTGTATTTTGTACAAATGACAACCTCCAGGTCTAAAAAGCAAAGGTAGTGCTGAAGCACCAAAAACTGCAGTTCCTCTAATGGCCACTTGAGGGTGGCTCCAAAAGTGAGTGGGGGAAAAACTCCTGTGGGAAAATATTAAATGCTATCATTAAAACGCGTGTTTTACAAAAACACAAGACAGAAATTCTTTTACAAATAAAACTCGTACATTTAGATATAAAACACATAAAGTTAGGGGTACTTTGACAGGTGTGTCAGGAGAAGCACCTGCAGTTAGTTTGGGGTTTTTCACATATTTTTGTTCTTCAATATTGGTGAGTGAAATTATATTATAATAATCTGTTACCCATGTGTTTTTGTCTGTGTATGAATTACAGAGTTGTTGGACATAGCTTGCTAAAAAAACTCACAAACATTAGCCGATAACTTAGCAAGCTACCCTGTTTTCCAGATATACAGTCGTTTCTAGCTCCAAAAACCCCTGACGGCAGCAGCCAAATTGTTAACAATGAAATTTCAAAATGCAGCAACGATTGCTAGATTTAATTGCATTTAAATCTCTGATCAAAAAATCAACAATTTGTATTAATAAAACCAGCAAAGCCCTAAAAATCTCTAGAGTTTCTTTTGGAGAGAAAATGGTGACCAGGTTGCTCCGTCTGTGAGCATGAAGAAATAGTGTGAAGTGTAAATTTGATTTAAAAAAAAAAAGTACTGCAAATGTATTCAAGCCCCAGTGTATTTTGTGCAGAAGGTGTTTCAGCCTCGCCAACATGGGAATCACGGCAGTGAAAATTGCCATCAGCTTCTACTTCACAGAGTTTCAACAAGTTAGACTATATTGACAGCCTGTGTTCGACAAAGGCCTCAAACAAACCACACAAATCAAACAATCAAACTTAAATTATAGGACTATAGGATTTACTGCCATCTTTTATATACAGTGAATGGTTTTGTCTCACTTCCACGATGTTGCCACACCTGCAGCTGACAATGTTGCTCTAAAGGAGTGACCTGTTCTGGTCTAAGTAGTGCATCAGAAAAGATAACTTCATACGTGTTCATACATATATGGTGATGTTATGGGAGATCAGACGCAGCACATTCCCCGGTACACTCCTCTTCCTCATTTTTCCCTAAAACGAGTAATTAAAGGACAGGTGTGAATTAATGGAATAGTTTAGTAGCAGCTCTGTTGGCTTGCTGCTGGTTTATATTTGCATAATAATTTAAGCGATTGTCTGACTGACTTGCACACTCAGTGCCATGTAGTTAAAAGAAGATTGTCTCTCTCTCTCTCTTTCTCTGTCTCAGTGCCACTTTACCAACCTCACTTCCCGATCAAACTGGAAAATAATGAAATTCGGGCTCATCTTAATAACAAATGCCGCCACTACTCAGGGTGTGATTAGAGGGTAATAAAGAGAGACTGCACCCCTGTGATAGGAACATCTTCATTAGATGCATAAACCTGTTGTTGGGTAAAGATTTGAGAAAATGGAGACGATTGCCAAAGTATTTAGCAAAAGAGAGTTTATCTGCCCAGCCTCCCCGGTTAAATCAGAGCAAATCGCCCACTTGCTCTGGATGATATATCCTCTTTTATGTCATGCTGCTGTGCCACTTAAGAGTGAGCTGTTCCATAGAATGGCTCAGGGAGATTTGACTTTCTCTCTCGTACCTGGTTGCTCAAGCCTTTGGCTGTTTCGTTTTTTGTTTTTTTTTTTCCCAGAGAGAAAATGTTCCCATTGTATTTTTGTTTTCTGCATTTAGAACAGAAAAAAGATGCTTTGAAGGCTGATGCCCAGCTGGTGTGTGTATGTGTGTGTGTCTGCAGGCTCATACAGTATGTGAATGTAGGCGTTTTCTTTAATAAGTCTACAGAGATCTTCATCCTCAGTCAATAGCTGAGATCTATTGGTCCACGTTACCATGGGAACAGATCTGCAGCTAGTACTTTTTCTCACTGTGTGTCTGTTTGTGTCAGTCAGGGATTGAAAATAACATCTGAGTAAGTGCCAGGTTAGAGTCTGTTGCCTAATGATCGGCGTCTGATGACACACCAGCGGAGATGAAACGCTCCCCGTGCTGCACTGTTTCAAAATCAACTCAAACCTTCTGCTTCCAGCTGCTAAACATCCGGTTTTCTGGTCGTCTGAGTCACTGCATCCTGCTGCTGTTGTTTTCTTAGTGTTTAACATCATATGCGACTGAATCTCTTTCACTTCAGGATGCTTCACAAACAGCAACGTGACAGCTGATGTCAGTTAGCTGTGCCTTTTAAACACAACACAGTTTCCTGGACTGAAGGCAGCTTAAGAGATTGGGCTTCATTTGTTCGTTGTGGCATCATGATATATGTTCCTAACCTTTTTCACGGGAGGGCTTGGTGAATTTTGATGGCTGTTCCTTTCAACTTTAAATGGATTCAAGCCAGCTCTTGTAAAGTGTGACATCTTCTTATGAACATTAAAATCACACACCTGCTTGATGTTCTGCAGATCTACCACATTCTGCAGAAACAGCTGTAGCTCTGTGATGTCCTGTGGTGCCTGGCACCAGATCCTTAGGTTTTAGTGAGTTGCAGGGTGGGGCCTAAGAAGGTCAGACACTCATTGTGTTGGGGATTGTCCTGCTGAGAGAGACAGCTGCCATCGGGGAGTGCTGTTGTTATAATATGGGTTGATTGCTCTGTAGCAGAGTTATAATTCATAGTATGTGTCAAAGTTACAGATGTGATCAGGATCAGAGGTTTCCCATCAGAATATTACATAGCAACAACAAAAAGATCAGTGTTATTAACTTTACATGTCAGGAGTTTTAATTTTGTTTTGCTCGATCAGATACAAATATTCAGAAATGGTCATTTCGGATCTTTAGTAAAACGCCGTATCTTGGTGACTTGGGCATTAGATGGCATGCTTATATTTTTTGGTCTATAAATAGCTGAATCAGAAAGTCCGGGAATCTAATAACCAGGAGCCAGACTGTGAGGAATTGAATGTCTGGCCACAGAGTCATTGATAAATTCTGATGCTACCGATCATGTATCTGCTGTCATCAATTAAAGCAATCGATTGTGCTGATTACATAGAGGGAAACTGGGCTCCTCCCCGCCTCCTGTGGCTTCAGAGAGAGAGAGAGAGAGAGAGGAGGAGGAGGAAGAGGAGCTGGCTGAGCATCAGAGCCCTCACAATCAGATTAAAAGTTTGTGGTGCTGCAAAGGAAAGACGAGACAGAACAAGGAGGAGGAGGTAATCAGTCGGTCCCTTAGTGAGGCTGATTTAAATGTGACTTTAGGCTCAGTGCAATTTCAGCTCAAAGCAAAGAATAGCGTTCAGATGGAGAGACTGCTTTTATTAATACTGCTGCTTCACTTACGTCAGTGAACTCTGACAGAGCTTTACAGCCCCGTTACCCACTGTGTAACAATGACACATACTAAATCTGTGGTGGCACTGAATAATAAATAAGATAAAATCTATAAATATTTATCTGGAGCTTTATCAAATGTGAAAGGAGAACGACTTTACCGTGTATTCTTCTTCTGCATATGTCAATTTTTAGTACATTTTACTCATAATTGCGGTGAATTCCGCCCGCTTCACAGAGCACTTAAGCTCCGAGCTCGTGTTTAATGCACGGGGAATGTCGGACGCGATACCTCTGAAAACTCTGATGACGGCTGACAGCTGAGAAGGCTTGCTGCGCTACAACCTGCTCTATTTGATGCCAGTTACTTGGCTTCATAAGGATTCCTGCTCACACACGATCGCTCGGTTCATCCGTTTAGAAACCCTGACAAATCAAATGAACGGCAGCGCTGCACGCTCCAATGTGTCCTCTTCAGCTCTCAAGTAAATAACATTTCCGAGATTCAATCCAAAGAGGTTTGCAAAGCCACAGTTCACATCTGCTCAATTTATTTGGTGTCAAAGCATGTCTCATAAGAAGTATTAAAAAAAGGGGATGTAATCAAACATTGGGGAAATGAAAACCGGTGCTTCAGCAGCTTTGCTCCAAGGGTTTTGAATCCTGTAGTTATAACAAAAGCCATAATCTATAGATAGGGATGTAAGGAGGTCAGAGGGAATGTTTTAGATAGCCTTACACTCAGATTATTCTTAAACTGTATAAAAAAAAAAAAGATGGATGTAGACAGCATGAAGTTGCAGTTTTACATGGGACTCAAGCTTTTTACGCTTCCTGTTGGCTTCATTCTTCCTGGACAGTTGCCGCTTGGTTTTAAAAGATGGACTTTTGACGTGAAAGATAATCATCAACAAAATATAAAGAAACTCAGCAAAGCCCTTAAAACCAAATCTGAGTAGAATTTTTGCCTTTTAGTTCAGCGATCCCAAACCTTTTTTGCACCACAGACCGGTTTATGTCCGACAATATTTTCACAGACCGGCCTTTAAGGTGTTGCGGATAAATACAACAAAACAAAACCAGTACCAGTACCCCCCCAAAAAAGATTTATTCATAACACAAGGGAAAAGACCCAGGGAAACAGAGTTAATGATTAAAAAAACGCTAAAAAGTGATAAAAACCCTGGAAACCATGAATTCCACACCTGAGCCTCAACTCTTGCGGCCCGGTACAAAATGACCGGTCCGTGGCCCGGAGGTTGGGGACCGCTGTTGTAGTTGACAGGTGATTCTGCAAAAGGAGCTTCCTTCTTTTTTTGTGTAAAAGCTCTGAAATTAGCTCATGAGTAAAATGAATTTCCATCATTAAGTACCAAAAATGCTCCCTGCTTCCAAACAGGGATAGAAAACCACTGCAGTGGATGAGACACAATGACAAGTATGAAAACGCCCATTATTGGGTCATTTAAAGATGCTTGCATCGGGTCTGCATAGTTGTAAATGAAATCCCAACAGATTGTTCTTGCCAACTTAACCTTCAATAACATATGAAGGTTTTCTTAGCCCAGGTCATAGCTGACCTTGACCACACTTGTGAAGGCATGAAATATGAAAAGTATGTAAATGTTAAGGACATCCTCCCTTTGAGCCAACTTTATTGTAAAGGCTGGTGGGGCTTCTCGGCTCACTGTCAGAGCTGTATGCCCGAGATGACCTTATTAGCAGAGGCTTCGATTTTAATAGTTACTTCAGCCCTTTGGGAGGTATTAGCAGATATTTCATCAAGACGAGTGACAACAGTTGGAGCAGAAACCCGACTCACAGCATGGAGGACAGGGCCATCAAGACTGCTCTGGCCTCAAGGATTAAAGTTTTGAGTTGTAGCTTAAATTAACACTGCTGCTGCTCATGCTCAGACCCTAGCTGGCTGTCTTTGCATCATAATGAGATGGTAGCTTTTCTTTGCTCTGCCCCCCCCCGTATCTAAAGGGCACAGGTGATCAGAGGTGTGGCAGCACATCTAAGAAGAGGATTCTGCCTGCAATGGATCCAAGGCCAAAGATCCTGCATGTGGTCCCAGAGGCTGGAGCGGTGTGGGAGTGGAGGTGGGGTGAGGGAGTGGGGTCACTGCATCATCTGAGCACATGTTCTCAGCATTAAAGCAGCAGTGGCTCATTTTGCATCGCTCTGCTTGGCTGCACTCCATTCTGTGCTTCTCTGATTATGCACTGCTGGAGCTTTTCACACCGACAAGGAGGAAAAAA
>NW_024582473.1:220320-224468 GCF_018398535.1 Haplochromis burtoni
CACACGCAGTGGCACAAAGTCACATTCAGTGCAGAGCATCAGTGTACCAGACAGCTCCTTTCTGCAGCACTCTGAAGTTAATAATCTATTTCAGGAAAGAGCGCGAGTGTGTGTATGTTCGAGGGAGGAAGAGTGACTTGACATGAGAGAGAGGGGCTTCATAGGCCGACCATAAATATTGCCTCAGCTTGTATATTAAACACATTATGCATGGAAGGACTCTCTCTGAAATCTTACGGGTAGGCAGAAGCTCTTTTTGGATAAATTGATTTTATAATCCCAATTAGCCACACTTTGTATTTTTCTAATCTTGTGGGAGGTTGCATGCTTCTCCGTTGGTTTGTTTTGCAGAAGCTTTTTCCTTTTTTTTTTTTTTTTCCCCCCACTCAGGGGGAAATATCCAAGCAATCTCAGAGGGAACCAAAATGTGTCATTACAAACCATGTGAAAATGATCAGACTGCTTAGTGGCCAGAAAAGTAAACACAGGAAGAAGGTGCTGTGTTCTGGACTGTTAGAGACTCTGGAGAATTTACTGACCTTTTCACATCTGTGGTACTCTCCTGCATCCCAGACTGCAAAGTATATGTGCTAACGGGGAGATGCTTAGTTCAAACTTGCAACATACACCATTACCAAAACCCCATTAGAGTTTGTTAGGAACCAGACTGAAACCACGTCCCGCAAGGGTCTCAGTGCAATTGTTTTGGTCCGAACACAAATGTGACTGTGTTCACATCTGTACTAATGAACTTAGTTTATACTGGACCTTCGTGCAGCCCTTTATATTAGGGATAGCAGCAGTCACTAACACCATGCAAAGCTAAGAGTAAAAATTGCCTGAAGCCTGAGCATCTGTCTCCGGGATTATTTGCAGCCCCAACTGGTTACCTCACACGGTTGCCTGAGCCTCGTTCTGCCGGCTTTTGTTTGTTCCTGTGAAAAGGAAGCTAAAACAGCTTTATAATTTACATAAATCAAATTTCAAACAGTAATTTCAAAACTAGTAATAAAAGATCAACTTATATCTTTTAACAATAGAATATATAGAAAAAAACTGAAAAGCTGGATCAGAAGAAGAAATGCATTGTTGCTAAAAACGAGCCCTTTTGCACTGATTTAAGTTATTTCATCTTCTCTAGATTTTACCTCTTTACAATAGAGACATCTGTGTGATCATGCAGCGTGCTTATGCTTCCTCACTGTGGTCATGTGATGTGGGACAGGTTCTGCATATCGATTACTTCGTGCTGCGTAAAGCATCTCTGCAGCGTCTGTAGTATGAGACGACAACTGTTAGCTGGTTAGTTTCCCCAAATTACACATAGATCCAACATGTGTGTGTCTGTAACTTTAAGAGACCAAGAAACCACCTGAGGGCTAAAAAAATGAAGCCAACTCAAAAAATGAGCCAGTAGTAGTCCGTACCTGTAAGGCCTTGGTCACATGTAGATGTAGCAGTCAGAGAGCACAAATCTCCAGCAAGGTAGCTCAGAAGGCAGTATTTACTTTTAAGGAAATAGGATTGTGTTTTTTATTTTTTATTTTGTTTTAATTCTTTTTGGAGGTGCTTTGAGACGTTTGTGGTGAAAAATGAAACTTAAAAATCAGGTGAATCAGTAGCATGAGAGATGTTTACTTGGATTACACAAATACTATCAGGGAGTATGTAATGGATTATAAGCACTGATTTGTTGATAAGGAGACATGATTAACTTGAGCTTACAGTATATCTTTAACTAGCAGCTCTTTCTCTTTCTTTTGACAATAGCCTCTTTAAAGACATATTTTAGGGTCAATTTGAAACAAAGGCAGTTGTAAAATATATCATCCCCTATGTGCCTGTCTGTTGTCAATACAAACAAAGACGGTAAGAAACAGTTTTAAATGGCTCTATACAGCATTATCACTGACCTTTAGATACCTTTCTACATGCTGAAAATACACACCACATTTGTGAGAATCACAGTTTCTAAGTTGGAAGGCTTTGTGTCAGGTTTCAACCAATAAATCACCCCTACAGTGTTGTACAGAATTAAGTCAAAACTTTTCATGTTTGCAGACAGAATGATGACTTGCATGCAAACACTACTAAAAATATTACCTCCCTTATTGGAGGTAGCATGCTTGTATGCTAATCATACCTCACCTTTTTGTTGTCATGTGGTGCTTGTTAGATTTTTGGGTCCAACACCTATTACATTTTTTTTAAAACACTTGCTTCTCTGTGGAAACTGGGCTGAGAGTTAACACTGCTTATAAACTATTAGATGAACTTGTAGCGTCCTGCACACTCAGTTGTTGAAATGTCCTTGAACATTAAAGGGCAGAGCATGAGGTGAGTATAACAAACATTTGCAAGCAGTCTGATGGACACGGTTCACAACTGAGTAAATTTAGTAAATGATCCAAATATGAAATGTCAGTCATTATTTCATACCTCAAATGAAACGAATGGATTTTTTTGTCCCCAGATCCCATTTCTGATTTCCAAGGTCAGGAAATTAATTCAGTAAAGGTAGCCAGAGAGAAATATTGAGTGCTGGTGGAGGTTTACTTTTTTAGGGGTTTTGTATGGCAGCATGATTGAACTGATCAAAATAAAAAGCATGTGGCGTGACCACATCAACCGCCGAGTTTCATGAGGTCTCGAAGCCTTGTACATGCAACAAATAGATAAAACTGCCTCTTGATGGAGAGCGCACCCTGCTGAAGAGATGAAAGGTAAATCCTGAGATTGGAAATTTCCCCCCGGACTTGGCAGCAGACAAGTATGGAAACAGGTTTTTTTTTTGGTTTTTTTTAAATATCAAGTGATGGTAGAGAAAACATCAAATCTGGGCAGACAGAGAGGGAATGACGCCGGCTGATGGCCTCACTTGATTTAGCTTGTCATTAGCAGCACTGTCATCATTAGGACTGTAATGATCATCTAATGAAAATAAGAATGAAAAGCAAAAGATTTAACTCCTGTGCAAAAGGTAGAAAGGGAAGAAACAATCTATCTGGCATCTACTTTTAGAGTCAGCCTCGGGGCTTGTTAACAAGAAGATTTATTTTCTGTCACTAAAATAAAATGAAATGTACAAACTACTTTGCTTTTGTCCACGCTCCCTGCTGTTCCTGTAAGGATATTATGCAACCAGACCGATTGTGGAGTGTGCCTTCAAAGGCCTCTGTGTTTTTCCGCCGTTACCCACTCCATCGTCTTCATGTTCGTTTGCTTTTCTGTTTAAAATCAACTGCGCAGAAAATGCAATCCGGCTTGTGATATCCGTGAGAAATCAATTTGTTCAGATGAACTAGTACAGTATTTATTTATTTTTTAGCAAGTTGTTGATGAGCTGCTTGTACTGCAGGAGGTTGTTTCAGGCTCCAAACCGGCAGACAGGCAGGGATTTATTTCTGCTGTAGCAACTGAAAAAGGAAAAAAATGGGGAGAGAGGAAACAAAGCAGGTGAAAGAATGAAAATTTAATCAGTCTGTGCTTCTTAAGGATTGACTGGGAGAGGGTTGGATTTATAGCTGCTTGGCCTTCCCTCTTTCAACTCACCATGTATCACTCCAGCTGCTCACCTCCCTCCTATCACTCACTCACTTCTGTGTGTGTGTGTTTGTGTGTGCATGCAAGGGCCTTTCCATTTGTGTTTCTGATGTGTCATTTGGCCTTGAAGCCAATGATGTATATGTAACAGCCACATTTTGTTCACATCTAAGGATGCTGTTCTGCTCTTTAGTAAGCTTCATTCACTTCAGCTGTTGTCTGAGCAATCCTGGAAAAGAGTCCGTACAGAACAATAACCTACTTTTGTATTTGTGGCCAAAGTCCATCTGGCAAAGATATTCACGGTGTTAATCGTTGAGATCTGGAGTTTCCAGCCAAAAGAAAAGGGTGGTCAGCTGACAGATGTAAAGCAAACCTCGCAGTTCGCCAGACCTGTTTAGAAGATAAATTGAGCGCACAATGCTTACCCAAACTTTTATATTGCAAACATCCATCACAGTTTAATGCAGTTCAGTTTTCTTTATATAACAACAGTCATTTCAGTGCCCTTTATATTGTACGGTAGAGAACAAAGAACCCCATTTGATGCCCTGTAAACAAGCATTTGGCAACAGTGGAGAGAAAGAACTCCCTTTTACAATCTG
>NW_024582473.1:224634-241254 GCF_018398535.1 Haplochromis burtoni
TTTGCTCTACAAGGGCCTGATATCCACTTACATTATACTGTCCTATCAAAATTTTAAACAAATATCCTCATATGTGGCTCTTATTTTTCTTAAAAACAAATATAAGTAAAAAAAAAAAAAAAATCAGGTAATTCTTTGTTTTTACATTCGTCGGGCCCCAATATGCCCAAATATCAAAGAGAAGTTAAAAATGTATGGAGGAGTTCGGGTCTTAGGAGGTTAATATAACCACACTACGGACGGACAAGCGACGGTTTTTATGCGTTGTCATTAGCAACAAGATGTTAAAACCATCGTGTGGCTCCGTCGTTCCACATAAACCTATCACAATAAAGCTGAAGATCCTGTTGAGAATTTTTTCAAAATAAAATGAATCACGTAGTATGCACGTTACGGACGACAAGCCAAAAAAGAGCTGTCAGGAGCTAAAAGAATAAAGCTTGGAACAGGCTTTTCCGTGTAATAAATACTTACAGAGAAAATTGCAGCCGTTTCAACTTATGCAACACTCGACTCCAGGTACATGACACCCAGCTGAAAACATTTCACGCAAGTCGAGTTGCCTGAGATTCACAGAAAATGTAAAATATCGTTGTCGGGACGATAAATGTCTTATATCGGGAAAAGAGATTTTGGTCATATTGCACAGCCCTACCTCAAGGCAACTTCCCCAAAACTGTTCATGTAAATTTGTAACTGCCCTCAGACCATGTGTATGTACAAATTATGAAAATGTAAACGCATAGTTGCCTAAAGACAGTTAATACTGTAAAGACCCTACAATAATACAGGGAAAATCCCAACAACCAAATGTGCCCATTTGAGGAAGCACTTGGTGACAGTGGGAACAAAAAACTCCCTTTTAACAGGAACAAACCTCTGGCAGAAACAGGCTCAGTGAGGAGCAGCCAAGAATGAAAATTTCCCTCCACTTTGTACTGCGTTTTTATCTGGAGATTAAAGATCAAATACATCCACTGCAGACTCCTGCAATACACCAGCAACAGACATTATCTTGCAAATATAGTGTGAAATGATCTAAACTTGAAAAAAAAAAAGCCATTTCCCCTATCATAACACAAAATATAGGTTCCCTTTAAATCCATTTCTTTTGGCATATCAATGATATTTGGAATCTTCTTTGAATGAAGACTTTTTTTTTTTTTTTTTTTTTAAAGATTAAAAAGCAGTGTTTATGATATTCAGCGTGGTGGGCTTAGCCCGAATGTACCTTAAGTTTCTTGTTACATAATCTCATATTTATAGGATTACATTTTTTTTTCTGTTTCCATAGCAATGTTTGAAATATTCTCTTTGGTCGTATGTGATGAGAATGCGAAGGTGCACATAAACCGTATCCTGAAGTTGACCTGAGCCTCTGGTCTGTTATCTCTTATGTAAATAGCTAAATTTAAGTGCCTTCAACACAGGGATCAAAACTGTTTGGACATTAGATAAAGGATTAAAAAAAAAAAAATACAAGACATTCCTCCGCATGCATCAAAAGCAACTTAATTTCAACAATTGGCTGCAATTAGGGGAATCAATTTCCACACGCCAGCTCCTTTTCTTCATTAGGTGTGCCTGGTGAACCGAACTTAGATTGCTGTGTAAACGGAACAATTGCTTTCGATGACAAAGGTAATTGTTCCCCCTGGGTAAATCAAAGTCAAAACGCACGGCTCTGACCCCAGCACACACACTCTGTTTACCAGCCTCAAGAAAAAAAATCTACATAAAATATTCACAACTGTGCATAATCAGACATGCTGTTCAAGACCTAGTTTAGGTGTTAGCGAGCTGTAAGGTCTCAACAACCTAGTTTAGATTCCGGGTTCGTGAGCAAGGAATATTTAAAAACCAGTGCTCCCGCTGGTTCGGATGGCTTTATGAAGATCAGAGGTTAGTTAGCAGCAGGCATTATGAAACCAGCACCTCGCTGTGAGCACTGAGACACTTGTGATTAAAGGAGAAACCAGTGCAGCACCGTATCTTTGGTTTGTGTGTTTTGCACTTTAGGATTAAAGTAAAGTGCCGTCACTCAGACTAGTGCTCTAATCACTTTTTAGGGACTTCAGAAGTCTGTTCGGTCTTTTTAACTGGCAAACTGTTAGCGATGATGTTGAACTCTGCTCTGGGTGTCTGTGTAATATGGTTCAGACCGTTACATAACAAATGATGACTAATTGGCGCACAATTATTCTCTTTCTGCAGTTCCTTAAACAGCACAAGATTTTAATTTCATCAACGCCGTCATCGTCTCGTCATCGCTGGGTGGAAGCACTGACTGATAGGAGTTAGGTTAAAGATAATGATGAGGACACTTAATCAGATTAATGTCTTATTTCCACAGCCGGTAATGAAATGGCACTCTTTCCTCACACCATATGTGTTTTATGCACTCACACGGATAATAGTGTGCCACCACAGGGGACACAATAAGGGCAAACGCACATCAGGTGCTCCAGGCCAATCGAAAGCACTCAGCTCACTCATTGGCTTGCTCAAAATCACATGGTACATCTTGCAGCAGCTTTGGCTTGTTTTCATTTCTTTCTTTCTTTTTTTTTTAAAAAAACAGTAAAAAATCAATACAGCTTTACACACAAACACCCACACTGTGTACAGACTCACACACAGGCACACAATGTTCAAAAAGCATCAAAGTACCACAACAATCCACTATGATTACGTGTTTGTGTAAGTGCGCGCGTGTGAGTATGTACGAGTGTGCACTTGTGTGGCAACAGAAGTGCGTCATGTGTTGTGTTTTGAGTATACTTCAGCTAATAGGAATTTATAAGCGAATTAGAGCTCCCTCATCGAGTGTGTGCGTGTCACACTACAAAGAGGCCTGTCCTCTTTCTGACATTCCTCAGAGGAAATGGTTGTCTTTAACAATTTGACTTTTTGTGTTTAGTTGTCGAAGGCTTGACAGCTGTGTGAAAACACAACCTGATGAGATTTTTAGCCAGAAACTGGAACAAAAATGAAAGCAAAGTTGTGTAAAAGTGAGATGAGCTTACAGTAATATGTTGTTTGTAAGTTTTATGTGACGCACTGTTTTTGTGTCGTTCACACAGAAGCACACACTGCAGTGTGGATATTTGAGTATGTAATCTAAGTGGAGCCATGTTGTTATGATCTCTTACAATTCACTTCCAGCTTTTGTAGCGATTTATTGTCTTATTAATTAGGAAACATCTTCTGTAAACTGATACAAAATCTCAGTAATATCAATATAACATAATGTTATTATTATTGTGATATATGTAAAAGTGACACGATTTCGATATTTCATTTTAAATACCTCAGTTTTTCCAAATATATCCCAGAACAACATCCCCAGTTATGTACATGAATTTCCAATTAACACCACACCGTCACAAAACAAGTTTTCAGTCAAATTTCAAGTTCCATTGTTTGAGTCTCTGTATTTATCAGGCAAAATCAAACTCTCAGACTCTTTTATTGCTGTGTGGCTTTTATATTGTCGTTCTGATTCAATAAAAGTAGATTGTATATTTCCCTAGTGACAGTTCTCTGCTCCAAAAAACAGACGCTACCTAATCTATCAGTCTGTGGCTCTCCATTTTACCTTCACCAGGGTTTAAAATTGAAATCTAAAAATAAAAATAATTGCAGTGAGTGTGTGTGGGTGCAGAGCACTAAAAGCCTCTAAGAGGTATTTTGGGGTGGCCAATGACCCGAGTGTACTACTGGGACTCATGCCCTGCTGTTCTCCTGGATTCATCAGATACTGTCAGTCGTAGCTTGGAGATGTGCAGCTGCAATTTTTCAGTTCGACTTGAAGATTTTTAAAAAGCAGAGCTGATGTACTTTGTGCAAAATTCATAAATACAGCCAATGATAACTTCACGAAAAGTGAGAGGCCATAAATAACAGTGACAGTTGAGCACTGTTGCTTGACGACATGAAGGTTGCAGGTTCAAACCTGCCTGGGGTGTTTCTGTGTAACGTTTGGATGTTCTGCCTGTGGCTGCATAAAGCAGAATCTATTTATATTTTTTGTTCAATAATAAATACCAGTGGAGTCTGCTTTTGTCTCATCTAGATCACTTCCCACTGCGGTTCAGTAGAAGCACTAGAGCTGGCACTTTGTGTGGGTGGAGATGATTTCCCACCAGTGAACATTCCTAGCACCAGATTTAAATCTAAGTAAAGTAGGCACTGCTTTGCTCTGTCAGCTGGGCAGGAATGGTTCCATAAAACCTCTCAAGTGCTGGCTGGTAAAAGCTTCATTAGTTAGAAGCTTCACATATAATAAACTGATAAATTATGCTTGTTGTCAAAAAGCAGCTTAATCCAGCGGTTATGGAGCATTCAATCGAGGCTGTTTCTTCCTTTAAGTCTAACATTTAGTTTTGTTTTAACTCAATTTTGATCTCCACAAACATTTGATAAAATTGTGACTTTTTTTTAAACTCAACATTACACTCGCCCTCTTTTACCTTCAGAACCGCCTTAATTTTTCATGGCATTGATTCATTGAGGCGGTAGAAGCATTCGCCAGAGATTTTGGTCCATATTGACATGATAGCATCACGCAGTTGTTGTAGATTTTTCGACTGCTCGTCCATGATGCAAATTTTCTATTCCACCACATACCAAAGTTGCTCTATTGGATTGAGATCGGATGACTGTGGAGCTCGTCTGAGTGCCTACAATCTGAATGTTGCTGCAAAAAATTAAAAACACTTGTCTGCATCTAATTTTGGTGAATCTGTGCTAACTGTAGATCATCTTTCGTTAAAACCATATACATTAGATGGACATAGTCACAATGATAGTTTGGCATTTTAGCGCTTTCATTTTTAAAAAAAAACAACTCTATGAACATATATACACAACAAGGTACACTAGCTGCCATTAGCTAACGCTTGCACTATTGACCAGCTTAGTTAGCAAGATCTATGCCTAAAGTTGTGATATCAAGTGAGATTATGTTTTGAAATGGTCTACAGTTGCTTTTCTGACCCCAAGGTATTTATCTGCCTAAAAATACACCTTCAGAGGATGCACAGACGTCATGGGGCTGACCCATGATGCACTGGACTTCTCTTTTCTTCTTAGTTAATGCTTATTTTGGTGCTCTGCTTTTAAACCAGTTATTTTATTCTGGTGTCTTTTATGTCAAAAAATGTGCTCATTAAAAATTCTCCCCCGTGTTCTAAACAAAGTTACATTTCTAAGACCTTTTCACACAGCTCTAGCCTTCTGCTTTAATTATGGCTGTTTACACTTTGGTTGTTAAGTTGCATTTTCTTTAATCCATTAAAAAAATCTAAATCATGGCCTGCTGAGATAAATTTGTCTGCAATGCCTTGTTGCCTGACAGATTTATTGTTACCCAGCAGTAGATTGGCTTCACATGCTTTACAGTTCTACTGCGAGATCGTTGGCTAGATCCAAATGTGCGCCTCATATCTGTCCTGGCATTTTATTGGCTCCCTGTTTGTTTTAAAAGGGACCATAAATTTTTGCACAGACTTTTGATTTATTAAAACTCCTTCCTTTTGAGTTGAGGTTGATTTAATCTCTTCAAAAAGCAAGAAAAATTTGTATCTTTAGTGTTTCTGCGACAAGGTGAAGACATCTATCCATCTTATACACACTCCCACTACACAAACGCGCACTCATATGCACGTTTCCACGGTGATCCGTCATCACAGACTTGCTGTCACGCCAGCGAGGCCTCAGCAGCAGCAGGTTGGCTGCGGGAAATGAAGCGAGAGATGGGATCTGAACTGGCGTCTGTGTGTGTGTGTGTGTGTTTGTGTTTGTGTAATTTGGGTATGTTCGGACTCTTCTATCTGCACTCCTGTCGGGACTCAGTGGACCTATTTTCCAAGTTTGTCTGCAGCGGTGTGTGTCACAGCTTGTTTGTGTGTCGTGCGGTGACATCAGGGTTTCTGTGCGCTTGTCTGTGGTTCAGCTTTGGGTGTGTTATTGTTTCTGTCACTGTTTGCGTAGCTCTGTGTGTGTTTGTGAAAGGGTAAATGGACTTAGGCAGATGATGTAATACTTTTTGTCCCCTTGTGTGTCACTTCACATAAGCTAATGGCTTTGGAGTTCAAAGTGTGTGTGTGTGTGTGTGTGTGTGTGTGTGTGTGTGTGTGTGTGTGTGTGCTTCTGTGGGGGAATTTCATTGGATGCATCTTGTCAAAGACAGGAAGGTGCTCAGCTTACTAAAACCATAATCCTTAATTGTTTAAAGTGCAGCACCGAAGCAAAGAATCGGTGTAGGACAATGTTTCTGGTTTATTCTTACACAACTGGACTCGGTGGGACACTGTATTGTAAAGATGGATTTTACCATGTTTGATCATTTCTGGTGCCAAAGTGTTTTTTCTGAAAATATAGAAAAAAAAAATTCCGAATCCCTTTTAGCTTTTTTCTTTCTGTGTCTCTAATGCATACAGTGCAGTGTAGCATTCCCACATGTCAAATAGAAATATGAATTTATGGAGTGGTTTAGAGCACACTGGATAACAAAGAATCAATTGACCTCTGCTGCTCCCATTTTCTAAGGCAATATGAGCAACATTTCCTTGATGCCGCAGTACGGTATTGTAAAACACGAGAGCTTTTTAACTGTGAGAACATGAAATTTAAAATGAACCTGTCTCTTATGATGAAAAAATATTGGAATAATAACAGTGGGAAGCTTTGGCGGATCAGCCAGCCTTGTTTCTGTGCGTTTGTGCATGTGGTGGCGCGGATTCTGCATTTATTCCCAGTGTGAGTAACGAGTATGGGTAACCTGACACAAGCAGGAGCTGATCTTCGGTGAGCAGCAGTATTCTTATCTCCATTGGCCGATGGCATGTTTTTCCATCTTTTGGTTGTAAAATCCTGCAAAACAAACAAGAACCTATTTGCTCTTATGCTGCATGCATGAGTGATTTCAAACACCACCTCTTCCTTTTTCCACACCTTAACAACTAAAGAATTTATCTGATTTATCTTTCCCTGATGCATTTTTTCCTCTGACTTTAAGTCTAGTAGCTGGGAACCATGGCAACATCAAAATTATTGCAACCAAGGGCAGTGAACTTGCAAACTTTGTCTATGAAATGGTTGCTTTAAAATCCCAACCCAGGTCTTCTACTACTTGCAATCGGTTGCAAAATGGGGAAAAAAATTAAATGAAACCACTGATTTTTCATGGTTGTAATAACAGCATTCATACCAATGAATCAAAAATGCACTATTTTCTTAGTTATATTATTAAATTCTGTTTTATTTTTATGTTAATTCATTTCTTGTTTATATTTTAAATAGTCTTGATCAAAAATTATGTAAAAAATTTTTTAAATGTGACTTTTATTTGGTAGTAAACAGACATTTACGTCTTCTATGAATTATTCTATAACAAATTAACATTGCAGTAGGGACATATTTGGGGTCTTTTTATCTTGCTAAGGAAACGCAGACTGAAGGAGCCTGGGTTCCACCAGCAACCTTCTTGTTAGTGGTAAACCTGAATGACAGCGTCCCCATGATTCCCTGATTGACATGCAGTGAGATAACCAAGGTCTCATCTTTTAAGGGGGTTATAGCGTATTTGGTATGTGTGGGATTGGCTTGTTCCATAGAAATTCTCTTAAAATCCACACCTGAAACTGAATATGGGTAGATAAGAAAATGATCTTGAATCCATTCTTTATTTGTGCTGAAAATATCAGGTGTACTCTGATATGGTGCTTATAATAGTAAAGTCAAACGTGTTCCGCTTTTTAAAATTTGCCCTGGCCTTCTCGGGACTTGTGTCCAGAATCACAGTGCTATAATCTCCCTGCTTCATGGTCAGAATCACATTTGAATAGGATGCAATGTTTGCTTTTGGTTCTTCAAAATCCGAATATGCTCAATGCAAGTGTGAAGGCCCCCCACTGTGTCCAGGATTACCATAAACAAAGACGATCACACTGGTAGACAGTGATTTGTGGGCCTCTGTGCATGCCTGAGATGGTGGTAATGCCCGTCTCCAGAAACCAATGAATAGCAACAAGTAAAAGTTTGTGGGGGGTTTTTGTCTGTAGATGGGAAAATGGAAAAATTCAGCTTTATAATGAAATATTGACCAAAAACAACTACAATAAATAAGCCTAGACCTTTAAGTGTCCAGAATAGGATGGATTTAGCTTTATGCCCACTCTCCACTGACTAAACATAAAGGTCGTAGTAATATATTTGGCAGTAGAAATGACTTCATACTACACAAGCTATCCACATATACCCAACCTGAGAATACTGAATGCTACTCCATCTTTACACAGAATAGGAACTTATTGTAATGCATGAAGAATTTGAGTGCAACATTCAGTCTGTTTTAAGCTCAGTTTTGATTTCCAACAACTGCTAAACACAATATGTCATCAAGCTCGCCACTAACTTTGCTCTGAGACATTAGCGTCGGCTGATTAAGTCCGACATTATGATCGTCACTGTTTTGGTTTTCTTTAAAACTGGATGTGACCACATGTGAAGGGTAGCGCTGGGTAGTTTGCGGTATAATTTAATGATGTCGGTGGCTTAAAAGTCTGTATGAACCTCTTTGTGTTAAAAAACATTTCCACATTAAATGTCACAACACTGCACACTGGGTAATTCCATCAATGTCTGCAGAATGTTGGCAGACTTATGTTAACTGTGCATAAGGGGCTCAAAATGTGTGCGATGGAGTCCACATGCACTTGAGGATTTGACAGTGGGACTTAGCGGGAAGGCGCTTCAAAGTCTGCGGGTGTGGAGATTGGGACTGTGTCATATTCCATACACTATTTAGGTCAGCTTCAGCATAAAGGAGTCAGTGAAGGAAGAAAGTTGTAATTCAGTGTCCGTCTTGAATCAGCTGCTATTTCTTCAGTTGATCTTACCTCATCTTTTACGTCACGTTTCATTTTTTATACAGCTAAGCTAATTATATAGAGCACAAATAAATTACAATAATTTGTACAAATCCTGAAAGTTCCTTTCTCCTTTCTTCAGTAGCCTATTTAAGCAGTACGACAAAGCCGACAGCAAAGTCAGCTTTTGAAAGCGATTGAGCGCTTCACTGTGGTGACAATGATTCTGCTGTAGGAACAAATACCTGTAGAAATGTACAATGCTAAAAGCCTATTGATCTCTACTTTTGTCACCTGGTGAAAATAAGCTTTAGCCCTCTTGGTTGGGGTTGGCACACAGTCCCAGAGGGTCTCGCTTTGTTAAAAAAAAAAAAAAATCACAATCTCAAGCACCGTCACATGCAAATGAAATGCTCCAGAACAAGTCACTGAGCTCAGATAACTTTAAGTGCAGAAAAACTTTTCAGCTGCTGTATCAGACAGAATAAATGCTGCAGGTATTTAGTGAATTTTGCAGCCCGACTTCACTGAATCGTGCATGTTTAATGTCCTGCTGAGAACCAGCAGCTGTGGGAGTACCAAGAGGCCAGTTTGGCAAACAAGTCTTTTTTTTTTTCCCTTTTATAATTTATTTTATATAATTTATTCTTTCAACTCAAGCTCGATTTTTGAATTCAGAATAACCAAATCTAACCAATCAGATCGCTGCATTTAGCAAAGACTAGGCTTGTTGCTCAAAACGCACACTGGTACTGTGTGCACAGTGAGATGGAAATAGTGAAATAATCCTGTCTTACTTTAGGCACACAGATACTCTTCCGGCTCTCTGAAAGGATTTCTCTGCATTCTCAGATGTAGTCTGTTACGGACCATCTAGGGGTGACCCGACACCCGCAACAAGAGGGATGATCCACCCCCCATTCGACCCCAAGCAGCACATCACACCATAAGTTAAAAATAGGAAGTGGTTTATTTACAGGAACGGAACAAAATGGAATTCACAGGAGATGCTCAGGCTTCAGGGCGGACCCACGCCAAAATAACAAACAAAAGGAAACTAACTCAGAGGAGCGACTGCTCCAAAAGAAACATAACCAAACAACAATCACTTACCTCCCTGACTAACACAACATGAGAAAACTGTGACCAATTGAAAAGGCGATCCACCCCTGCTTCCTCCTGGATTCACAAAACAACACAGGGCATGTTGCAGCCCCAGCTGGTTGGGGTAAAAACGAGGATGGATGGATTGCCGTCGTCAACCGTGCTGTCATATACTCCGCCTCCAGGTCATCATCCAATCCGAGCACACCATCTTCGGGATCCACCTCTCCTGGAGGCGCACCTGCACACTCAAATTTACATTTCAGAACCCCAGCCCATGACGGCAGCTGTAACAGGTCCAAACTCTGCCACTGACATCCTGAAATATGGACGAAAACGGCCATAACGCAGTTTCAGCTCCTGGATCAAACATGGAAACTTTCACTCCTGTTGCCTTCTCGTGGGAACTGGATGGATCGAGAAGTTTCTTAATTGTCTTGTTTAGAAACATTAGGACCAGCTCGTCATTGCTTGCAGTCAACTTTTTTTCACAGAGCATCTGTTGATGGTTGAATTTGCTGCAAAATCGCAGTGTGTTTGGTTTGTAACAGCCTTTATGCTCAAACTAATGTAGCAAATAGTGAAAACTTGGGGTTTTATTACTGACAAAACCGAAAAGGGAGGTCTGTAAATGCACAGACAGCTAATTAAAAATAAGTGGCTCTAATCAGGATGGGGTAGATGATCAGAAAGGAGGGAAAAAAGGCAGTGGGTAAGAGGAAAACTAACATTCAAAATAAAACTAAAAAGACCACAAATTACAGAAACATGAAGACAGAGACAGACAGTTCATTTCCCCTTAACCTCCTAGGACCTGGCATCCAAATACATGTGGACATCATAATTTGGGTTGTCTAGACCATACTGAATTGATATCCACTTATGAGGAGATTATACTGCCAATTTTCTATTGAAATTTAAAACGAATGTCCTCGTGTGTGTGGATATCAGGCCCTTGTAGAGCAAAATCAGGTGAAAAGATAAGTCTTTGGTTTTACATTCATCAGGTCCCAATCAGCCCAAATAGCAAAGAGAAGATAAAAATGCATGCCATGAAAGAGTTCAGGTCTTAGGAGGTTAATGATAAGATAAATGCAACATCTGCAGTGGAGCATGCTATAATAAACCAGAACTTAAACCCAGAATGAGAAAAAAAACAAACTCTCAAATATTTTGCTTTTCTGTCTCATCTGTGACATGCTGTCAGTCTATCTTGGGGAAGTATTTCAGGTGGTCATCAGACATGATGGTTACAGCATAGCAGCTGAAAAAAACAAAGCAAAAACTGGGGCCAGATGGGTCCTTGTCACACACAGCTACAGCGTTAGCGTTAGCTGTTGGTGCCGCCAACTGTTTAGGAATGTATGCAGAACCTGTTTCTTCACTCCGCGGCCTCATCTCCTCTCTCTGCTGGAGACCGATGTTACTTTGAAATACGCTCAAGCCAACCTTCCTGACTTTCATGTTTTCATGGTAGTTCTCATTAGCATGTTGATGTGCTTCGTGATCTTTGTCACGTGCATTTTTATTCCTGTAGTCTGAAAGATTTTAATGTAATCCAAATACCGAAAAAAAGTATTTTCGAGTTATCACACTGATTGAAGCCTGCTTTAAGCTTGTCGGTGCCATGGTTGTCTATGAGCACAGTGGGTTTGTGTTGTGAACAGGAAGGAAGAAAGAGTGATGTTTTATGTATGTGTCTGGCTATATTGGTGTATGAATAGTGCCTCTACTTTTGCCACTGAAAATTTTAGTGCTTGTGAGTGCTTGACTCTTCCTGTGTGTCTCAGAATAACATGTCTCCTGGTGTGTGTGTGTGTGTGTACACTTGAGTTAAAGCCTGTGTGTGCACATGCACAATGCAGCAGCCCAGGATGTCTCCCAAGTTCTGTTTATGCCAGACTGACTGACCTACTGAGAGCCCCAGAGCTAATCACATGACTGCGTAAGCCAGTCACAAGGGACTCTGCGACAGAGCAGCACAGATGAGGCGCCATGCTGCCTTCCAAGTGCGGTTGTTTCTTAATTATTGCGTGAGTGCATACTTATTGCCTTCCTCACCCAACCTCTCCCTGACTCTAAAGATGTGTGAGACTGAGCGCTTGTGTTTGCAGACATTTAGGTTGCTTACAGCTACTTTGGTTCTTAGTTTAGTTTAGTGGTGCGCATCATTTCTCATGATCGAGCAGATGTGTTAATACACAACATAATACAAGCTGAAGGGTAAAAAAATGTGCTCTAATGTTTTACTGATGGCGATATATCTTACATCCCTCTAGGCTGACATAATTGAATAAAGTTTGTTCTTTCTCACAGTGATGCAATTAGTTCCTTAAAATTCAATGTGTCGCTGAGAATGAAAAACTGCGGGCCATCAGACTCTAACATTGCTGTGCGTGCGCTTAAGTGTTGCAGTGAAGTGATGTCACCCGAGCAGACAGCAAAATCAATTTCCAGAGAATGAGTTTTACAGTGAGACTTCAAAATGAACTTTAAGAAATGACAAGCTGAATTTTTCACACATACACTTGCTCAGTTTGGTGAAACAACTAGTTTGGCTTTAGGTCAGATATTTTAATATTGAAAATATATTTTTAATGTAAAAAAAATAAGTGCTTTGGGCTTAAACTGTAAGAAATAAATATGGAAATTTACAGTAAAAGTTTGTTTAGCTTGTTGTGCTGACTGGCCCATAGTTTTAAGTGAAAAATTGTTGTTAATTTGTTGTTTATTCATGATTTATTCATTTGTTTTATTTATTTGATATTCATTAAAAAAAATTTTAACCCACTGTAAAAATCATACATTTGAATAGTCAATGTAAGTGAAAAAAACAGGAATGTTCTGTCATTTAATGGCTTATGTACATCTCTTTAACTTGTGTCGTATGAATGGCTGTGAAGGAACCGAACAAAAAAACAGTTAAAAGTCTAAAATGTGTGCCTTGCTTCACAATCCAATCCTCTCCAGATTGCTGGGTCTTTATCGGGCCAATTCTGGCCCCATTTTTCTTGTAAAACAAAGGGGGCCTAGCAAAAAATGTTTGGGAACCACTGCTTTAGATCACAGATTGCATGGGTATAGCTATGATGGTTGTGGACACTTGTTTTTCAGATCTTGTCTTTAATATTTTGGGTCACTGCCTTGTTGGTTTTTTTTCACACCAGCAGAGATGAGATTGTGGAGTGCTACATTATCAGCAAAGGTGAGCAGGATCAGTGAGCAGGCTGTATAGGTGCAACTCACAGACACGTAATAATTGTGGTTAGGACTATTGTCTCACAGCAAGAAGGTCCTGAGTTCAGTTCCAGCATCAGGCTGTGGTCTTTCTGTGTGGAGTTTGCATGTTCTCCCCCTGTTTGTATGGACTCACTCCAGGTACTCTGGCTTCCTCCCACAGTCCGAAGACATGCAGTTAGTGGGGATAGGTTAATTGGAAACTCTAAATTGCCCATGTGAATGTGAGTGCGACTGGTTGCCTGCCTAAGACTGGCAACCTGTCCAGGGTGTACCCTGCCTCTCACCCTAAGACTTAGGGTTAGGTTCCAGCCCCGTCGCAACCCTGAAAAGTATAAGAGTCAGAGAATGGATGGAATCTCGATGAAATTTGCTACATAAGCTTTAGAAATTCTTTTTATAAAACTAAAATTCGGACAAATTACTACATGTAGTAGCTGATCTGAAAGCCAAGGGTGACATTACATCTGTATTACGTGTACATTGTTGACATTACGTGTCAATGTTCATCAAAAAGTAATGAGCCTGTAATTTTTAGAATATTGTAAAAAAGAACAATAAATGTGTGTTTATTTTTAATTAATTTTGCCATCTCACTGTACACAATGCTGTAGTTAAAGGAAAGGAATAATGTGATTAATGTCTGTGCTTTCATACATGAGTAAAAGCAAACAAGTATAGGCCTGGTAAAACCCCCTTGTGCATTTTTGCTGGTAATACTAAGAATAATTGGTATAATTATAATAATATCTTTACTGTGGATACAGATAAAAACACTTAAATACATGTCTGTGTACAGCAAGTCTATAAAAATGTCTTCTAAGAAGTGATTTAAAGAAACTTACTGATCCTTAGAGTTGTATCTCTCCAGGCAAGTTGTTCCAAAGTCAAGCCTTACAAAAAGCATAGTTAGCTTTTAGTTTGGACTTTGGCATAGCCAGAAGGGACTCACCCGAGCATCTGAGGCGGGCTAATAAAGGGTCAAAACTTCTGCTTGTAGTCTGGGGATCGACACATGCTGTGCAAAAGTGAGAATCTGAGCTGTGAAATCTGAACTATTTGAGCTGAGAAAGACATTTTTCATTTATGCCAGAGAGGAGGTAGCAGCGATAGCCGAGCCTCGGGAAAATAAATGTGTGGATGTCTTTCTTCAGGTATGAGTGTGAATTTATTATTAAACGCAAGTTAAAAATAAAAGTACCAGTTTCTTTGAGATTGAGGCTCCTTCTGTGAACAATCCATTCATTCTAACAGGCTAATAACAATTCCCATGGAGGGAAGCAGTAGGTGTAGGTAGCAGCCAGGCAGCCTAAATATTGCAAGACAATGCCAAATTCCTGATGAGAAGCAAAGCAACACAGAGGCAGTCTGCCAGGCAGCTACAATATGAATCAAGCAATTAGATTTCCCAACTGAGTGCCCTGGATTATTTTGCTTCCTGTTAGTCACCTGGCATCTTCTAACGATCTACAAAGCAACGTTAAGAATACTTTTCTGCCAAGTTTCTGACATTTCTTGAATACCGTGCAGTAATGACTCGCCATGAGCTGTTTTACACTTGTATTTACACTGACCAACAACAGCATGTCGTTACCTTAGCAAAACTACACTTTGGCTTTCTTACTGCATTCCTTCTGACACCTCTTTCACTTTTGACCTTTTTTGGCTCTTGTCATCCTGATGCTTACATCCTTTTTGTAATGTGTTTGATAAAAACACTTACTGTGTAGCAAAATCAGGACATCTAGTCACCCTTTCTTGCAACGTTATCTTTAATGACTTTTGGTAGTCGGAAAAGAGTGAAGTGCCCACTCCGGGTCAGGGACAAGTTCCTGCCCCAAGTGGAGTATCTCGGGATCTTGTTCGCGAGTGACAGGAGGGAACGGGAGATTGACAGACGGCTGCAGTGATGCAGACGCTGTACCGGTCCGTCGTGGTGAGACAGGGTGAGAAGTTCAGCCATCTTGGAGGGGCTCAGAGTGGAGCCGCTGCTCCTCCACATCCAAAGGAGCCAGTTCAGGTGGTTCGGGCATTTGATAAGGATTCCTCCTGGGCGCCTCCAGGAAGAGTTGTTCCGGGCATGTCCCACCGGGAGGAGGTCCCGGGACAGACCCAGGACATGCTGGAAAAAGGACTTTTAGTAGTTTTTGAGGATGTGACGAGGTGATTGGTTCTCACTTTAGGGTGTCAAATGTTGTTGATTTGCATATGGTACAAATCCCACAGGACACCTTGTTAGAGCACACGGGAATGTCTACATGAAAGAGATCCTGCATGCAAGTATGCACCAGCATATAGAGAGCCCCCCAAATATCTTTAAACCTGCGCTAATTTTCCAAGGCTAAGACTACATCAAAACTGTGATATTGCATAATGTGATAAATGCAATCAATGGTTATGGGTGACTGTGCTATGGATTATGTGTTGCTATGATTTTAGCACATTTGAGTTTGTGTAACATTTTAACTGTATCTCCAAAGCACTTTGAACCTTTGAACCCAGAAATCCAATTTGATACGAGTTGATGTGGTGTAGTCCGTCTGTTGTGTGTTGTTGTATTGTTGATCCTCTTCACCGCAGAAGAACAATTTGTCCAATCAAATATGTGCTAAACCCCACAGTGAAACGGAACTTAAAGCGCCTTTATCTTCAGTAATGCAGCATATTTCCACATGAAATCCTTTAGATATGATTGGATCAGTCAAAAGCGGGCACGGATTACCAAATATGCCAAGAGAATATGGAAATAGAGGCCAATGCAGGGATAGAAAGATGCAGTGACCTCCACATTCTCCCCATTCAGCTGTGTTCTGAAACCAGAAGCGTGTCCATGCAACAGGATTTGCAACTTCATATTAGTAATGATGGTGGTTCAGTTCTTACTAGAAAACATTGCAGAGGTAATTTAAGCTGCAGACCCAGCAGGCGCCAGACCAGGTTATGAGCAAAAAATCAAAATGTGCAAAACTAATCAGTTCTGCAAAATAGCTTCAAATTTGGTCCTCAGTGTGCAGAAAGTAAGACAGTATGTATTTTTAAGAGGACAAAAATATAGATTTCTATTTGTTTTTTTCCCCCTGCTACAAACATTTTTCTTTATTGTTCTACAAGCCGAGGTTTCTGCTGAACAAATATGACTGATATTGTCTGACACACCTCAAAATTATTAAAGCAGCACATTAACTTAGCAAAATACACAGTTGTTAAACCAGTCGAGTCTTCCTCTGTTTTATGGGGCTGAGGCTATCTGCAGCCTTTCTTCCTTTATATAGCATTTTTCCAGTCTTATCCTTTTTAATATTTATTTTATTTTATCTACATTTTATTTTGTAAAAACACTGTGTGAAAATATAGCATAATTCAGTTTTTCTATTTCTTAGTGCAGTACATACAGGCTGAGGCGGCA
>NW_024582473.1:241329-252492 GCF_018398535.1 Haplochromis burtoni
CACACACACACACACACACACACACACACACACACACACACACACACACACACACACACACACACACACACACACACAATTACACATTTTAAATTTGTCAGCATCCTACCACAATTTACACATTAATCTCCTTTAAACACCCCCTTTTTTCTTTTAGTCACATTACAGATGTCTTTCAAATCATATTTGATGTGCAAAAGTACAAAATCTTCTATCCAGCTCTGGCTTTAAATATCACTTGGCAGAGACATACCAATGCTACTGCATATTTCACATCAGTAATGTCTAATAATATCAAGTTTGTAATGGCTTCCTATATGGTGGGTTAGGTATTTTAATATAGGCCAAGCCGTGAAACTGCAGGGCACCACTGTGACACACAGGTGGGACTCGATTTCATTTCTGTAAAACATTGTGGGTGACTGATCACATAGTGTAACTCAGACTAGAAGCTAGAGGCTGTCTGTCAAGCAAAAAAAAAGAATGCTGAACAGCACAAACATGCTCGCTTTTGCCTTCATTTATCAGCAGATATTTGCGGTGCATTTATTCCTTATCAGTGTAATTTTCTGTGTTTACGAAACAAGAGTTAATTTTGTGCTCTGTTCACTTGTGAAGTTGTTGCGTTAAATATGTTATTGTGTTTGTTGTGATAACATCATACTTCCTTATCGCTCATTCTTATTGTTAAAGGCCGCCGTTCAAGGGGATACACAACAGACGTCTCAGACGTCACAAATAACCAGAACGCTCTGTGTCTTTCTTTATCCATTCTAATGGTTACCCCGGTGACAGCATCCCTGTGGTTGCTGTGGAGACCCAGCAGCAGAGGAAGCCCAAGCTTGTTGTCAAGCTGAATGAGGCTGTTGATTTACTGTTACCTCAAATAGGTTTGGGCTCCTGCTTTGCTTCTTTTCATCTAACGACTGACTTTGGTATCACTTTGTTGCACTGTTTTGAAGTGCAAGGTTGACGTCTTGTAGCAAAAGGAAGTCTAGTAAGTTTCTTTTAATGCGTGAATGTATAAGATGGAATCTCTGCAGATTAACATAAAAAATTTTCTTCCATGTTTTCTCTTTGTCTTTGATTTAGAGGATATCAGGTTATCAAAGCCATGTTAGGCTGAATGTGTTCTCATACAGAAACTGAACACGGACGATTCAAAAATCGTTCTGAAAGCAGAGGTGACAAAAGTTATTCCTTCGTTTTTCTTTCATTTTACCTCTCAGTTCAAACCATCTGACACAGAGAAACTTGACAGGGTAATTCTTTTGTATTGACTGGTCTGAACTGACCCAAACACCCAAAATGTTTGACTTTAACAGCTGTGAGGAAATGACATTTCAGCTTGACATTTTGTGACTTTCTGTGCTCTTTCATCATAAGACACACACACACACACACACAAACAAACAACAACAACAACACCAAAGTATCAACCAACCAAACCGTGACATGTGATCTTGCACCCCAATACAAATATAAAACACCCAGCACGCCCCTGCGGGCGGTTTATCCTTCAAGCTCGGGTCCTCTACCAGAGGCCTGGGAGCTTGAGGGTCCTGCGCAGTATCTTAGCTGTTCCCAGGACTGCGCTCTTCTGGACAGAGATCTCCGATGTTATTCCCGGGATCTGCTGGAGCCACTCGCCTAGCTTGGGAGTCACCGCACCTAGTGCTCCGATTACCACGGGGACCACCGTTACCTTCACCCTCCACATCCTCTCGAGCTCTTCTCTGAGCCCTTGGTATTTCTCCAGCTTCTCGTGTTCCTTCTTCCTGATATTGCTGTCATTCGGAACCGCTACATCGATCACTACGGCCGTCTTCTTCTGTTTGTCTACCACCACTATGTCCGGTTGGTTATATATATATATATATATATATATATAAACCCACAATGAAGGAAATCTATCTCAGGCCTTGCTGTCCCATTGATTGCAATCAACCTGTTGATTTACCTGAAACTCGAGGAATTGGTGGAAAAACTATACTTTTTAAATAGCAAATATATAAATATATATAAAAACAATTATGGAAATAGGCCTAATAATAATGAGATGATTATTTGGAACAAAAAACCCCCAACAACAAATACTGGAGCCCCGTCTATTTGCATGTACTGAATTCCACTTTGGCTCCACACTTTATGTTGTTGTTTTTCTACTTTTTCACATATTAATATGACCCAATAACCAAGCACCTCTCCGACTGTCAGTGTCTGTAGTTACAATCCAAGTGATCACACTTTCTTGGCTTTTGAAGTGGAATATTGGCCAGTTCCAGTCTGGCCCCTAAACCCTGTCCCTACTCATTTTCAGTCCGTTTGATGTTCACATGGAGGGTCCACAACATTAAGTGATGTTCCAGAGCAGCTAGCCTTAAGTGGAAGTGGGCTATAAAGCTTTCATACCCTGATTCTGCTCTGCTGCTGGCTAACTAACCAAACTTGGGCCACATATTTACAGATATATTGCATTTATAAACACAATTATGTTTGCACGTAGTCTTTTTGCATGCCACTTCAGAACTCATGTTATTTTTATTCGTATAACAGCTAACAGCAAAGAGCAAGAAAGAAAAAATGAAGTGAGACCAAACAAACATCTGAATGAAACTGAAATAGGCTGGATCTCCTAATTTAAACTAGCTGTAAGTGAGACTGCATGGAGCTGAACACAGGGGGGTGTAGGGGTGTGTAGGAATTAGGGTAAGTGTGTAGTTCCAATCCATATGTAATATACGCTATGTAAGGTTTGCATTTTCATTTAGAGTTTACTGGTGGAGAGGGTGCCGAGGACATAAAATAATCGTAATCATGAGTAATGCTACAAAAAATAAAAAGCAATACAAAAACAAGTGGAATTATTGTTCAGGCTTTGAGCATCTCTGAGATTTTATTCCTCGTGTTGCTGATTGACAGCTCTTGGCCCGTATTTGGAAATGAAGTGCAATCTTACTGGGAAAAGATTAATGAATGCTGGCACAAGGACTATAACATATGTCTGGAGTGCTGCGGGATTAAATGAGCCGGTGCTTGTGTTTTCCGATAGTTTCGATAGTGCTATTTTTTACTTTGTGTGAAGTTTATTAGTGTAGGATATTTCAGCAGTGATCAAACATATATTTAAACTTAATCTCATATTCTCCAATGGCAGGCTTGCAGCCTTGGCAAGTCCAAAGCAGCTAGCTCATGGCGTTACACAAGTCGCAAGCAGAAAGCAAGTGATAAGTTGAGGAAAACAAGAATTGTATTATATGTAGAGGGTTTCAGCATATTTACTGCTTACAGCTTTTCATAAAAACATAGAGATATTTATGTTATAGCCCATACTACTGTTTGGGCAATGGTAGTAGGCAGCACTAATAATGTATGAATTTAGAATATTTATGAAAAAAATATAAAAGGGAAAAATGTCTAAGCTACAGGCACAGTTTCCTCTTATTTGTCCTGTGTGCACAAATCTCCTGATTTTTAGAATTGATCACATGGACATGGATGCCACTACTACAGTGCAACTATATATGTGTAGCAAGTCCATTCCCCCATGAAAATAGACCTGAATAAATGTAACCCATTCAGATATTGACAACAGCTGAAATAGCAGCCGTTGCATTAATACTCACTGATTAGCTGCATTGTGTCTGTGTGTAGATATGTGTCCTCTTCTAATTGTTTAGTGATGCAGCTTTCAGAAACCAAAAAGCTTCACCATTAGCCACAATTTTTATTGTGTGCATTAAATCCATCACTGTACTGTGTGTGCATGTAACTGCTGTTTCAGTTCAGCCAGAAATAGACAACCAGAGTTGGAAAGAGCAGTGAGGCAGTGGCAACAGCTCTGATGCTAACTGGAGCTGACGTGATGCTGGGTTGCAAAGTAGGTTGCAGATGTGCAGAAAATTGTCTGTGAACTTAGATGCCTTAAATGGTTCCTTGCATATGATCACCACATCAAATCAAATGTTTAATGATCAGCTGTATTCTGGAAGTTTCCACAATTTGGTTTGGCTTAAAGGTGTAAATGAGGAAAAAACCACAAACAGTACATATTTACATTAATTTAACTATAAATCCTGAAAAAAGTAGGCCTACTTCCCTGTTATCACACTCTTTAGTCGGTGTGATATTGTGCTGCACTCAGCTCACACAATGGGTAGCTGTTGTTGTCAGGCAGTTTTCTTACACTTTGGCAGCTCTTAGCAGTATTACTGAGAACACGGCACACTTTCCAAATGCTGCTTTCTCCCCTTCAGAGAATAATAAACTTCTCAGAACTGCTGCTGCATTACTTTTGTTTTGCACATACACATTATGAGAGACAGGTTGTTTTAAACGCTCAAGAACCTAAATAATTGCATTATATCACATGAGCGTTTTTTGCATCCTGGTGGACATTTTGGGCTGTTTCTCACACAAACAGATGGAGTGTCTGGGTTGCTTCAGTGCTGTCAGATCCTGTCAAAGCAACAGTCCTGGTCATACTAATATGCTGGCAGACATCACTAAAGAATTAAACTAAAGACAGCAACTCAAATATTAACATAAAAGCCACCTTTTGAGTACGATTTGATTAGTACGCCTCTTTTTATTATCACTGACTGATTTAATTTTTTCTAAATATCTATTTTTTTCCCAACAATCTATCCAAACTGCTTTCTGTTCTTGCCTCCACACAGACAGATGGATGTCCTGAATAGTCCCAGGAAATGGTTACATGTCCATCCTGTTGGACGGCCTCACTGTGTTGGATAGAATTTATTGGCTTGAGACTACCATTACGCCCACTGAGTCTCGTACCACATCGAGTACATGAGTGCTTTGTGGTTAGAGTGGGAGTCCTGGTAGCAAGTCAAACACTTTATTTTTTAAAAGGAAAAACAATAGCATTGAGAAAAAAAATTTCCATGATCCTCACAGTCTCGCTTTACACAGAGACCTTGGACCTCATTCACAGCACTGTGTAGAGACAAATATGTAGATAGGTGCTTAAACCATGCAAATGCTTTAAACACCAGTCCACAAAAAAATTCAATTTTGTCCCATGAAGTTGTTCTTACTCTGCACAGAAATGTGCAACTCCCAACGGTTTGTGTATGTGCAAATGATCAAAATGTAAACACACATGCATTGTACAAATAGTAATTCATATAGTGCCAAACGAGGAAAAAAAAGTTGCCTCAAGGCACTCAGGATCCTAGAGTGTTCAACAATCAAATAACCCCCTATGAACAAGCACATTGTGACGGTGAGAAGGAAGAATTTCCTTTTAGCAGGAAGAAACCTCCAGCAGAATGAAGGACCACAGAAGGCAGTCCAGAATAAATCTGTTTCATTATCCTAAACAAAACTTTAAAAGAACAACATGCACACTCGTTTTGTTTGCAAATGACAAACACTTTTGCACGCATATTAGTGAATTTGGCCCCTTAGCATGTTGGTTGTGAGTGTGACCTCTATTTGTCTTACATTTTAGAAATTACCTTAACTGAAAAATCACCACCAACTGGTGAGCTTTGAAACTTTAGACAACAAATGAATGTAAAAATACCCCTGCCAATGATCTGGATTAAATTCAGCTGAATCAGTTGTACATACACATGCTCTGAGGGCAGTTGCAAATTTGTTTTGCGTATTCAGCATATACCTGTAATTCTCTGGCAAACTGTCCAGTGTGTACCCTGCCTCTTACCCTTTGACAGCTGGGATAAGTGGATAAGCTGTTAACAAAATAAATAGACCATATTATTCAGTCCAAGCTTGATTTCCAGCGAACGAGCTAAAATAATGTACCCTACAGTAACTACCCAGTCTGGAACAACAGTAAGTAAGGTAAAGACGGATGGTTTTCATTAAATAAATTTATATGATAGAGTTCACTAAACACTTAAAGTAAAAATTCAGGTCATTTAAATGCTGTTTTTGCTCTGTGTTAGCTAGATATGTAAATGCACAACTGTACATGCTGGGAATACCAGATTAAAATAAAATAGACTAAACAAAAAAAAAAAGCTATAGCCGCAAGGGTAAAGGTCATGCCAACCAATTCTTAAAATTTTGCAATAAAAATGGTAACATGTTAACATTTAGCCTTTCACCACTGCTAATTTAAGAGATAAAGATGCAATTTGCAAGCTAGTTTTTAATTACATTAAATACATTAGTATTAGCTCAGGTAGACCAACTAAAATATACACGAGATCACCAGTAATTCATTCCTTGGAAACTTTGATAATTACAACAAAGTTTCAAGTAAATATTTTAATTTGTGAAAGTGAAATGGAAAATTGTCCCTCACAGCAGTGCTCAGTGTGCCTCGCTTTGAGATAAGACTTGTAACCATCCTGAGCAGCTTTTGTGCAATCGTTGTTGATAAATGAATTTAATGTCTTTATAGAACACCAGGCTGAATGTGACATGATGACATCTTTTGCTGAAAGTCCCGGCATTGTGAGCGCATCCACTGATTGCATTGTGTATGTGAAAAACGCTCTGCCTGTTACTAACAATGCTATTTTATTTGGCCTAATGAGTTGAAACTGCAGTGTCTTCATTAGTGCGCATAATGTGACACTCTTCTGTACTGCAGGGTGGTGATGTACTATGTAGTCTAGTCACATAGACAAATCTTGCCTGCAGCTCTGAGGTGGAGATCAAGACATTTAGATTTTTTTTATCCAGCATGTGTGATAATTACCTGAATGAAAACCAGCCACCAGTTGGCTGGTTGGCAGACTGAGCTGCCACACTCCCCCTCCTCAGTTTTTCTCTCCATGTTGACAACCAATTGGCTCAGTTCTGTTCTCACACTTCCTAACCACCTGTCCTGCTCAGTCAGAGCGGCAGCATGGATCAACTTTTGTTGGCCGGAAGCTTTGAGCATGGAATACAGGAGTGAGGAAGGCAAAGCCCTGACCAAAGAGATTATACCCGGATATTATCACAGGCACCTGAAAATAGCAAGCCGGAGTGGTCAGAAAGCTTGCAGTGACCTGGCAAGGTTTTACAGGTTTGTGTTGGCATCTGCAGAGATGCAGTGGGACATCAGCAGAAACAATGCCAGCTGGAAACTCGCTATCGTCAATACATAGTACGACCTAAACGGCCTGCTTTGTGCATCGTTTTCATGTGATGATTCTCATAATCTGCTAAAAGCCGAATGTTCTCACATGGACATGTTCAGTGTGTCTTTTCCAAATAGAGAAAGCATGTCATGTCTGGACAGATCTACATTTATCCATCTTTAATCCATATTTTCTGTTCCGCCATCCACCTACCATCTATCCATCCATCCTGTCCATATTTGTTCTCAGTAGAGGTTCTTCTATCCTAGTGTTTTGTCAGAGGTCTGATGGTAGAGTCGCATATGTTGCTCTCAGCCTGAGCAGGTGGCCAACTGTTGGCGGAGAAAACACTCAAATCACTGCTAACAGTTATGCATATGGTAAAGGCCTTCCATCCTCGACACCGTCCATCATTCATTCATTCCATGACCATTCATTCATCCATTCAAATAAACAGATTCCTGTTAGATACTTAAAGAAACAAAAAGTTGACTATGGAACGAAAACACTCCTCAATAAGTATTGTGTACTTGTGTTTGTACAAATTACAGTAAATTAATATGCTCTGTACCACTTTTACTTTTAAACATTATCAAGAACTATGTGCCAAATGTCAACTTTTAGGGTAGATTTACTAATCACATTCCTCTCAAGGTTATTATAGTTAACTAAAACGAAACTAATAGCTAAAGCTAGATGTAAAAAACAAAACAAAAAAACAAACAAAAACATTTTAGTTAAATAAAATAAAAAAATTTAAAGGAACTCAAACGATTTTGTAAACCTATAAAACAGATTAAAATAGAATAAAGATCAGAGCAGAAATATCCGTTGTTTAAGTATCAGCGTGTCTTTTATCCTGTCTTCCTTCTCTCAGCCCAACCGGTCGCAGCAGATGGCCCCGCCCCTCCCTGAGCCTGGTTCTGTTGGAGGTTTCTTCCTGTTAAAAGGGAGTTTTTCCTTCCCACTATCGCCAAAGTGCTTGCTCATAGGGGGTCATATGATTGTTGGATTTTTCTCTGTATCTATTATTGTAGGATCTACTGTATAATATAAAGCCCCTTGAGACGACTGTTGTTGTGATTTGGCACTGAATAAATAAAACTGAATTGAATTGTTAGTTTGTATCGAAATTGTATCAAAACTTGCCTGATGAGTTTTTGATGGACATGTTCATTCAGACTTTGGAGGTCTACAAGACTGAGACACCACTGCTTTTAATAATTTCCTTTTTTATTGTAATACCTGTACGAATTTTTCAAATTCTCCCATTTACTGAAAACAATAAAGCTACCACAAAAGACTAAGCTAAAATGAAATATAAAAAAAAAACAAAACTAAACTGAAACAAGAAAGGACATTAGAAACTAAACTTAATTAAAAGCAAAGATCGCTATTGGAGCTTAGCTTGCTATAACATAAAGCAGCTGCAATATAAATTGCAGTAGCTTAACTTCCACTTTAAATGATATTTATAGTATGACATCCTTTAATGAGGAACAGATTGGTGGTAGTTAATAGTGCGGTGGTTGAAAGGCTTTCTAGCAGGTGTCCAGAGGATATACAGCAGCTAAGCTCAGAGCTAGTTCTATAAAGCTTCTCTTGCTCAGAATCACTGTCTTTTAATTAACCAATCCTCCTTAGAGACATGGGGAGCGTGGGAAGTGTGCGTCACACATGCACACTTAACACACAGGCTAAAATGAGTGTGTGCTGAAAAAAAATCTATCCAGATTTACTTCTCTTATAATCTTTTGGCTGGAAACCAAAAAAAGAAAAGAAAAAAAAAAACTCCAAAAACATGCAGCATCTACCTGGATTGAGGCCAAAACCAAACCTTTTGACTTCACAACAAATGAGCAAATGCAGTAAACCGTATCACCCACTGAGACGTCCAGCAAGCCAATCAGACGGTCAGTCTTGTATTTCTTCCTTGTTCATTTCCACTAAGGCAAGGTGCCTTTGAGCCTGAATGTATTAGGCAGGATGATCACCTTTCTCTGCCAAACCTTCAGGCTTTGTTGAGAAGATGAAGACAGTTTACAGAATGGAGATAAAGGCCGGAGCTAAATGCTTTGACTGAATGTTATCTTTGTTGCTCCATTTCCACGTATCATCTGATGTTTACCAAATGAAAAATGACGCCATAAAACTGTGATTACTTAAAAATAAGCCACACCAAACTTTGCCTGGAAAACAGATCATTCTCATCATTTGACTTGTGAGCTGAGCGCTTGTGTATGTTCTAGGAATAATAACGCCACGCGTAGCACAGCTAACCTAACAGATCAGATTAGTATCTGTGAAATCACAGCTGATTAGGATTTGCGTGTGTGTGTGCGTGTGTGTGTCCTAATGCACTCTGGAACATCTAAATTAATTCCCTATGCTTTATCCTCTAAAAACATAAGTGACCTACTTTAGACATTATTACTATTTTCCACAGTTGCAGTTTTAATCCCTTTGGATAAATGTGTGAGAGACAGAGGGGTAAAAAAAGAGAAGGTGTGTGTGTGTGTGTGTGTTTTGCAGAGAGTGAGGGAGGAACTTTTATTTTTTTCCCAAGTGATGAGCAAAGCAGTTAAAATCTCCTGGCATCTGGAAAGTTGTGATGGCATTATGAGGACTAATGATCTGAGGATTCCAGCTGTGTGTGCTCACAAGTGTGTGTTTGTGCATGGACGGGAATGTGTTACCATAAAAGTAATTGTCTAGCTTGTGGGACTGATGAGTCAAAGACTGCTCACTATTGTGCTGTTGTCCAGAACTCATAATTAAACTCTATTCTTTCTTTTTCTTTCCCCATTTCCTTATCCATCACTCTGTTTCCAGCAGCTGAGGGAGGTCATCATGAGTCAATGAGGCAGGCTGACTTGCTTCTGGACCCCGCAGTGACTTCCAACCTCTCGGCCACCCCTGGGATTGGAGACAAAGCTGGGGCTAACAACAAGGATACAATGGATGGGCCTCACACTGGTCCTGATGCTGGGTCTGAAGCTTGGCCTAAGGCAAAAGTGTTTGCTGAAGCCAGAACATCAGTTTGGACAGAAACAGAAGCAGGAGTGCGTGCTGAAGCAGGTGGCAAAGTCTTTACCGAGACTGGGATTATGACAGGAACTGGTGCTTGGGCTGAAGTCGGAGCAGAATGGAGGCCGGTAGACACAGAAGGGGAAGACCTGCCGAGCATGCCTGGGGACACAGCTCCCTGGCTGGGGCAGCGGAGGCTACAGACAGATGGAGAGGAAAGAAGAGAGCAGGCAGCTTTCTCATCTGTCCTAACCATGCTGGCAGAGACAGCAGAGCTGCAGGCTCCAGTGGTTGGAAAACCTTTAGGGCTGCTGTCTAAAGCTGCTTGGACCAAAAGCTCCTCTTCATCATCGGCCAAAGCCACCTCCTCCTCTACGACAAAAGCATCCTCTTTGCCTTCTTCCTCCACATCCTCCTCCTCTCCAGCTAGTACACTACAAGACAGTCACACAGCAGGATCACAGAATATATCTGTGCTTGTTGTCAACACTAACTACTCCAACAGCAACAGTAGCCCCACCATTGGTATGTAATATTTCTGCCATTTGAATATGTTTCACATTTTTACGATGATTACGTGTTAGCAACCATAACTAGACACTGCTGACTAAAAAATAGTTTTTTCCTAAAAAGGAAAAACAAGAGAAACAGTGTAAGGAGTTGATTAAATTGTGTGTTCATCAGCATGAGTATTTTTCACTAATTATCTTGGTAAGTAGTGGTTAGACTTCGAGTACAACAGGGAGCAATGCAATTTTGAGGAAACATAACTGAGATGAAGCTGTCTTCATCTTCGCTTTCGTCATTTCTCCTACAAATATAATGCATACAGTTAAAAAATAACTTTAGTTTAAATATAAAAAAAAAAAAATTTTTCAGTAAGCATTGATTTGCATACAAGCTAAAATACATTTAGGTTTTTTTTTTCATTAAACTAATCGGTTCTAAGATTTTTGAATTAGCATTAAGCGGCTAATTAGTTATAGCTAATTAGCCTGCTAGCTTAGCTTTCATCTAAGATCCACTGCTGTTAACAAGAAATCTGGGCCTGTTTTTGCTCCAAACACTGGTT
>NW_024582473.1:253009-300254 GCF_018398535.1 Haplochromis burtoni
CTATTGTGGCAATAATAAGTGAATAGCAAACAGTCAGCTAATTTTGCTCAGCTTTTGTTTTTTTTAAGCCTACAGCACACTTTCACACAGCGAAATCGGCTTTGATGTCATCTTTTATGAATCGTCATTCTTAACTACTTTCATCAAATTGTAATTTTCAGCATTGCTATCATCACAGCCACTTAGGCGCATCATCTTCATCATCCCATCATCGCCCTCACTATTTTGTCAGCAACTTTATCATCATCAGCATCCTTCATGTCCTGTCCCACTTCATCACCTTCGTATCTCCCCTGCTTCCCGTCATGCCATCATTATCTATAGCGCTGACATCAGCAAGGTAAATCCTTCACATATATTTTAGCTTCTGATCAACGAGTGAGCAGAAAGCTAATATCCTGTTGCTCAGAGTTTTGTGTCACATAACAAGCACAATATTTGAAGTCGTCAGGTGTTGATAAGAATGAATCCACAGCTTGGTCTGAAAAGGTTCATTGATCGCCTGGCTCTTGTTTACTTTAGCTTCCTCTACACTCATCAATATGCGTCTCGCATCAGTATGTAGATGGATTAAACAAACCCCTTTCATTAAAATGCCTCTCTGGTTCACATTTTATAATTGGATTTCTATTTCCCATTCAAAATTGAAACTATCATGCAGTCCATCTAAGTGCTTTCAATTGGACAAAAACCTCCTCATCTTCTTCATTCATGACAAAAGTGAAAACTGATTCTTGCTGGTTTGCTATTATCAGGCAACTGGTTCCTTTGCATCACTTTATTTAGGTTTAAATACCCCTATGGCAGTGCTTTAATGAGGATTTAAGAGACTCTAAACTTGGTTGCTCAGGGGTCTTTGCATATATACATATAGGTGTGGTATGAGTAGGTTAAAACTGTGTTTACACTTTAAGAGTCAAATATTACAGATTCAGGTCAAAGACAAGTGTAGCTGCATTAGTGTTTGCTATCAGCCTGTAGTCTCTTATGTTGTATATTGCATACGCTGTATGTAGGTCAGCAGATGATATAAAATACCAAAAATAGCACCAATACTTTCAAGTGTCTTATCTTTCTGCAGTTCATGTTTGACCTAATATAAGATGTATGGTTCATTCAGGACCACTATAATCAACAGATGAGCGATACTTCTGTATGCAGCACACTGGCATTGTTTATGGACCTCTCCATCCTTTGCTGTGCACACATGGGAAAACTGTAGTGGGGGTGGGAAAAAGCAAGACCCCCAAACAGAACAAAGCAGGCATCACTGACGTCAGACACAGCATTCATTTAAGTTAGAAATACCGTGAAAGGAAGTGCTGAAGTGGTGGGTCACAAAGTGGCTTGCAGATCTGTAGCAATTGGTGCAGCTTGAATTGTGTACCCTGTTTGAGATGAACTAGCTGAACTAATGCTGTGCTCCATTTAAATCCGAAAAAAGGCTGAGTAGTTTTTATATTCAGAGTCTCTGGAAATCCTTTATTATGACTGATTTTCATGTTTTCTGCCCTACAGAGGACTCAGTGAGCAGCCTGCCGGCCTGGGATCTCCCTACAGTTCCCGAATCACTCCTGTCCACAGTGGGTGACCATGATGTCACACTTCCTGCCAATGTCACCAGCCCTTTCTCCACCCACCAGTGGAACACCACTGCACCTGTGCGCACCAGAAACGCCTCACGGCGTCCGACCACCACAACAACCACCACCACCATAAAGATGCCTCTGTCTCCCACTACCAGCTCAACTTTACCATTCCCCACAACTGCAAGAGCACAAACACCACCAGAATCCAGCACGGCTACACACATCACAAGCCAGGACACTGTGACCAATGACAGTCTTCAGCTGACAACAGTAACTACAACAACACCCTTAACGACCACTCTTACTGTGACCACTGATGATATGATGAATCAGGCAGCAACCACTGGGAACAATGCAACGTTATCGCCAAATACCAGTGCTGCAACCACTACGCAGCAAACAACAAGCATCAGACTTACCACAACAACTCAACCTGCAACCACTACAACAACCACACCTGCCCCGACTACTGCTTCTACTACTACTCTTCCCCCGACTACTACCACCAGCACCACCACCACCACAACTACTACCACTACCACCCCTGAGCCCATTACTACTACCACCATGGCTACCACGACTACTACAGCTCCCACTACTACTACTTCTACCACAACAACAACAAAGGCGCCTGCTACCACTGTGTTCCTCCAGACTACTCCATCTCCTCCTCCATCTAGTACCAGTGCAGAGGAAAGTCCTCTGCCATGCAACATTACTGAAAAGTTTTGGGTTAGAACAGGTAAGAAACCAAAACATCACCGGTAAGCGATAATGTGATAATGATGAATTTCTTAACATTTATAGAAACTGTGTGAACGATGAGGAAGAATAAGTAAAGCTAGTAAGATGAATGGCTAGGACATCAGAGAGCTCTCATAAAAATAATCTAGGTACTGCATGTCCTTTAAATTACATAAAGTACACTCAGTGTTAAGTACAGGCAGACTTTACCATCTTATCTTCCAGAAAAAATAATGAAGTAATAATGAATGCACACAAAATGCCGCATTTGAGAGTCAGGCAGAAAGTGCCTATTATGTGGCCAACATGTCAGTAGAGGTGCACAAATTAATTAAAACTTGGATAAAAGTAAGTACAGCCTTTCCCCATTAACAAATATAAAAAGCCACACATCACACATTAGTGAGCCTTTGATTGCACATAGCAGCGATGCTGTGGTTTTTTTAAAGCTTTTAATAGTACTTGAGCTTGTTCATGATATATAAGTAAGTATACTTTAAGTTTACAGCAGAAGCAGTGCTGATAGATTTATTAAAGCATAAAAATTATGTAAATGTGCACATATGAAGACATAGTGCACAGTGATTGAGAACTAATTACATTTTTTCATCTTCACAGTGTTATCTATTGAGCTGCGCAGGAATCGCTTAGACCTCATACTGAAACATCACCTCTCCAAAGGTCTGAGTCATGCCTTGCAGAGAGCCCTGAATGACTCCACTGTTTATGCACAGGTCAGTGTTTCTTCATCATCATCGTCTTCTTCTTTTTCTATAAGCTCCGCTCACTGGTTTTTCATGTATGACATGTCTGAGGGTAGCAACACGGTGGGGAGGTATGTGGAAGGAGTGAGAAATTGGTTCAAGGTGGGGTGGGATTACATCAGGGATCTGTTCCAAGCCCCCTCTTGTCTGCAGTGGTAATGGGCAGGTTGATAGAGGAGGACAGAGAGCTCTATAATGTTTGCAGATGACATTATGATCTGCAGTGAAAGTAGGAATCAGGTGGCAGAGGAAGAGGAGTGAAAGTCATTAGAAGCAAGACAGAATACATGTGTGTGAATGAGAGGAAGATGGACGTTACAATGAATATATGAAGTGAAGAAGAGAGTGGAGGCAGGGCGGAGTCGATGAAGATGAGTGTCAGCAGTGATAAAGATAGCAGAAGAGTGAAGGAGAAGCTTGACAAGATGCTGGTGATACATGCTATGATGTATGCTTCGGAGACTGTGGCATGAACGAAAAGACAGGAGTTCAAACTGGAGATGAGATCGTTTAGAGGTGTGCAGAGGAGAGAAAGTGGATATTCTGGGCAAAGGATGTTGAAAGGGTGTCCTGCCAGACACGAGAAGAGAAAGAGCACAGACAAAATTAATGGATGTAGTGAAGGATAAGGTGAGATGGAGGGGGACGATCTGCCGTGGTGTGTCCTAAAGGGACTCTGAAAAGAACCAACTGTGTGCTTTCAGCCCCCTCCTAAAAGCTCAAACTCCCTTGAAGTTTAGTTCAGCTTCATTCAAGGTGACCGAAGAGGCTGCGCTTTTTTTTCTTTTTGCCATTACTGTAACCACAGACATCTGTTTGTGTAATAAGGGTCTAAAAGAAAAGGTCAATAATGGCAAGGCATTTGTTAAATTATTACTGGTAAAGATCAAAAACATAATAAAAATCATAAAAACAATGATGTTGGGTTACTTCCTGTAATCCCTGGTTCTCTGATAGCAAAGTAAAGGGTTTCACTGTGGGAATCGTCGTGGTGTGGCCAACTACGGAAGCTCCAATGACATCATGTCTCTCTATGACGAACCTGTGCCCAGAGCTCCGCCCCCTCATACTAACACAGCTGACCAGCCCATAACTACCAAACACTGTACATAAAAGATGGACATATCTAGCGTTGTTTTCTGGACATTTTGAAGCATCAAACATCTTTTTTTGGAGCCAGTAGTGATCAGAGGGTGCTAAGCTAGCAGCTAACACTGGTATGCTCAACTAATAATTTGTATTTCGAGCAATTCACAATAATTAATTATTGCTAATTAGATCAGAAAGATCAGACCACAGCAGCAATGGATAAGTGGCTAGAAGACATATGTCAGAAGCAAATAAAATGGCTATTAAGGCTAATACAAGTTTTTTGCATACACATTATTAATCTTCTAGTGCATTTAATACTGCAGAAGAAATTTTGTAGATCTATAAATTATATTTAAAAGGACCACGCCGCAATGCTGCAGTCAAATCTTTTTGTTGTGTTTCTGTTTTGCCAAGATTTTTGCTCTTCATGTGTGCTCAGATATTCTATATGTGAGTGTGTCATCAGTTTACAATACTTTTCATCACATGCTCCTCCTCATTCACTTCATAAGGACTCACATGAAGGGTGCTAGAGAGGTGACTAATGCAGACTGTGGTTGAGTCTGAATTGTTATGACCTGCTGAATATCGAGGCAGTTTACTCAGAGGTTATTACGCACCCTTGTACTGTCTCTCTCTCTCACATGCGCTACAATGTAAAACAAATTAAGAATGAGCTATTACGTTTTTTTCATTCACATAATTTTCCCATTCTGCTGTTTTTTTTCTGTATCATGTCTCTGTTCTGACTTTTGTTTCCTTTGCATATTTCTCAGTGTTTACATTTCTCATATTGCTCCCTTTCTCAGTCTCCCTCCAATCTGATTGTTCCCCGGGTTTAAGTCGATTGATTTTCTGCCAACCTGTCTGTCTCACTTGTCTGTTTGTACGCCTGTTGGGCCTGCCCGGCTCTGTCTGTCCACCTGCCTCCCTTCATCTTGCTGTCTGTCTGTCTTCATCTTTTTTTTTTCTTTCTATTTTTATCCAGTTGTTTGTGAGCTCACGCTGGAGTGACTCAGTATCTCAAAGCTGCAGTCCACTTTCATCTAACCCTCCTGCAACACATACACACAACCTCAATCTCCTGAGTTTTCATCCTATCCATCAGATAACGTAAGCTATTATTTGGCAGTCAGGATCAGTCCTTTGACAATAGCAACAACAAGAGGAAGGAAACAGATCTTTAAAAGCAGTGATACGCAGGCGAAACATTGCTTCAGCGTGGGCAGGGATTGTCAAACAGCATGAAATTAACTTGCAGGTTACATTTAATATGTTGTGTCATTGAACCATGTCTTTTAACATAATTGCTTTTTCAGCTACTGTACTGGAATCTCCATAAATGAGTCATTAATAGTTTGTGTGCTTCTTTAGTAAATAGGTGGGCAAAACAAAGAATACAAGCTAACAAGCTGACAGTTACAGAGTGCTTATGGTTAGAAGATTGCGTCACAGGATCGAGTTGACTTTCACTTGTTTTCCTTGTAGCCAGGAAACCAGCCGTAACACGGGAGGACATGAGGACAACCAGTCTGTTCCTGCAACCACACATAATATCTGCAAGAAATACTTTGACTTTCCCACTCTTCTTCATTTTAGCCCTTAAAATGAGAGCTTCAAAAGCTCTTTTTTGTTTTCTAATGATATGCAAAACCCAAAGGTAGGGTGCTGGAATAAAGGAATGTGTCGCTGAGTATAATTAAAAACTAAAGAAGAAACTGGGGCTAAAGCTTTGACGAGAACTTAAAACAGAAAAGGGCTTAAACAAAGATGGCAGGTAGCTATAGTTTGAAAAACTGTGTGAACTTTCTTTCGTTTCTGTTTGCATGGAAAGTAGAGGGGATAAGAGTAGGAGAGAAGGTTAATAAGATACAGTTTCACTAAGAAGGATGTGTTATTTTCGAGAAATGGACTAGCCGGGGAAGCCAGGGAAGAGAGGAGAGGAAAAAGAAGGATGAAGAAAGAGGAAGACGCCATAGTAACACAAGCTACAGCAGCTCAGTGTGGTTGAAGGTAGAGGAAAGTGGGCGGTGTATAGTTCCAGAAATACAAACCTTGACTCACCGCCGATTGTTGTCTGTGTGTGTTTTTCCGGGACACGGTTCGTCAGATTCATGACTGGTGAGGGCTCAAGCTATAAAATTCCCTTGAGTCAGATTTGACTTAAAAAAAAATGCCAGGATTATAAGTATTCATAGTCTGATACATTTATATTTGAAGCCCATCGCTTGAGAACAACATGTATCAGACAAAGATGCTTGGTGTACAGTGTAGTTTTCTAAGCTTGTGTCACCTGGTAGAGTTGATTTCTGCTCTGATATGGTTTCTGCAGTTCTTTGCAGTGTGTGTGCTTTAAAATGAGGACACAAATCCACTAGGTAAACAATGCTTTAAAGACAGTCTGCCTTGAAATACAGATATAAATGTAGTTTAAAAAACAAACTCCAACCTGTATTGTTCTCCTCTGCATCTCTGTCACAGGTGGAACACGATGACTGCAGCCCCCACAACGTGACGCTGGGATACTACGTGACCAACGGGAAAACTGTCTACATTTCCGCCATGGTTGTCAGAGCCCTGAATGTTTACGGTTTTGACAAGCTGCTGTCGGACATCAGGCAGCACACGCCATTGGTTAAGGCAGTTCTGGTTCCCGTGGCAACCTGGGTGCCTGCTCCAAATATTCACCTGCAGCTGAAAACAGGTGATGAAAGCAAACAAAAAAATGAGATATGATGGAGCAGTTTTACTCAAGCGGCTCTCACAGCACCAGCTTGATTAGGATCTGGCGATGGAGGTGGAGTATGAGAGGATAGCAGAAGTTAAAGATGTATAGAGAAAGGGAGGGAGAGAGAACGCAGGGAGGAGGACACAGAGGAAGAGTAGAGCTGAGTCAAAATTAGAAACTTTTGATTACATGTCTGCTCTCCTTTACTCTTCTCTGATACCCTAAATCCCATAAAAACTTCCACGACTGCAGAGCAAAGGCAAATTGCTCCATTCATTTAGACAGCCTGGTAAGCCTCTTAAAAAAACACATTTCAGCATGCCCACCCAGACACACATCGAAACCTCATGGGAGCAAAAGTAGGACAATGAATGCAATTATTGAATTGTTAGTTAAAATATACATGCACAGATTAGATTTCCTTAAAAAATAAGTATTGTACTTTTTAAATCTGTAGAATTTGGTACTTTTGTATTGGTATCACTAATTATATTATTAATTTCAGTTCAGTTGTATTTATATAGCAGCACTGCATAACAGCAGGCACCTTTAGCCACTTTATGTTGTAAAGTTAAGACCCTCCACATTCAGATGATTTCTTATTAGCAAGCATATGGCAAAAGTGGTGAAGAAGAACTCTCAGTGCATCGTGGAAAGTATCCCAGCAACCCGAGGATAATTAAGGAACAGTACAGGGTCACTGAATCCAGCCTAACTGTAAGCTTTGTAGCCTCATTTTAAAAGCAGAAGGAGTATCTGTCTCCCGAATCCAAACTGGGAGCTGGTTCCACTGGAAACCCCAAGAATCACAAGTAAGAGAGCAAAGTGCTCTATTGGGATGACGTGATATTATGAGGTCTTTAAGAAATGATGGGGCCCGATCATCAAGAAGCATTTTAAATTCAGCTCCGGTTTTATGGAACTAATGAAGAGAAGCTAATAAGAGAGAGATTTATTTCTCCCAAGAAAAGAAGGAAAGACAATTTACTGTCTATAATTAATCCTTTTCTTAAACTTGCATTCATGAAAAAGAAACATATTAATAACGGGGAGGATAAGAATAATGATCACCTCTGAAATTCTCTTCATTTCGCTGAAGTAATATTGTTTCACGGGCTGAAGATGGTAGTTGTTAATGGGCAGAGAAGGCATTTTTCCATGTAAAATAGTGGTTTAATCCATCCCCCTGCCGTAGAAACTAAAAAATACCAATCATGTTATTGCAGTTTCCTCCTAACCTTTGTGTACAGTGATACATATCTCTGTACATTTTATACAAATCTCTTTGCATTTTTATCTGTGCATACATTTTTTGGTATGTATGCAACATCTTTTTGTTCCTTTCTAATTAATAAAATTATTTGCAAAAATGTGCAAAAATCCTTGGAAACAAGCTCCCACTGAATGTCCGTAGAATGCCTTTTAGTTATGGTTTTGCTTTAAAAATGTTTTTAGTGTTAATTACAACTTTGACTGCTGTTTATCTAATGTACACTTTTGCATTAGCAACTAATTAGATGTAAAACATTTTCTCAGCAGTCTCATCAGACACACAGTTTCAATTAAAGCTACTTGTTCTGTATTTCATGACTGTAAATGGGCAAACTGGCCAGCTTTGTAAGAATTAGTCATTTAAGATATGATTTCTTTTATATGCAATGATGAGTGTCTTTATGAAAACCATTATGACAATTTTGTGTATTTAGTGTATGTTCATGAACCCTACATAGTGACTTTAAGCGACTGAGAACATCTATTTTTTGGCTTTCACGTTTTCTGTAAAAACAACTACAGCTCTCTGCCAATTCCCACACTTTAGCACTTGTAGTGATGTTTGCTGTGTTTGTTGTATCTACTCCTGGATGTGAAGTAGGCACATGAAGCAGAAATTAAAACCCATTTCTGTGTTGTACAGCTTTAATCCATAAATGTATAGTATATGCCAATTTAGCAGCCACAGATCCATTTACATAAGATTACCAACTGGGTCAGCAGTGTTTGCGCCTGCACAGTGTTGCAGGCTAAGACACCAGTGAATGATGTAGTGTTTTTTTTTCTTTTTTTGAGAGATGTAGCCCGCACTCATAAGCATCACAGCATTTGAATTTAGGTCAGAATATTTTTCCACCTCTCCTATCCCAGTCGCTACAGAGCTTTTTTTTAAAAAACAGCAAAGAAAGACAAGAGTGCAAGGCGAGAACAGAGGGCGACAACATTAATAACATCTGCTGTAATCTGATAGACTCAATATTGCTTACCCTGTGCCTCCTCGGTGCAGGACTGTGTGACGCTAACATAGAAATACTATTTTCAGTTGTTCTAATTCTAGATAGTGATTATAATCCTCTTTCTGTGTCTCACTGCTTAGGTTTATTGATCACACCGACATTTATATAGGGCACTAATGCCTAAACCACAGCCCCAGATACAGATTCTAGATGCAGCGTGATGAAGTGGATTGCTGAAGAGTTTTTAAATAATTTCTCTTTCCATGATTCTTGTGGTGCAGCAATTCAATTTGTGGCTACAACATTGCCATGACAACAGATTAAACTCTAAATGAAAGTCTGTTATCTGAAGAGCCAGATTTTGGAGCTGGTACCTGAATAAGTAGGTTTCTGCTAAAGAAATCACCAGAGTATGGCATTAGAGGCACTGGACACAAGGTTGCCACCCATAAATCAGTTATAATAAATATGAATGTGTCTGACTTTCAAACTAAAGAGTTTTTGTTCAATAATTGGTTTCTTTTATCCTTTTAATGACGAGAGCAAAATGAAATACACTTGATTGATAGAGGAGTAAAAAAGCTATCTGCACTGGAAGAGGCTTCCAGGCTCCCGGGCCATTTCTCTGTCTCATCCTGCTGAGCTAACTGCCCATAAAGTGAAAATTTTTAAAGCATCTTACCACCGGTTCATGAAAAAAAAAAAGAAAAGGGAACATTGTCAAACTTTGTAGGTTTTTAAAACTGCAGTCTATAAATAATGTTGTTGTTTTTTTATGGTTTGTTTTCCAGTGTTGAGGTTTGTTGGCCCGACAGACAACATCTACTCCTGCAGTTTTGTTCAGATGTTGGAGCAGAGGCTGGAGAACGCCTTTGATGAAGCTCAGGACAAAGTGCTGGAGACCTACAACACACTCACTGTTGAGGTGCTGTGTGGGGCGTTTTTTATTAGAAAAAACAGACGGACAAATAAGCAGTATTTGCATGCTGCATGCTGAGAAGGTTTACATGAATAATAAAGTCAAATTCTCGTCACTTACCAGAAAACAAGCTTTCTTGATTGTATCCACTCTATAACTAGTCAGAATACCTTATTTCAGGCGTGTGTTTCTTGTGTTTTCTGTGGTAATTGCCTGGTATAAAAGGTCAGACAGTTTTGCAGCAATTTAAAAAAATAAAGAAGAAAATAGCTGTTTTGTTAAACAACTGGAGACACAATCAAAGCTCATTTGTGTGCAATGCTGTTTTATTTTTATTTTTTGAAGCTCTTCTTTCCTCTTTCTTATTTCCTGTCTCTTTCTCTCCATCTGTCAATGTACCCTCATGAATGCAGGATATACTGCACATGCACACACCATCACAATCAGAAGTAGGTCTCAGCATGAAGAGACGGATATATAGGCTCCATTCATAATTTATCCTCTGAAATATTAACACTCATGGAGAAATGTGATGGGAATCCCTCGTACCTTGTATTGCCATCCACTCGTTTACGATGACTCATTCACATAAGGTTCACAGCACCACCTAGGTCTTATTATATTGTGCTCACTCAAAGTGTAATACTGTGTCTGAAGCTCTGGTATGCATTCTTTATGTGGATTTTTGACATTTGGCATGATACGCTTAGATATTTCAGCAGAAATATTTGAATTATACATGCAGCCGTAGCTGGCTGTTTGTGTGCCCGCTGTAAAGTATTGAAGTCATTCTAATATGACAAATATTAGAATGACTATGGGGCACATAGTGTACCATATTTGACAGGCGGATTCAAATAAAAATAATAAAATGTATTTTGTGCTTGTGTGTTTATCCTCAGATCCAGAGTGTCTCCCAGGAGCCTGACTCCCCCTCAGTCACTCTGGTGTATGTGGTGAAAAATCAGGATTCAATACTTAACGGGACAATTTCCAGCAGTCTTCTCAACCAGCTCACTGCTGAGCTGGTGGGGTACTTTCTGTTCTACCCACCGCTGGTCATCGCTGAGCGTAAGTGCATCCATAATACACTCAATACACTTTTATCCATTTAGTTATTTTTTGCACTTACAGCTAAAGTGCTGTACATACATACTGACACACAGTAATCGATTATTCATTGTAAGATAGCCATACAGATGCTTTTGGTTTTATTTTCCCCCATTTATGTTTATTGAAAGTTTTAGGTTTATGGCACCCAGAACAAATAGTAATGAAATTTAATTAGTGCATCTGCCATGTTGATTAGCAGAAACAGATTTTGTGAGCATTAAAGCATGCTTTACATCACTTCCAGTGTGGTTTGCTGCAGGTAGGAATCCCATTTTTGAGCAACCGCATTAACAGTTTATGGTACCCATAGACTGTATATAAAAGATGGTTGTAGCCACTGTAATGATCACCACAGGTGAAGTTAAACTTTGTGGCTGATCTGCACTACAAAAAAGCCATACATGTATTCAGATAATCCTTTAAAAATGCTCCAAAAGTCAGAGCCCGTTCTCACTCCCGAGGCGTAATGTAGTGACGACCTGTCAAGTCCAGAGGCCTTCCTGAGGAATGTGAAAGGTGACCTTCAGCGTTCTTTATGCTATGTGCCGGGTTATGGATGAAATCCAGTAGAATGATGCTCCCACGGTAATACACGTTCCAGCCATGTATTCCAGCCCTAACCCTTACCTTATCCCTAACCTTACCCAGCACTTTAATGACGTTAGATAGTGTTTTTCAAAGCGATTTAAGCGATTTAAGTAAAACAAATGTACATTCATTCCAAACAGTTCTCATGTTTCCTCATTTTTCCGATCTCGTGATATATGGACGTGTTGGGTGCCCGGAAGTGTAATATACAGACGATTTGTCACCTAGTGTAAAATGTTACGCTTTGGGAGTGAGAATGTGTTGGAAGCCACCAACAGCACAAATGATGTCGAGAGGTCTTTTAGAATCACTCCAGTTAGTGAAGGTGATGCTGATTGGCGCCATCGACCAATGAAATCAGTTACACCACTCAAAGTTGTTATGAAGGGTTAAACTCTCTATTGTAGCATATCAGGCTAGAAACATGATGTTAATGGTGTTAGTTTTGCATTTAACAAGCAAATTGACTCACTTTTGGAGCCTCAAGTGGCCATTGGAGGAATTGCAGTTTTTAGTATTTCATTATTAATCACTGAGATTGTTACTTTGTGCAGCACACAAAGACTTCAACAGTCTAATTCAGAATAAATGATGTATAACCAGTAAATTAGAGTTCAGTTAGGGTGCTCAGTACTCATTCACTAGATCTACCTTCAAGCCATCTTAGAGTCGCGGCTGGATGATTATGATGCATTTCTAATCTTTTATAAAGGGCTGCAAGGGGAAATTAAAATGAGAAATTCATCATCGGGTGAGGCATGTTGCTCTGACAATTTAGAAAATATTAAGAAATATTACATTCACACTTTGCAATGTTTAGTTAAATGTCGCAGCAACACTTTAGCTGTATATGTCAATGCACTGTACCAGAGCTTATTATAACACTATCAAAATCAACCTCATCCACAGCTGCCATTGTCGGAGACTTAGGAGTGACATTTCAGAGTTTGGCCCGATTTGGCAAGATTGCTTTTGACATTATACTGACTTGACGTTATATTGCCCTAATGGGTGTGGTTTTTGTTGTTGTTGTTTTTTTATTTTTTTTATTTTTTTTTTAGCTCATTCTGACAAATCAGAAGGAGCCTCCTCTGCGTTGTCAGGGATAGTTTATAGCTGAAAAGGTGACTTTGTAGTTTTTGTTTTGCTGGTATCTTCATCACCTACTGAGAAGAACTTCAAATAAATAAATACGTTACATTTTTTATTTACCTTGCTCTGTTCCACTTTAATCAATATATCACCCCGAGGTAAATTTGAGGTAGGTTTGAACATGTTGTATATCTGCCTCAAAGATCCGAAACCAAGAAAATATCAGGGAATGTTTTTATTTATTTATTTTTTATGACTTGCTAGAGTGTTACACTCATGTTGGCAAGGCTGGAATGAAAACACAACAAGAACAGAGCTGGTTCCTACATCCATGTGTATTTTTTGTCAGGTTTTAAGCAGCAGGAAGGGAACATGGGTGCAGAACATGACTTAGACAAAGGTTGGAGGCAGAGTGGAGGACTGCCTGTGTCGGATATCAGTATTGACTCAAGACGATCGAACACATGCAGAGCAGAAAGAGGCGTCAGAAGATGATGCTCTTGTTTGTTTTCTTCCCATAAAGCAGTTGTGAGTTTCTTCACGCTAATTCCTTTAGTCTTTACATAACCATTGTTCTTTTACTTAATCTGTGCTGCTTTGTGCTGCTGGCCTGAAACTGACATGGCATATGTAGGGTACCTTCATGAACACTGACTACTGAGAACCAGTGAGTTCACTGCAGGGCGTTGCATGTTTCGTGACATAACAAATGTCTGACCTGCTTCTCTACGGGGGAATTAAGGATTGGGTAACACTGATAAGAGGCATTTTCTAAAATATCATGAGTGATGCAGTTATTCCATTCTCATTATCAGAACATCCGATTCTGCTGTTTAATCAAACCTGCTGGGGTTTCATTTTTCCTTTAGCATCTGGTGTTGTGACGCGTGTCCTGCAGCAAAAATGAGACGAGTGAATGAAAGCATGGATAGGAGCAGTAGAAATGTAACTAACTACTTTAATGCAGTAGAGTTTTAATGTTATTTATTTATTCCATAACTATTCCTATGTCATACTATATTTTATGCTTTTTTTTTACTTATTATTTTGCAGTTAAATTAACTAAAAACTGTCATTATTTGTTATGGTTTTTATGGTTGCTATAATGTGACATTAGCAGCATTCTGCATAAACAGTAAGATTATTTTAGGTACTCCTACAAAATGCAAGGTGCTACTCATTTTTTCCCCACACACTTCAAAGAGCTCTCACCTAAGGCTTTCCTTGCAATATTTATATTTTTTCTAATTCAAGAAGAGTGATGGTCTTTTATCACATATATGTTAACAGAAAGAGGTCAAACTGTTTAGTTAGAGAGAAGAATAAAACAGAAACACCCAAAACAATGTTTGCATAGGACTCTGTGAAAGTGCATCCACGCTGCTTACATAGGAATTAAGAGGGTAAGTAGCAGACAGGTTCTGCTAATGAAATGCGCTTGATTAACTGATCATGAGCAAATGTGCCCACCTCTATAAAAGTGCAGGTTTTGGCAGCTTGCTCATCTGGAGCATTCAGGCCTGTTTTAATGCCAAGGAGGAAAAACATCAGCAATAATCTAGGAAGGCTTATAAAGTAATTTCAAAACAATTTGAAGTTGAGTGAGAAAGATTATTCACAAGTGGGAAACATTTAGGGCTGTTGTCAATCTTCGTTTGATGATTTGGGCTTGTTTTGCAGCCACACAATCTGGGAATCTTGCAGTTATTGAGCTGATGATGAACTCTGTATACCAAAGTGTTCAATGTGAAGCCATCTGGTTGACAGCTAAAGCTAAGGAAAAAATGGGTCATTCAGCAGAACAAAAATCTCAGGAACAGCAGCAGATATACAACAGAGTGTGTGAAAAAGAAAAGAATCAAGGTGCTGCAGTGGCCCAGCCAAAGCCCAGACTTCAGCCTGAATGAAAGGCTGGCCCTAAGAGAGGAGTGCATAAACTAATGCCTGCAGGACTTAATGAAGTGAAGCAACATTGGAAGGAGTGGGCCAAAAGAAATGTGATGGACTGATAAAGTCATATAGGAAATAATTATTTCAGCTTGTCATTATTATTAATACAGCCCATGATGGAGGGTAAGGTAATTCCCCTGTAAATAAATTGAATTTAAATGTATTTTATTTGTATTTGTGTATTTATATATTTAGCTACAAATACCTGAAGGTAGGTAGACTACAGGAAGGTGCTAACAAGTTAAAGAAATGATTAAGTTACCTGACTATATGAAGCATTACCTTGACAAAGGCCACTTTAGGGTACTATAGAGTAATTTGTGTTCTCTACTCAAATGAATAACCTGCAGTCACCTCTGTCACTTCAAGTGTTTCATTCAGTTAAAAAAAAACCCAAAAAACAGTGCAACTCCTGAAGATCTTTACGGTAAACATTAATTATTGCAGTAGCTGACGCAGACTCTACAAACACATGTAAATGACCATAGACCCCAAAGATGAGCCACAGGAGCTCTGTTTGTATTCCGGTCTTGTCTCTACTGCCATCTGTGAGATTTTGAAAGGGCAAGCAGCTGTACAGCTCCGATCATCTCAATCGTGCCATCGGCAGTCTGTTGACCATGTCCCCCGAATGAGCTAATTTTAGCCCGGTGAGATTAGATTAGTATCTATTTGTGCATGCTCTCAACACCCAAAGGGCTCAAACATCACACTTCACCTAGTCACATGCAAACCCACTTGGCATCACCACGGAAACAGTGTCTGTTCTCTTAAAAGCAGCACGCTTTTCTAGGGAAACAGTGAGCAAATGGTTTTGTATATAATAATCTAAAAACATAATTAAATGAACAAATGGGTGGAAATGATCATATGCAGGTCACTGTATTGGTCAGAAAAATTAACTATAGTTATACTGAGATTCATATGAACAGTCTGTTTGCATACAGAGGAGCATATAGTCATTTAAGTGTTTGCATTTTTGAGGATTAAAGGGCAACCTTATAGTATAATTATATTTTTTAATCTTTCACCAGGTGTATTTAATTATTCTTCAAAGTACAGGCTAAAGTATGCTGCGTGCCTGTAAAGCAGTGAAGGCATGTGTAATGTGAATTTAATTAGCTGCCATAGGGAATGACTGTGCGTGTTTGAGCCTGTCTCCTTATAGAGTGTCTGCATTTGCTTTGGTGTGTATCCTTACCTTCAGGTCAGTGAGATGTCTAAATTATTCTCATTATAATGTTGTCTAAACTGAGATTAATTTGGGAAAAAAAAAACCCAACACCTTTCTGTGCTAACTATAGGTTAGCGTGACTGAATTTTGGCAGCGTACATCTAAGGGAGCTTTGATCTCACGTGGTTATTATATCGTGCTGCTTTAGCTGTCAGTCAAACAAATGATGCAATTCTTTGTGAATCCTTGTTTTCCCTCAAACAAACTTGCTGTTCAGAATATAAAGCACTTCATCCCCTGGATTCAATGGGAGCAGGTGTGGCTTGAGCGATTGATAGAAATAAAACAGAGAAACAAAAGATTTTAGGTTTCATATTAAGAATTCTATGTCTGTGTTCATAAGGTAAACAGATGAAACTGAGGCTAAAAAAGTATACACATGTCCATGTATTACCATGAATGCAGAAACTAGTTCAATTAAAACAATCCAATAGACGCCAATCTGCTCATTATCCTCTGTGTCTAAACCCTTACTGTGGTTGCTGATAACAACACAGCGCCCTCAATTCCTCAGTTACTTTCACCACTCACTCGTAGCATCTGGCTTCAGAGAAGCAAAATGATTACGGTCATAAAGCTCTTTGTCACATTTTAAAGTGACAGTGTTAATGTGAGGATGGCTGCATCTGTCTTTTATATATAGCCTATGGAAAATGCTCACTCGATAATATGTCAATCTGCAGGTGAAAATAGTCCACAGGCAATAATATTACACTTGTTGAGAAAAGGCATTTTTCTAGATAGTAGAAGTAGCTTTTTGCTTTTATTTTTTCATCTGATTCCTCTTCAAGTTTCTTCCTCGTTTTTTTCCAGCTGTTGTGTTGATGAAATCAGAGCGCTGGAGTCATCTGCACATTGAGCAGGTTCTCAAAGTGAATGAGTCTAAACTTTCACACTTCGGTGCGGATTGTCTTATGTGTTTACGCGAACTTGTTTAACTCGAGAGGACAGCGCAGTGAATATGAACTCGTTCAGATACAGAGACGTCAGGCAGACAGGACGCGGGCTGATAACAGCTACTGCATCATGTAATGCCACTGACTCAGGCTAAACACTCAATGCTCGGCAAGCAGCCAGCTCAGAGGAGTTAGGTGGAGACAGATGGTGAAACAGGCAGATGGGAAATAAGGAGGGAGAGCTTGACGGATGAACAGGACACAGAAAGAGGTCGACAGGCTGAGGGAGTGATGATGTGTGTGTATAAAAGCAGAAGGAGACGGCCGGGTGGACAGAAAAGAGCCGGCGTTTTAGGAAATGAATACACTGACAGGTAAACAAGCAGAGAGTGAGTTGCTAACAGAAGCACGCGAGCGGGAAGGAAGACTGAAGGCTAGTGTAGACGTGAGAGGTAAAGGACATCAAAGCAGATAATGAAACCTGACCTGCACGCACACTGCTGTGTAATAATTATAGTACATCAGCAGAGGAGATGTGTAGCTCAATTATTTATTAATTATGATTTAATTGTTACCTGGGAAAATAAACTTAGAAGTAATAATAATAATAATAATAATAATAATAATAATGGATTGCATTTATATAGCGCTTTTCGGGGCCCTCAAAGCGCTTTACAATTCCACTATTCATTCACTCTCACATTCACACACTGGTGGAGGCAAGCTACAGTTGTAGCCACAGCTGCCCTGGGGCAGACTGACAGAAGCGAGGCTGCCATATCGTGCCATTGGCCCCTCTGGCCATCACCAATAGATTTAATAATCTATTAAAATACATAGGATTGGGCACCGGATCGTGAAACTACCTGCTTCCCCGCTATGTTTAATAAAGTAGCCAAGACAGACCTCACGAGAAGCGGGCCACATATGCAGTACGCCTTATAAGTAACTTTTAAAAGATCATAATATATCTCATTCAAACTATATATGGCTATATGACATTTATACATATATATTTATATCATCTCTTTCTCATTGTCTTTCTCCTCCACTGTTCTCTATCCTTGCTCATTTCAAACCTCTTCTGAAGGGCTCTAACACACAAAAATGTCCATAAATTTATTATCAGTATTGTCACAATCATTTAGCGTCAGCAGATTAGCCATGTGACCCTCCGGTCTCCTGCCAGGTGACAAGAGCTTGCAAAACAACAACAACAATAACAGCTGGTTATATGCTAACATTGTAGCAGCTGATGTTAGGCTCTGGTGTCCTAAAAATCAGAGTTTCTCTCTGATAAATAGGTTGATTACATTCTCACATCGTATTCGCTGAGCCCACAATCTTAGAGCTAAGATTCAGTAAGGCTGGCTAACTAATAATGGCAAAAACCAGTTCGGGATATCCTCAAAAACTCATCTTAGTATCGCTTTCATCAGACAGCAGTGAGCTTCACTGACTCATTAATTCATATTAGACTCTTTTCAAAAGGTTTTACAGCCTCCTCCAGAGTAAATAGACGTTTACTGCTGAGGTAAACAGCAGGCTGACAGCCTACACTCTCTACCGATGAATGGTGTCCAGGGTTTTTGAGGTGACTCAGGGGTGAAAAAGTAAAAATACTGCAAATTGAATCTCTCTTGGAAGACTAAAACATGTTTTTACTACAGTGGCTATCATTGCTAGGGTTATGCATTTGAATTGGGAGGGCTAAAAAAAAACAATTCAGTTGACTGCAGTATACAATCTACTGACATCCAGGGGTGAACGTTTTCAAACGTTACCTTTAACAAAGGATTTTTTTCTATTTCTGTTCCACATGGGTTCAACAGCCTGAGTTTAAAAACAAAAAACTGCAACTCACGCCATAAAAGTGTACACGAGAAGTAGATAAATAAATAAAAATGTGTTATTATTTATAGAAAGGAGCTCCATCCAAAATCAGAAGTTCTGGTCTGCATGTGTGTATCTTTAGAAAATACTAAAAAATATCCCAAAGTAAATTTTAGATGGTAAAAAGACTCAAATGAGACTTTCTCATATTTCTATGAATTTTGTTATTGTTTTTACTTCAGATTAGATGGCAAACTGCATTTCATTGTTTGTGTTAGATACTTTATCAAAGACAATAAATTGAATCTAATCTAATCTAACCCCCTATTTCTGTCTCTCTGTCTCCAGCTCTTGAGTATCATAATCTCAACACGTCTGCAGCAACCAAGAACTACTGGGTCATAACGGGTAAATTGCGGCACACACACACACACACACACACACACACACACACACACACACACACATGGACTGAGGTGCTGCTTGGTGATCAGTGGTAATCAAGAGCTGCATCGATTGGACAAAACAGCAGTTAGTTAAATGCCTGCCGCATGCTGTTGTGCAATTCAGCACAATGGTATTGGATCTTTACATTTTCCTTTCCTCTCCTCTTGAGCCCCCCCCATTCCCACCTCCCTTTGCACCTCCCCCCTCGCCCGCTTAAGCTCTCCGTGTCAGAGTGTCTTTAGCTGCTCTGTTCCCGGGAAAACCTATTGATGTATAATTCACAGCTTCCTGACCGGGGCAGAGGGAGAGATCACTTCACATCACATCATGGCCGGGTGTGAATGATTCTGAAGTGTGTGTGTGTCTGTGTGTCTGTCCACGGATTCATCTCACTTATGGCCTCTAGTAAGAGACGCACACTCAAGATCAAGATTGATGCAAGCACCTTCATCTGTTTGTGCGTGTGTGTTTGTTTATATGTTTGTGTGTGTGTGATACAGACAGACTGTTTGATCTGTGTGCCGCTGTAGCCCTGATAGAAGTTTCAAGATGATCAGCTATTAAATTGAAGGGACAATCACCCAGTCCTCTCTGATAGCCCACTCATCTCCTGTCTGCTTGTTTCTCTTATCTATTTTCCTTCTTTTTTCTCAAGTATTAATACTGTCTTCAGCTAATTTGTCTTTACACTCTCATTCTCTCTCTTTATCACCTCCTCACACCTATTTTCTCTTTTCCTCCCTTTGCTCTTGTCCTGTTTGTATTTTCCTTCCTGTCCTCCATCTCTTCACTTGTCTCCGGTTTCTCTTCTCTTTGACTGCCTGAAACCCCCCCCCTTCAAAATCCCTCCTCTGTCCTCTCTTGTCTCGACTCACAGTGATCCAGGATGTAGACAGCTCCTCCCTGGAGGTCAACTACCAAAGCTTTGCCAGTCTTATGGAGCAACGGCTAGCTGAGCTCTTCCTGGTGGCTGGCAGGCAGGGCCCTCGGACGGTGAGATCCCGGCGGGCCACCACTGTGGGGGGCTACACCGTACAGGTAGGTGGAAATGGGATTTGTGGATCTCAGTGTGTGGCTGTGATGATGGCGTCTTCTGCTTCCTCCATACGGGAAGAAAAGCACTTTGCACCTCTATAAGTTTCATCACCTTTTGTATTTAGAAACTGGTACACAGTGTTCACCTACTCAGGTTTATTTTTTTAGAGATTCAGATTTAGCTTTAATCTTTTATTAAGATAGCTCTAGGTATTGGGATTTCACATTCGGTCTGTAGACATCTACCTTTTTCCAGAAAATGTGGGACAGAGTCTCAGAAGCTCACAGTAGAATCTGGTTTCTAAACTCCTTTCTGTGCTTCAAAAACAAATTAATATGTATATTTACTGGAAAAATATAACAATAATTATAGTCATGGTTGTCTTTGATATGCCTTCACTCTGCTTATACAATCTGTAATTTACTGTAATTCACATTACACATGTCTTTGCTGTACTAACGATGCTCAAAGTGGTGATATAGAGGACCTACTATGATAATTTCAAGCAACATAATTTTGTTCTTATATTACACTTTGGTAGCTTTGCACAACTCACAGTTCATAATAATCAAAAATCTTGGTTCCTCTGTTCATCCTGAGTTTTAAGTTTCTGTTTCCCCTCCCTCTAAGCCATGCAAAATTTCAATGTAATAAATAACATTCACATTTGCCCTGGAAGAACTATCAATGAACATAGTGTCAGTATCATTCCCTGAACCCCCTTCTGGCAGGGCTTTGGGAAATGGCAAACTTACTATTTGTGAAAGTCTGCGTGTCCCTGGACAGCTCCAGATTTAGCACCCTGGACAGCGCTACTGACAGTAGTCAGCGGGGACGGGTTTCAAAACTGTTGTTGCGTTCAAGAATGCTGATATTCTGAGCGCATAAACTGCAGGGGAGCATGAAGTACGCTGCCAGAAAACTGACATGGAAAGGGCAAACTTTATGAAAACTGAGACACACTACAATGTCAAACCTTTAAAAGCAGTACCCAAATATTTAAATAAAGTCTTAAATTTGTCATAAATAGATCTCAAGTGCCAGTAAGTTAATTTTCATTGTGTTTTTCTAGTAAAACCCTATGTGTGTGTGTGTGTGTGTGTGTGTGTGTGTGTGTGTGTGTGTGTGTGCATGACTTTTGGGGATTTGTCACCTCCTGGCTCCACTGCTCCATATTGTGCAAATTAAGACAATGTTTGACTCTTCCTGGGCCTTATGCCTTACACACCCGTAAGGTTTTATGGTTGCCATGGATGACCGGTTTTATGCTTGCAAAGTGGAGGAGGGAGAGGCTGGCAGAGAGAGACAGAAAGGGTGGTGCGGGGTGTAGCCAGTGGAGAAATCATCCAGCCATTTAATAACACACATCCCTTCTTCTTATGACAAAATCAAATTACCGGACTTTATTAAACCGTGTAATGTTTGTCAAATTAAAAATGGTGTTTGATGTATGATGAAAGGAAATTGAGATTTCAAGTGACTCAGTTATCCTCAAGTGTCTTCCCCAAGTGTAGTTATCTTCCACCAAATGCTCGACTTGATTAAAGCAACTGAGCTGATTCAGAGTTTTGATTGGGCCACCAGCAAGAATTTTTAATCCTTTGCTCGGTAGAGAGAAAGAGAGTTTGGATTTTGTGTTAAATCTTGCCATATAATATGTTTTATGAGTATGAACTGTGGTAAAACATTTTTTTCTCATATTACTCAAGGTTTTATGACATCCCCATTCTCTTGCAGATGGTGAGCATGCGTAGACTTCCCGGTCCCAAGAACCCAGCAGAGATGACCTACTATGCCCAGCTGAATGGAGCACCCATCTCTGGAACCACAGCTGCTAAGACACTGAGCAGTCTGGACTCCCAGACCATGGCTCTGACCCTGGGATACTTTGTACAAGTCCAGGCTGAACGTAAGCTTCTCATTATACTCCTCCAGTATTCAGTTACATTGTAATATATCATGAATATCAGGGACCAGGCAAGTCACACAAAAGAGGGCTTTATTTATCCCAGTGTCACTATGCATAAAAGCTATTTTAATGTAACAAAATGTAAGTGTCAGTTTTTTGGCTATGACCATGTTGATTGTTGTAGCCAGAAAGCTAGCTAGGGTGCAAGCTAGGCCGAGCAGGCTTAGCTTGTCAAAAACTACCAAAACTGGTAAGTTATAAATTCACCCAGCATAGACTAGTTATGACATATTGGCTATAAAGATCAAAGCTGTTGCTTGGATCAGGCTGTAAACATGCATTGCTGTAAATATGGGCATTTTTGTGGAGACTCATTTTTGAAGCCAGGCTCAAGTGGCCACTTCAGAAACTGCAGTTTTTAGGACTTTGGCTTAGTTTTTCATGCCTGCAGTATAACACTAACATTAGCTTTAAATTGTGTGTATCTTTGTGATAAAAAACAAAACAAAATGTAGAAGGACTTTATTTGTAAATTTGTGAACTAGAGTTGATACAATTGCTTTTCTTGTTACCTCTCCTCTTACAGTTGCTAACTACTAAGTATGCTCGCAAAATATATGCTAAATTAGTAGTATAGTATTGTTATCAACTTAAACCATAGTGGGGTGCAATTTGGGAAATAACAAGCGGGCTATTTTTTTCCCCTTAATACTAACTGTATATTTATAGCATAATTATGAGCTTCCAACAAACAGGTTCAGAACCTAAATATATAACCAGTGTTTACAAGAATATTTATATAATAAAAGGTGTCTGTGAAGGTTCTCAGTCATCCAGGTCATCGTAGTCAAAGGAGCTTGCAAAGAAAAGCGTCTGGACTTCTTTAAGTTGCTTGAAGACGTTTCACCTCTCATCCAAGAAGCTTCTTCAGTTCTAAGGTCAAATGAGTTTCCTCCCCAGACGCCTTAATGCCCACTCACATCCTGGGCCATCTAACCTCAGGAATTCGCATGATAAGGTGGGGCCAGGTTTCACAATGAGCTCACCCGAAACCCTGGCTGATTGGGACCCACACCCAGTTTCACACCTTGGCTCAGGCGATTAGAGGATCATCAGGGGGTCCTTTTGTCCCTCTGTGGGGGGTTACTCCCACTAGGTTTAAATCTGGGACTCTCCACCATTTGACCTTAGAACTGAAGAAGCTTCTCGGATGAGAGGTGAAACGTCTTCAAGCAACTTAAAGAAGTCCAGACGCTTTTATTTGCAAGCTCCTTTGACTATAATAAAAGGTATTTTTTAAAAGAATTAAATACACAATGTAATAATTGTATTTAGTAAGTTTTGACAAGAAAGATAATGTAAGGAGTTTCAAAACAGGTTTGCTGGTTGTTTGTGGCATTTTTTTGGTTTTGTCACAGCTTATTGAGGTGGAAATGCAGTTTTTGGGACAAACACAAGCTTCACAGCCTGTTAAAAAAGCAGCTGTTAAAAATTTTCGGGGTGTTCATCAGGCTGAAAATCTAGTTTTACAAGCAGTGATTTTAGCTCTCTGTAGTTACCTGCTTAGGAATTGCAGCTGCTATAGTAAATTTTGATCTGTTGTTTTAAATCCTTGATGTAAAGGTCCTAAATGAATGCATAATTTGTCAAAGTTGAAATGTGTAATCCAAGTACATATTGATCAACTATTGATGTTTTTGCACAGTAGACGGATTAATGACGGCTGCATTTCACTTTGGAGCAGCTCTACTGTCATGCATGCTGGTTCACTGTCACGGCTTACGGGATCACTTTATGGCAGAGAGTGAAAGATGACTCCATTAAGTTATTAATGTTTCATTAAGTGCTTTTCCTGCTGTGACAAGTCAAAATGTCTGGTGTAAAAAAGATCTGTTCCCATTTGTTCTAACACTTGCAGATTTTAGTCTAGAATTTAGAATTAATTAGCATAAAAATAGGAGCAATGAAGTACGTGGACCTTTTTTTCTTTGAATATTAACACAAATCTTGTCAGTGTGAGATATTATAGACACAGAATCAACTCACAGAGCACATTTCTCATTCAGTAGCAGTTGTAGAGACCCCACACTGCTAAAACATTCCTCTTTAGGAGAGATCTGCTAAACTTGGGCACAGCAGTGTTGGCTTACTGTGACATTTGGGTTTAAATTAACTTTCAGTTATACTCAGTGCATCTAAAAGAGCTTTGAATGAAATAGAAATAAAATAACGCATAACAGGATTTTCTAAATTAAGAAGACGCTGTAGTTAGATATGCTTTTCAGGTCAGTTTTCTTTGAGTAACTATTGTTCGTATTGTTTGTGCTGGAGAGGACAAAATGTTCCCCCTTACCTTTTCTCCCTCTGAGTTATACAGAAACTGGAAAGACACCAACAACCATGTGTGCCCTTCACAGCTCCTCCACACAGTGTTTGGGCAGGGAGCTGAACACAGTGTTCCTGTAAAATTCATTTGCTTTGCTTTCATGGCCTCAGTGGAAACCATCTACATTAATTCTTGTAATGGAGATGCATCCATTTGGTAAACTGCTGTGTTGAAGAGAAACTCAGAGAAATACGTTATTAGTTCAAAACTCTGGTGAACTTCAAGTTGTTGCCTGATTTTGATATTGGATATACATTCAAAACAAGCAATCCCTGTCATCTAAAAGCTCAGGCTTCAGACTCTCTACACGCTTTATTTTCCCACAGCTTTTTATACTCCTAGATTTTTATGACGTCATAGAGTAGTGATGTCTTTAATGTGCTCATCTCTGGCAGACAGCATTGACTGTGTGATTTTAATTCAGTGCCACGTCTCTCTCTCTTAAAACCTCTGGGTCTTATGCAGAAGCCACACCCACCTGCTGTTTAAATTGTTTTACTTGTGCTGAGGAGCCAATCAGATGTTGCCTTGTTTCAGGCAGTGGCTTAGCATCAATGTCCAGCATATTTTGAGCTGTGAATCATGCATAGCCTTGCTAGTGAAGTCCAAGAAGGAAAAACATGGAGGTGGAAAAGAGATTGTTAATGAGGCATCTGGGAAAACCGCCTGAATCAGTTTACCTAATAAGCTCTTGTAAAGATATTTAATTAACTTGTTATACAGTGTATTGTTTTTAATGACTGAACCCATTTGTGTTCGTGTGCAGCTGTGGTAAAGACACCGCCCAGCAACCTGTGGATCATGGCCGTTCTGACGCCTCTCTTCTTATTGATGGTGGTGATCGGGATGGTGGCCTTCATTCTGTGTAAGAGAAACAGGGTCCTTTTTAAAACGGGCGCCTTCAGGACCTTTAAAACTCGATCCAAGGTAAGATTTTATCCCTTTCTCCTGCCTTTATTTATTGCCCTTTGTGTTTGTGTCTGTCCACTTTTTCTCTCCCTTTGCTGCTTTTTCTGCTCCTTTCTCCCCTCCTGCTATAAATACTGCAGCTCAACTGTTGCAGTATTTATAGCAGAAGAGGAAAAAAATAATTAACCTAAAATATCTAAATGTCATTGCTTCACTTTAACAAATCCCAATACTAGAAATTGGATCTTCTAAAATATTACATAACCCTGTTATGAGTGACAAACTGCGCAGAGTAACGAGTGTGTTAAGCCGTTCCTTCAGGTCAGAAAAATGAATCCCATCTGTCCCGGAATTACTCATTTGTTTTCTCACTGCCCAATAGCCCATGGTTACTGCTAATCATGCATGCTGCAAAGACCAAATGACCAAAAGGAAATGGGCAGGCCCTGTTGTGCTGGAAGTGGACCTTAGGGTAATGTTGGCCCTTTCACAATAATAGCATTCAGCCAACATGAGCCAGTGTGAGGTTAAGTAAAAGTCAATCATTTGCAATGGGCATGTTTGTTATGGATTGCTACCAGCTGGGTTTGATCGGGTCAGGTTGACACCGTGCAGCACATGATGCCAGAACAACAGCTGCTGGTGTCACTGCAGTCAGTTAAGTGCTAAACAAGCAGCAAGCCCGCCAGCCTTATTTCTTCAGAAAATTCTTGCAGGGGTGTTCAGAATTTGATCGCCTTTAAGTTCAAATTCGATATCATCATTAGGTCTCCACTCCAGCACATGCATTGACTTGACTTATGGGATGTGGCTGGTTGTAAATCCACGTGAACCATGTTCACATTTCACAGCCCAAAACAAAGCGAAGTGACTCACTGAGTTACTGGAAAAGCCTGCAGATAATTTCCATTATTTGAATTGATTGCAGCCCGTTTGCACCACAGTAGGCTACGGATGTGCACATTAAAGGATAACGCTGACTGATTACAGATATTTCATCATATAGCGTTGGCCATAAATTCAATTCTAAAACTTCTGTACCCACCAAATAGTAAGAAATGAGAAAAAACACTTTATTGGATAAAACTAAAGCTTCATTTGCCTATAATGTTGTTATAAAGTGGCACATAAGTACAGTTTCCAGGGGTTTGTAGACTGTGTTAGGTGGAGGGAAAGTGTAAAAGTTTGCCTTTTATTGTTGCTTTTCCAACCAAATAGCTTTGAATAACCTTGGTTTATAATTTTTCCTACTCTTTGCTCTTTATGATATCAAAGGGAGCTGATATCCCTACAATGGTCATCTCAGGCACACATATCTGGGTGTAAGTGCAAAGCCCCACCCAGCTACTTTCCATGGACAGTCCATAATAAAGCAGACTGCCATGTTAAAGGGAGATGAGCTAAAATTCCTTTTTTCACACATTGAATGTTCTTGCCGTGGGTAAAACTCACCATAGCATGAGGTTTTTAGTGATCTTTCACTTAAAAAAGTGTCCAACATATTTTCTTAAATTGAAATACACGTTTTTTTTTATAGCTCGACATGGTAGGCATGTCAGAAGTATCCTACTTTGATTGTTTTGCTACTCTTGTTTCATTCTGAACTCGGTGAATACAGCCTTATTAACCCAGATTAGAGTGATGGCCAAAACCGGAACATTTGATGCATTCCTTCCTCCCCTATCCACCTGTTTTCTATTCTATTCTATTCTATTCTATTCTATTCTATTCTATTCTATTCTATTCTATTCTATAATAACCCTTTCCTGACCATTTCCCTCTCTTCCCTGTTTAGACTTCATATCGAAGGGAGGGCAGTTACCACCACCAGGTATTCACTAAGACGCCTGAAAGGTGTATAGCTGACTGATAGAGTCAGTGGATGAATGAATGAGTTGCTGTTATGCTGTTATTAATTAATAGGGTTTGAACAGTTGCTTGAACTGCTTTGTTGGCTGCTTATCACTCTGTGTTCTGTGTGTCCTTGTTGCCGGGTAAATTCTTGCATGCGGCTGCTGTTCTGTGGACATCACTTTTTCCACCATTCTCATTGGCTACGAGATATCAATAGGAAATTGGAAGGGGGAGCATTGAGAGCAGGTGAAGAAATATCTAAAGCATGCTCGGTGAGATTTAAAATGTTTAGGTTTGAGTTGATAGGCTGATAAAATGCTGGCTCATAAAAACAGCCAAATGTTAATACTATCAATACTATTGGCCTGAAGAAGAATCCATTTTTAAACGGGGCCCATAAATTTGAATTGCAAAAATGAAGCTCAACATCTGCGAACCAAATCGATCTATTTTTATTTTTGTAGCATCCATAAAGAGTGACACAAGCTTGTGTCATCAGCCTTGGCTTATTTGCTATTGCCATTCCCTTTCAGACCGGTTGTTTTATCCTGCTCACATTCTGCAGTGGCACAGCAGGATCCCTGCACACAGACCTCCAACCCATTCCCTTTTTTATATGTGGTTTTTCCACTAAATGATATGATCATGAACTCAAAGCAGAGCAGCAACAGAGCCAACAGATAAAGATGCTTAAAAATGCCTTAAATGACAAAGAACTGTGCAGAGGCCATCAGTGTGGTTAGTGTTACTGCGGTGGAACATATCAGGGTTATTTTGGTCCAGCCTTTCTCATCCTCATCCCTCAAGATGCAAAGCGAGCCGAGGGAACGATGCATGCAGGGGTAGGCGGGATGTCTTTGGTTGGACACGGAGCTAGTATCTGTAGACTCCTCGGAAAATACATGTACGTGTTGGGTTTGAGTGTTTTCCACTTCTTTTAGTATTATATATTAACATTCAAATTTTCCAGCTAGAAGGTTTGTTTGCTTTCGTAACTGTTTGTAAACATTTAATGGGCTGTTTCACAAGAGAGTGCATGAAATATTAAAGAGGCCCAAAATATGAGGTTTTATAAGTGGCGCCGTGAAGCTACAACCACTGTATTTACTCTCTCCCAAACCCGAGCAAGATGTGCATTCAATAAATCAGATAAATATTTAACAGGAGTTAAGTTTGGGAGCTGAAAACTAAAGTTAGAGACTTTCAGTTAATTTTGGTCTTTTTAAATTATTCTCATGGCGGCATGTATACTGACCAGTCTACATTCAGTACTGGCTGGTGTTTTTTTTTTTTTTTTGTTGCTTACATAAGAAAGGCCAGATGTTAGAAGAAACGATAAAAAAGAGAGTGGGAATGGCGTGCAGTGCTTGTTCTGTGCAATCAAGCAGCAACCTCCGGGTTGCCAAAAACTGAAGGTCTTTAAATGGCAACTCGAGGGTCCACAATCTGCCCAGCTTTACAGCAAAAATACACGCTTATATAGACTGTTCCAAAAAACAGTTGTGATTTCAATAACTTACTTTAATGAGATGTAATCAAGGTGGAATATTTTAACTCAACAGTTATTTCATTAGTCGGGTGCCTTGTTCATAATTTTTTTGCACTTTGAGGAGTCAGCTGTTTAGTTTCTCTGGTATATACATTTTGATTTGTTTCTCACCACCCAAAGCTAACATCCCAGATGTTATACCTGTGCCCTAACCCTGCATTCTGTCTAATGGCCTGGAGAGGGTGAGGATTGTGGTTGCAACGAAAGACCCCCACTTGTATGAACGTCTCCTTGTTTACCTCAGTTTTGTAATGACTTCATGATCTCAGTTGCTAGTTTCAAGTCTTACTGAATACAATAAGATGTTCATTTTGAAAATTATAGTCCCCATTAGAGTCCAAAAGGAGCATAAAGCACGGTACGCATTACTGAGATTAACAGCCTAGCCAGTCCTGCAGAGTGAGTTATTGTAGCACCAAATTCCCTCAGTGTGTTTCCTCATAGGAAGTGTTGTCTTGCTGAGCTACAGTGGGGAAAAAGAAAAACACAAAAGGCAGTTATAAAGTAAAAAGACTGAAATGCTAGAAGACGACTGCTTAATTTGATTAATTTAGCTTGAAAATGTCTAATTCTCAATTTTCAAGAAGAAAGAAGCAGAAGAGCTGATTAGAAGTTACTGGCTGGATTTGTGGTCACACCTTGCAGATCGCATTTACACCCGGCAAAGATCCAATGTTGTCATTTCATTTTTTTCTACAACACATTCTCATCTTTAGTGCTTGTGTATACATCTTGAATTTTCCTCCACGGGACATGCAGATATAAATCCCATACAAATTTCAGGCGTAAACGGAGTCCGTGTCTTAAGCTGGCTTGCGTGTGTGTTCTGTTAAGTCATCTGAATACCAAGCAGACTCCATCAAGTTGACCTCCTGTGTGCAACTGTGCCCGCGTGCGCATGTGTGCGTGAACTATTCCCACGCTGTGCAGGACAAGCTAAAGCTGCTGATCAATACTGTGACTTGTATTAGGTCTGCATGTGTGTTTAAGCATTAAAGAGGGATTCTGCTGCTTCCTCCTCACTTTATCACTCTGCTGTGCAGCCGGAACATTCTTCAAAATGGCTTTTCCTCCCTCTGTGCCGCCTTGTATACGCATGAAAGCCTCAGATAGCTGGCCTCCATGTGGAGTACAATAGAGGTGGAATCAGCGAAAGTAGAAGAAATCCATTTTTCATTTGTAAGGTGTTCAGTGAGTGCACAATGCAGTGGCTGCCATTTAAAGGACTGAAGGTATTTTGCATTTTGCTGCATCATGCCTCGACTGGCCCCCTGAAGGAGTTTATCTAACCGCTGCAGCACCTTGTTGATGTGCAATCAAGCCTTACTTTATTTTTTTTATTATGCATCTAGTCTCTTTTTTAAAAAATTTTTTAAGCGCATCTCTTGGCTGTGCTTCCGCCATCAGCCCTGCTGGAGCTGAATTTAAATCAATATGGCCACAGGGAGAAAAGAGCATATCTCATCCATCTGCTGCACCTCATCAAGCTGCTGTTGGGTATTGCTCTGAGTTAAAATTAGACAAGAGGAGAAGCATCTGTGTGATACTGAAGGGAAAAAAGGGAGGATAATCTGGTGGTGCCACAGAGTCGTGCTCAGAGTGACTTCATATGACATCCTCAAGTGGAAGAAATCCCGGACTTCTTGCTACTGTCCTCCTCTCTCTCCTCGCCTTCTTTCTTCTGGTGCTGTTCTAAATGGATGTGGAGAAAAACACCATCCATCTCCGACAGAGAGATCAGAGGATCACCCCATAGCACGGACTTCAAGCCTTCATTAAACCGGGCCGCTCGCGTAAGATGAAAGACGGCCATTTGTTAAGTCAACACACTGTCAGTGGACGTAGGAAACGAGGGAGCGAGATGACAAGGCAGGGAGAATGGGAAAAGAGAAAGTCCTGAAAGGAAGAAAGGGCAGAGACAATTTGAATAGACAGATGTGTGGAAGTGAAAAGAACAGAGAGAAAGAACGATCATGAATCAAATGTGAGCGGTGAAATGTCAGCCTGCTTTTCAAGGTTACATCCCCTCGGCTTTGTCATTTCTGAGAATTCATACTGTCTCCATGCATGACTTTACCCATCACCTGCAGTTCAGTGCCATTTCAGCACCCGTGGCATGAAACCTTATGCCTGTGCTGTGATAATCCACATGCATACTGGTGGAAGGACATATTTGCAACAGCACATCTTGTGCTCCTACCTTGCACGTTGCCCTTTCTTTTCTCCTCATAGGTTATAGGCAAATGAGTGTTTGCACTCTCCATAGGTCTTTCACATGAAAGAGTCAGCAACTGTCAACATACATCAATTCAGTTGGTAGAATATGCGTGTAAAGATGGACTCAATCCATATATATTTATGGCATGGTGAGAGGGCCTACGGTGTAGCGCTCTCTTTCCGTCTCTATCTGAGCTCCTATCACTTTCCCCGGCACTCATCCACGTCTGCAGCCACGTGTGTTGGAGCTCGCTGATGGTACAGCGGTGTGTATGACTGATGAATTATTAACAACGCCGTCAGCTGGATGCACGCATTGCCTAACCTCACACGCACTCAGAATTTAGCATGCATCATCAAATGCATTAGACGTCCCATTTTAGAGCTGCTCGAAATAGAAAAGAGGCGGCAATTTTTATTATTTTTTTCAATCTGGGTTTCATCTACGTGGTTGTGTAACCTAAATTGAAATTTTCTTTCCCCCCCACGCTTTATTTTTTTCACTCCTGCACGCTAAACGCTTTTTCTTAATTTGAATACAAAGATTGTGTCCAGGCCTCGGAGGCTTTTCAGACTGCTTTTGCTGCCGCCTCTTTTTATGTTCTGTCTCTTTATGCCAAAACCCCTGACTTCAAAGGTGCTGTTAATCTTTTTTTATTTATTTATTTTTCAACTTTTCATTATGCCAGCTCTGGTGTTTGGAGACTGATAAAAAAAAAAAAGGTTCAGGGAGGGATGTCCATTCAATTACTTTTATCTGAAATAGAAGCAACACTTATCTGGAAATGTTTCTTTAGTATTCAGGAGACCATGTCGTGTCAGCTGGTAGAGCGCTGTTCACCCACATCAGGTTGTTCAGTGCTGCAGCTAGTGTGAAAAGCTCAGGGTGACAACGGACTCAAAATGTTTTATGAATTGAAAAGTGAGTTGAAGTCTTTCATCTATCAGTCCAGTCAAACAAAGGCAGTCCCATCGCTGGCGTTCATGGTGTTTACTGACATAACTATTCACACAGAGGTTAAATCTGAAAAGGAAAAACATAATAAACACACTTTAACATTTAAGATGCAATAGCCCAGCTTGTGAAACAGAAGGTTTTAAATGGATAAAAAAAAGTATAGAAACACACAAACCCAGTGAATAGACTGTATCAATAATAGAGTTGAAGCTGCAGCATTATGCTTCTGCTTTAATCACTGGAAATGGCTACACCAGGCATGTGATAGGTGTGTATGTGCCACAGAGATCAACTCCAGCTGGTACTGCTATTGGGTTTATTACATGATGAGCAGTCTATTAAAAAAAAAAAAACAACCAAAAAAAACAACCAAACTCATGGATCAAAGCTTAAGGTTACATTCTCGGAGCAGCAGTATTGAGTGGGAATTCAAAATTTAAAATTAGAACCCCATGCACAGGGAGTTTTTGGATCCTGTGCAAGGCTCAGAAACTGAAGGCAAACGACAACAAGGAAAAATTAAAATTTTTTGCTGTCATAGCCAGAGCCCTACATAGAACATGCGCAGCAAATCTATCCAAGTGTTAGAATTTGCAAATAGTTGGCAAACGTTTACAAAGTAAAATTCTATATGTGCCACTTAAGTAGCTCTTATCAGTAAAAGAAGGAGCCTTAACTTTAATTTCTGTGGCATGCCATAAAAACTGCACGTATGGTATTGCCTGTCAAATCCAGCGAGCTTTTCTAAAATGTGGTGACTTCTCACCAAATTAAACTTTAAGCTTTTGCTTCTGCTGTAAGTGTGTTACCCAACATTATGGCTTCAATTACCGCTCAATCCAGAGTGCTTATATCAGGATAAAAGGTGTTGTGCACTGAACAATGCAACAATGGGCAACTGATGTCACAAAACAGTAGGCAAAGACAATAAAAAGTGCAGATGTATTTATGTCTTTACTATGGCAACAGGCAGAAAAGACATCTGCCACCACACAGCTGAAACTGTCGTGAACATTAGCTGTATGCATGCATCAGCTGGCTATTTGTTTGCTTGTTGAAATGCATCAGTATAACATATATGATTAAACTGAAAACTAGCTTACCAATAATGTAAATGGGAAAACTCTGATGTTAAATTCTGCAAGAAATCCTGCCTCGCACTTTTGATTCTTCAGTTATTCTATTGGTGTCAACTGCTCTTTTCATTCATGCTAGATCTGCACATTCTGTGGCTGATATATTGTTATATATTGTTAATTTTTTAAAGTAAACGGACTTCCAATATTTCCCTCTCATCAGCGTCTGCCATGTACAGCATATCAGAAACGGTTGCATTGATGTCTTTGCATGTGCTCTACAGTCGATGTTTGTTTTCATGTCTCAAGTTGCTTTTGGTCCATCAATCCAAAAGCTCCTGACTGGATTGTGCTAAAAGCTGGATTAGCTTTGACTGTGCAAATTCAATCATTATGTGTTGTCCTTTCCCCCCCAACAGCCTGTCCAGGGCTTCGACTATGCCAAGAAGCACATGGGTCGAACTGGCGATGAGGCAGTCTCTGTTACCAAGGAGACGCTGGTGTTGGGGCTGCCTGTGCGAGACGCTCCATTGTCACTGTCACTGGATAAGAAGGTGCACCAGGATGGGACTGCCAATAAGAGGCCTCCGTCTGCTGACATACACAAAGGAGGGTAAGAAAGTTACTGACTCACCTGCTTTAATGTACTGGGAAAACTGACCTTATATAAATGATTTGGATGTTAGCATTATTGTGCTTTATCATTGCATCTGTTTTTTTAGTTTGTTTTTTTAAATCATGAAGACAAGTAGCACAAAAATCTTTATTTTGGTGTGATCATTTAGTCAGGTGTTACCTACCAAACCGAAACAGACACATGCACAGACATATGCTACAATTTGGATAAAACATTAATTATATATCTTTTTTTTTTAATGTGGACTGAACTCAAGTTCTAATGGCAAAATTTCAAGTATTAAATGAAAAATGTTCACCCAAATAGACCTCACAGACTTCATGTGTGTTATTTTTGATATATTATTAATTTAAAAAACATATTTGGTGAGGTTTAGACAATAAAATTGATTTGATTAGGGTCAGGTATTGATCATGGTTTGGGTTTAAATGTCTGCTGGCTGGTTGCCAGGGCGACTCGTCCCCACAGAAGAATCTGGAAAACATAAACACACATGAAACTTCAAAAGTCCTGTTGACTCAAATTTACATAAAGAAGTTTTAAGAATACAATTTTTGTCACATAATATTGTGTTACCCATTCAGATGATATGCATCTACTAGGTATGAATTAGGCTCGATCAGCTGTGATGCAGAGAGGGTAACACACCCTCAGCTGTACTGTCTGTTTTAAAACATTGTTTTATGTCCAACAACAGCAGCAGTTGGCTCAGAGAAATTTGAGCTTGACGGTTTGCTTTTGGGTGTTTAAGCAAAGCATGTCGTTAACACAAAAGTGTAGTCTGACCCTTTCACGGACCAAAACCCAGTAGAGGAGGTGTCTTATGTCACACTGCTGCCATCATTGTGCATAATTCATTATAGAAGTGGATGTAAAGGAAAGCTCTCCCTTGTTCATACATCACTATACACTGTGATTGAACACAGGTACAGTGCTGAGATAGCGAGCTCATCTGACATGCTGTTCCCAGCTGGAAGCCTTGTGAAGGGGAAGAACAAAGTTCTCGAGCATCTGTTTCAGTCAGTGAACAAGGCGGTGACAAAACCAGAGCTTTTCAGCAAGTCCAGACATCAGTGCTTGTTTGTGCATCACAGTTAAGCCGGAGAGAAGCCCAGAGTAAGCAGTGCACAGTCTGACAGATTGACATGATTTTAAGATAAGTCCAATGTTAACGAAAGGCTGTTTGTAGACAAAAGAAGGGAAGCTGCTTCTGTTTGCAGCCAAAACAACGGATGGAGTGATGTACTAGGCTGAAGTTGAGAGCGCTGAGTCTAATAGTGGTGTTAGGTGTGTTGCTATACAAATACAGATGATCCCATTTAAGTGTGAATAAATAATTGCTCCAGTAATTTTCAACTGTTAACAGCTTAACACCTATCTGACACATGATGTGACACAAAAGATTTGTGTAAATTAACAGGAAATACATTTAAACGACTGTGCCTTTCATCTACTGATGAGCAAGATCTACTGTAAACAGCGTGGGACGGGGTATCACTGGCAACGACGAGCATTACCTGTTTAAATGACTCATTATGGGGCTGCTGGACCTGTGAAAAAACAAATTGGCCAGTAGACACACCGGTGTGTCTCAAAGTCAGAAATTAATAAATGAGTTTAAAATAAAAAATACAGATAATCCACAAAATCAATATCTCTCTCATTATACGTTATATGTAAGAATATAGATAACATGTGTTTAGGAAAGGTAGAGGACCAGACACCCCTCCCCCTGATTATTTCAAGCATCAGACGTTTCATTTCCTGCATTCTTGTCAAATGTTACGCACCATTTTGTTCCTTTTCTATGTCAGTTTATGGGGAAATGTGAACATATAATGCAATATAACGCAATAAGGCACTCTAGGATTCCATATGGCTTTCAATATAAAATATTCTCAGCTTCTCGTATTTAAAATCATCCCTGCTGAGTCAAAAAAACAAACAGGCTTCATCTTAGTATTTTTTTTCAAAGCTCAAATGTGTTTCAAAGAGATTTTTGATTATCTTCAAATTTAAAATGTTGTGCATAGTTATAACTTGTTACACAAATCAGTGTTTTATGATGATTTTTAGGAGTTTCTACATGTTACTGAGTCTGAAAACTAGAACGTTTTCATTTGTCTTTGATTTGTCTGGTTATCAGTTTGCCGTCAAGCTCATGGCATCAAAGGGGAATCTGCTGCCTGAGATTTCACCACTGTGTTTGTTTGAGGCGCAAAGATAATTAAGTTTCCTACAAGTACTGAGTGGTGGTATGAATTCATAATTCCTTCAGATATTTCATTAGTAAAAAAAAAACAAAACTATCTATCGACACAGACATTCATAAACGCACTTTTTTCTACAGTTTTTCTATCTAACATTCACATGATGCACACACTAGGAGCAATCTGGGGTTCAGTGTATTCCCAAGGATACTTTGGGACTGTTTCCAGCCTGGGATCGGATCGCCAACCGTACAGGTGGTGGGGGTGGAGGTGTCTTACGCACAGCTAGTCTCACTGAAACATACGAATATCATATACATTTCTTTATAGATATCAGAGATGGCTTCGAAGCAGAGGCGAACAATTTAAATTTTTTTATAGTTACTGAGGCTCTTTTTGTGCTGGGATTGGTGTCTAGACTGGAGAGAGTACAAACCCAAAGTCATCTGTTTAAGTAACATTTAAATAACATTTTTTGGATGAATAATTTCATTGTCGTTTTAGTGAGCAGAGAGACCGTGTCCTCTCATTAGCAAAAATGGCCAGTACTGGATTTTATACAAACTCTACACTAATGAATGTCACGTCTCTTCTCATATTTTTAAATACGCTGATGACATGAGTCCGATGGCTTCCTGCTGCACTAATGTGGGTTCATTAGGTCGTTCACAGATAATTATCTGCAACTAAATGTCTCCAAAAATACTACTAATATTAAAAAAATAGAATCCGTGCAAGCTTAAGCGCATTTCCTCCAGTCTTCTACACACTGGGGGGTGTATTGCTTAAAGCGTAGTGTCAGGTTTGAAAGATTTGGATCATGTTTCGGCATGTGGCATGAATCATAGACTGATTTCAAAAGTTGGGGAGCAATAAAGTAAAAAAAAATGCATCTGTACCCAGTGAAATCAGGAGGAAGTTCACTGTTGATTAAAAAGTTTGTCTCAGAAACTGCAGCTGAAGCCTGTCACTATGATCCACGTCTATAAAAGAACATGGAAGAAACATTGCAAAAGCATAAGGCCTCAGTCACACAGACCTAGAGACCAGTTAGTGACCTCCTCACACCTTCTCACAGGTCAGCTCACTGCCCAGCGAAATGATTTGCAAGTTGGGTTCTGCACCAAAAAGCTCCCTGTGAGATCCCTTGCAAATTGCTACAGTCGCCTGTAGTTTGCATGAAAGCTGCAGACTTTTTAGCCTTTTTACTCTTCAAGCTGTAGATAAAACATGAAAAAAGTTCACACAAAATGGAAACGGATAGCATGCACCTTCACAGTAAAAGTTCTATCTTACCACTTCAAACAATACATTTCAAAAGGTGAAACTTTGTCTTTGAAGGTAAGCGGTAGAAATTGCCAGTTTTGATCGCACTTTTCACAACTACTTGTTGAGTATTTTTTCTGACATTCACCGTTTTCCATATAAACTATGGGGAACAACAGCAACCTGCTAGCATTTGCAAGCATGCTTTTGCTGCATCAACATATCTATACCTCCCCAACCAGTCTGGAAATACACACTATTAATTAGAGATCAGAAATTTGCCATTAGCTCACTGACTGGTCTCCACACCCTAAAAAATGTTTTGAGTGCATGCCTGTTTGACTAACATATGACAGCAGAGGACAAACATGACCATACAAACACAAAGAATATAATTAAAAACTGGAGAATATGCAAGCTACAGCAATAATCAGATAGAAAAATCACATCAGGACACAAGATAAAACAAAGCAGCCAGAAGAAACCTATCAAAGTCAAACAGGAAACAAACAAAAAACCATGTTTAACATGGAGGCGACAAGACTCACAGTAAACATGCCACACAGAAAGCAGACAGACGAGACAGAAGGAACACGGGAAGCGCTGGGCAGACAAAAAGTCAACACCACTAGAATAACAATGAAAACAAGAACCAAAACTCAAAGACGTCACCAAAACCATCACAAGCAAGCCGGAACGAGCCCGTTTTGAAAAGTTGGGCACTATTTTGGATTAAAGCTCTGAAGCTTGGCTCTAGTAAAATGTTATTTCTACATTTTTTTAAAAAGTTGAGCGAAATACTGTGTATTAGATTTATGGTGATTTTGGAAATGTGAGCTCATGGGAAGAGACAAACTGATCAGACACAATCTGCTCTCAGTGAAAAACTAATGAAATCCATGTAATGACCCAAACACATGGCTAAACAGATGGTCATTTGTCCCCACAGCCACTGGGCTACTACTGAGGATTAGACATTTGAGTGTTTGATTGTATTTCTGTGATTTCAAATCAGAATGAATAATGTTAGAAAATGAAAGTTGCATCTATCTGCTGCTAATCTTCATGTTTTATGCAGCTTGTCTTTATTTGGTAATAAATGAAGTCTCTTCCCCATATATTTTCTCTTTTTTTGTTTCTAATCTTCCTTGTTATTGTCCCTGCTTTTCACGCATGAGCGATGAATGTGATTTGCAAACATCTGCCGGAATCCTGCCATTTAAACACATTTCCCAAAATGTACCAAAAGGTCTTATTCCCAGTAGATTTCACTAGACTTATGACATAATCTGTTCTATGCATAAACACTGAAAAGATTTAGAACAAAATATGAAAACTGTTCTTTTTGTAAACGTTTCCGTCCCCAAACATTTCTCTACTACGAGCGACACCCACACCCGCGCCCACAGTCAATTGCGACAGCTTTCCCTTGAGGAAGTTCGGGAGTCATAAATGAGATGCATCATGCCTCCTCTCACATTAATGCAAATGCAGAAATGCACATAAGACAGAGCCTCACATTTATACACCACTAGATGAAAATGAATGGAGGTAGGATTAGTTGTGCTTTGCCTCTCGAGGATGATAAACACATGTATATTTATAACCCTGGCTGTAGCCAAGCGAGAGGCAGCCGTTCTGTGTGACGGTGATGACAGTGTAAAGGACTGGAAGCGCTGGCATAGTTTGATAATCAGCTTTACCAACCGGCACACACATTCTCAAAGAAGGTAACACTATTCACATTATTCTACCACCTGGGTACATACATATCTCACCGTCGAACCGATGCAATGTGGGGTGCAATGGATTTCAAACCCAAACAACAACCAAGAATGCATTTATTGTTGTGCTTTGTGGTCTGTGTGCAGGCAGAACCAGGTGCTGTGCTTTATCATAAAGGAAAAGTTTCCGACTTGCATTAGATGACATGATTGTCATTTTCAAAAGACTTTGCATTGCTAAGCAGTATACATGTTATTGAAATCACTTTGCACTGCGTTCCAGTTTGGGCTTTTTATTTTGTGCGTGCATTTCAAATTCATTGACGCTGCCCTCGGACCTAACTGGTTGTGGTATCACAAGTGGGTAGATTTGGGTAGATGATGTTGTTCCCACCCATCACAAAACAGCAGATTGACAGATAGACTACCATCTATGGATGCCTATTTTTTTAAAATAATTAAGAATTTTTGTTAAATACAAAACAGGCCATGTCAGAGGTTTTTTTTTTCTTTTCTTTTTTTCTTGGCTCTGTATCATGTCTCTGAGAGTAAATAATAGTATTTGTCTTGTATTTGAATTCAACAGTTCCTTTAATATTATTGTTTGCTGTATATTATAGTTATTTGTGCTAATGAGCAGTGGAACAGGTGCCACATGTTTGTGTTTTAAGAATATATATTTTACTCCAGCAGCTTTGTAATATAACCGTTTGTCTTCAACAGTGACTAAATTGCAGTCAGCTTTTTTGTGTGATTGCGTCATTGTCTTGACACGAGTAGAGTGATGTGATCATTTTCTGCTTCATTTCAAAATGGTTCTTTGTTTAAACCATAAAAAATTGAAACAATGTGAGAAACAACGGCGGTGATTATTTTACCCGCTGAACATGCTCTGGTGTGAGGAAGGAGGAAGACGCAGTCTGCATGCTAACCACGGGGCAACACTGTAGGATGGGTTCACAGGGGCAGCATTTATTCTGCTCACTTCAGCCTCCAGAGAGCTGCAGTTTGTGAGGCACAAAGAGCGGCACGGAGATGAACGCTAGTCTCCAGTAGTGTGATTATTGATTCAGCTGCTCCTCACTCTGGCCTTCACAGATTTATGTGGAACACACACTGTATTTCTCCTTCCATCCCAGCGGCTCTTTGCCTGATTCCACATGACTTTTACTTTGACTTGGCCAGTCACCGGACACAGCACTTGCTGCATTGTGTGTGTGTGTTTGTGTTCACAGTGTTAGCCTCGCCTGTGGTTCTGTAATGTCGGCTCTGGCTGATTTGTGCATCTTACACCACCTGTAGACCGGCCTGTCACGTTGTGTAGCTGCTGTGTCTTACATGCCTCAAGGCTGTGCGCATGTGTGTTTGTGTACCCTGCACGTGTGTGTGCGTATGTGTGTGCTCGGTATATAGATTGAACTGACTAAGTGCTATTTTTGGATTTGTACATGTTTATGCATGAGTTTTTTTCACACACACACACACTGGACATAAAGGTGTTTAATACACTGACTTGATGTTACCTTTTGGGGACAAAAGCAAGTCACTATAATGTAGATCACTACTTGGTTTAAGGTTATGATAAAGCCTGGAGGTTGCTGCTATAACAGGAAATAAATGTCATCAATATAATTTCCTATGAAGTAAAGGGAAATGACTCTTTGAGTGGGAAATGTATGCATGCTGGGCTGTTTTCCATCAAGGTCCCTGGCCGGAAGCCAGGCTATCCCAAAAAATCAGCATGCCATTGTTCTGCTTGTCCTTCACATTTGCCCTGCATTTCTTCATTGCACGTTTTTTTTTACAAGGTGCATTCAGCACAAGTCTAATCACCATCTCTAAAAGCACAAACACCGTATGACACAGTACAACAGTAAAAGGTGATGTAATTTGTCTAGTTAGCTGCTAACATCACATAGGTCAAGCTACTGTAACTGCTGATTATCAGGTGTGGAAGCTGGCATGAAAATGCCAGGAGTCAGGAGTGTTATTAGTTAAGGTGCACAAGATAAGATAAGAAATAAATCATTTATCATTTAAAAAAAATGCTATGACATTAATTTGACTCTAAATGATCAGGCTTGTATATCTATAATGTTATCTTATTTGCTGATGTGATGTCATATGCCATCAGTCATCCTTTCACTTAATGGCTTATCCGGGCAGCACAGTGGGTTCGAATCCGCCAGCAGGCTGGAGCCTTTCTGTGTGGAATTCATGTCTTCTCCTGGTGTCACATTCCAAAGACATGCATGTTAGGTTCATTAGTTCTTAGTTATCTGTAGATGTGAATGGTTGTCTGTGACAGTCTGGTGTTCTGCCCAGGGAGTATCCTGTAGCTCCAGTCCCCTTTGACCCTGTCAGGAGGGACAATATGAAGCACAAAGAAAAAGTTGGGGACTCAAACTTTTATGACTGACAATTATATAATTTGGTGATGACAAGTGATTAGCTCAAGATGAGACAAAAGTTGAGTCAGTGGTGTTGACAATTGGCAGGTAGCACGATGTGTGACAATGCTAATCTTCACCTTTCAGATCAAGTTGCTGCTGCAGATTTTAATGTTTTAGACATCTCTGTCTGTGTGACTAATGATGTCACTCATAGTTAAACAATGCCACTTGAAAAGTAGCTTAGATTTTACAAAGTTTGTTCACCTTCAGTTCCCGTAGACTATACAGTCCTTACAGCCAAGCTTTTACCTTTTTTCTCTTTTTTTTGGCATTTCCAGGACAAATTAAATTGCATATAAACTTCCAAATCTGCTGGTTTACCTACACGATTGTCATAAAATGCGCACACTCACATACAAACACCACACCACATGTTTTTGGCTTGTAAAGCACTTTTGGTTTTTTTTTCTTTTTTGTAATGAGCCATTAACATTTTTTTAAATAGTGTGTTGGCAGTAATAACTGTGAGATGATGCCCTGTTTGTGTACACACTCACAACCCTCTTCGCCCCTCCCTTTTCCTCTCTCCCTTCGCCTCCTTTCTGTTGCCATGGCTACTACAGGAGGTTGCCAAGTGATGAGGATGGCTCGGTGTCGAGTAACGGCTCCGGGAAGCTGAACACCAGCAAGAGCTCCTCGGCCCGGAGGACTGCGACTGGCAGCAGCAGCAAGAACGGCAAAGAGGAGCTACACAAGAGGGGCGCCAACGGTGAGGAGGAGGAAGGAAAGAGAGATGAGGAGGGAGGGGGTTAAGAAGGTAGACAAAGAATGAGATGATTCCAGTGAAGGAGGAAGAAGGGAAGGTATTAGGAGAAGGACACATACAAAGACAGATGGATGGATAGATGGAAAAAAATCTGCCTCTCCTTATGTTTGTGCCCATCAGAAAGTCTTTCATTGCTAATAAACAAGTGCAGATCACCAAAAAACTGACCACCCCCCGCCCCTCCACACACACACTCATGCTATGATGTTTTTACCCAAGGATAATTATTGTGAGCTAATGAAGCGCAAACACACTCATGCTTACAATGAGTCAGCCTGCTACAGCATCATGTAACTATCAGGGACGACACATGTACTCATCAGATATTGTCACACGTCCGCTCATATGCAAACTGGGATATTAGATCAGTTAGAAGACACATGAAGCATTCACGTGTTGCTATTTAGGCTGTTTTCAATCGGCTTACCTCATTCCAAATGCTGCATGGAGATAAAAGCGAGTACATATTCCTTAAGCGTTGCATCAACTTACTTTGGAGCAGAACCACAGAGAAAGACAAGGAAGTGGGAGGAAACAGTTCTGACAGCGTAGTGTCACCTTAGGTGCTATTCAAATCCATACAACCCACTGCATATGTTCTATGCTGTAGGAAAGTTACTTGTTAATCCTTAATGCCTGTCCTCTCCATCATTTTAAATGAGCTTTTAGATATTGCACTCACACAGAGTGCAATATTAAAAACACACACACACACACACACACACACACACACACACACACAACACACACACACACACACACACACACACAGAGGGTATGACTACTTAAATGCCAAGTTATAATTGAATTACTATTAAAATGAGAAGGTTACTTGTAATCAAGAGTCACATTTCTTTTTTTTTTTTTTGTTAAAGAAGGGACCTGATGTAGTCTAAAATCTGCGATGACATGCTGTAGCTTAGTTTATTGATGTTTTATCGACACTTCCTGGTTATAAGGACATCTTTATTTCCATGTTGTTTTCTACCTTTTTATGCCGATTCTGATATTTTTCACACTACTACTACAGCAATTAGACAGACGGTTGATGACTAATTATGAAGAATGCATTATTAATTTAAAAGCATTTGTTAAAAAAGGTCATAAAAAGAGGAGACTGGTCCATGATGATGACAAACACGTACTTCACATTATTAAGTTCACTTTAAGCAGCTTGAGGCAACTGTTGTTGTGGTTTGGTGCTTCATAAGAAAAATTGAATTGAACTGAATTGAATTCAAGAAAAAAATTAAGCAACTTTAAAGTTGATATAAAAGCAAAACAACACAAAACAAAATTAGCATAGGTGTGCTTGTGTTGGGAGTAAGCATGGTATATGTGAGCAAAACTATACACAAAGCCCATGTTATTCTGTGGGAGCTGTGCTAAATCTGTCATACACACACATTTACATTTGGGTACATCTATGAAAAATGAATCCAGCCACTACGATGTCCTCCAATAGCTATTTCACTTCCCCTTCCCCTTTTCGGACCAGGAAGCCAGTAACATTTTTCTTTATAATCACTCTTTGGCTAAATCTATCCAGACTCTTGAGTCAGTGTCAGTTAGGACTCAAGTCAAATCTAGAAATGACAAAAACTGAGGCTTCATAAAAAAATGAGCTTACCACCTTCTGTGGTCTTCTCGTCATTGCCTGAGGCTACAATAGCTGGTTCTAGCATGATGACGCAACTTCAAGTGAACTCCTGTTATGAGTAATGGTGGTGCCAAGTTTAAACAGAACATGTGAAATGAAAAAAGACAATGTTTGTTTTCTACTGCATCATCTTTGAGCCTTTTGAAATGTTCTTCATCATTAATTCAACAAAGTAGCTGGCAGGTACTGTGTCATTTTAAAGAAGAAGGTTCTTGTTTTCAGCCATATGACAATCTCCGCTGCTGAAGTAAATGACAGTTCTCCTAATAAAGCTTAAAAAAGCATGTTAGCAGGTTGTGACAATAAAAAATGTTGTAGTTTTCCATAGATAGGCTCACTTCTGGTAATTTGGACCACTCCACTGCAATGGACTTCTCAACTGTGTTTGCCCCTTTAGTCCCTTTTTAGCATTTTAATGAAATTATCTATTTTATTAGTCTGCTACTTACTATTAATTAATAAATATATATGTGCTGTAGCATATTGCTAATGGATGCATCTTGATGAAGCTAAATAGCCTTGTATGGTTTAGGACTTCACCCGTCCATCCAACTAGTTTCACTTATGGTCCAAAAACTTCAACATGGGACAAGCAAGGCAAATGTTGAAGTTTCCAAATGCAGTGTAAACATTGCATGGCAGACTTGATGATGTTTCCATGAACATGCTTTTCCGCATCTTTTTACTAAGCTGCTGCAAACACACTCAGTCGGCTGCAACTTTCCAGCTCAAAGCCCGACGTCATCAACAACAACAACAACAACAACACGACCCTCAGGATCCAGTGCAGATTTTCAAGCCAACGAGGCATGATTGCAGATGCCTTGCAGGTGCGTCCATCGCTCCTGCAGCGGCATTGCAGACCACGCCCCGCCACATACAGATTTCATAACTAATGGTTGCCATCTTGGTGGTCAGTCCATCTTTTATATGCAGTCTGTGGGTTGAACCTGCTAAGCTAACTTAGAGGTCCAAAGATGCAAGCATGAATGCTTTTGTCAGCCCTTGCAATATTTGGCAACCTGTAAACCTAAAACATATTTATAAAATATTATATAAATTACATAGTTTGCAGAATGTGATAACATGATAACATTATTCTGCACAGATTCCTCACTGCACAGATTCCTCACTAGCGTTAAATTAGCAGACATCACAGGATTAAAAACAAACATTTTGTCAGACATGAGATAATAGACTGTGCCTTTTGATCTACATCACCTGTAATCAGTAGTGGCAGTGAATGCACTGCATCTTTGAACTGTTCAACAGATTATCAGCCCAGTTTTTTTCCAGCTCTGCAGTTTCAGAATTGATTGCCTAAACATTGCTCTGATCACTGGTAACACTGCCACGTTGCTGCTGTTCAGTGGCATTCTGGGACACTGTGATTTTCAGATCTCTTTTGCATCAGCAAACTAATGTTCACAGCAATTTAAGTGATTAATAGTGTTTATGCGAGCGAATGAATGCTTACCCAGAAGAGACAAGAAGATGAGTAATTGTTTCATTTTCTCACTAGAGATTGCAGAGAGCTGGAGATGGACAGGAATAGAGTTTTCAGAAAAAAAGGGAGAGAATAATGCCGGTATGCTACAGAAATGATAAAAACACCTGCTTGCTGCAGTGGGTCACACATCTTCAGGAAGTTTTACAGGTGTCAAAGCATTGGCTAAAGAGAATTTTGTACTACACCCGTAATTTTACTTGCGAGAGTCAGCGAAAGTGAAATGAAAATGCAAACACTCAAGAACTACATCTCAGACTCCACAGACCTCAGTTAGCATGTTAAAAGTTAAAGTTCCTTGCAAAAAAACTAGAAAAAGACTGAACAAGTGTGGCTCGTTTCGAAGCATTATCAGGAAAAGCATCTTCTTTCTCAACAGAACAACACAGCTTAGAATTGCAAAGTTGATTATGAACAAACCACAAGACTTCTGGAGCAATGTCCTTTGTATGGGATACAAAGTGGAGATGTTTGGCCATAAAGCACAGTGCCACAGTTTGAGAAACATAACAGCATTCCAGCACAAATGCCTCATAGCTACTGTTGAGCACAGTGGTGGAGGGGTGATGATTTGGGCCTGTTGAGCTGTAGTTGAGTCGACTGTGAACTCCTCTGTATACTCAAGATAAAGCTTAGTCCAGATTGCGTCGCGTAACAAAACAATGACCCCAAGTGCAGCAGCAAATCTGCAACAGAATGGCCAAAAAAGAAAACAATTGAGGGGTTCCAGTGTTTCAGTCAAGAGAGCTGTGATGAACAAATACATGCAAACTTCAATAAACTGAAGCAATGTTGTAAAGAAGTGTGAGCCAAAATGAATCTGTCAGATGTGAGACATGTAGAAGATTAGTTTCTTATATATGAAGATACAGCTTTCCATATAAGTACGGCCTGGTTCCATTGTTCAGGTGAATCCTTCAGGGCACTGCCATCAGTGCCTTGTGCTGACTAAATTCCTTCTTACAAGAGTAAACCACTCAAAAGACAGTGGGACTTCTTTTATTTTGCATGCTAAACTTCCACAACAAGAGACTAAAAACAGTGTTGTAGTTTTTTACATTTTAGAATGATTTTAGAGCAACTGTTCAAGAGAAACAGACTACATCTAACACTGACCTTAGTATAGCTAAATGAACGTTTTAATGTTCCTCAGATGTTCAGGGTTCAAATCCCAAAACTAATGGATAACATGATGGTGGTTTTATATGTAGTCTATGGATATACTAACTTTATTGTTCATCTGTTAAATCATCTCCATAATAGTAACCAATGTTGCTGCAAACACAAAGGAGTAAACAGCAAAAGTACCAGCAGATTGTTGACTGACTCATACTGTTTACCAGAAGACACACTGAGTAACGGGGGCTCTAAAATGTAGTTTATTCAAATTATGCAACATGTAGTTTCTACATTCAGTCAATGAAGCCACATGTTTTAAAATGTATTTAACCACAAAAGAAGAAGAGAAGAAGGACCCTTCTTTGTTGATCTGAAATGTGTAGCTGTGAGGAAGCAAAACAACAACACAGCCATCATGCTGCCGCTAAATTAAATGAAGGAACAGACACAACAGGAAAGTAGAAATTTTTCCTAATAAGGAAAAAATTAAAAAGCAAAGCCTACAAACTTTATATTTTTAATGTTTGTAATGTTCCCATTTACGTAGACCAAACCAGTCAGTGTTGTATGAAAATAAATATGATTCAGTTGCTACTTTTTCTTCATAGTGAAACTTAGGCAAGATAAGTTATTGTAAAATAAAATAATATAATATAAAATAGCCTTTGTTGAATTTCACCCTCGTTTTGGCCTCTGTCTTCCCTGAGTGCAGGAGTGCACATATGCAGCCAACCAGCCACCCACCTACAGCCACACACACACACACACACACACACACACACACACACACAC
>NW_024582473.1:301976-303944 GCF_018398535.1 Haplochromis burtoni
CTGGTGCAAATTACTGACCTCTGTCATCATTTTAAGTGGGGGAACTTGCACAATCGGTGGCTGACTAAATACTTTTTTGCCCCACTGTATAGCATGCCAATTTTTGGTCCTCACAAAGATGTCTAAACATGCACACACACACACTCTCCATGGCACTCACCAGATGTAACAACCTTTGTGGCAGAAACCATGTACATGTTCAATTCAAACACCAGTACAGTGTTTGCCATTTGCTGTGAAATGGTTCAGGGTTCACGTAGGCTACAACACATTGTTACCTGTGTCCATTCAGGTTCACAGCCCTCTGCTGCTTGTGATGCCACCTGTCCTGACCTGAGCTGTCACACTCTGATAGGCTGAACAGTTTCACCAGCAAATGAGAGCAGACCAAGCTGGTGCTGGGACGAATGTAACATTGTGGGTTTGGAGCAGAGTTAATGGCATACTGTCGTAGCCCTACAAAGAAGCAGTCTGCCATATGATGTCAGTCAGTCAGTGAGTCACTGTGAAGCAACATAGCACTATCCATCTGCTGCTCGCTGCTGTAACATACAGTCTCATAAATACTGAGATTGTGTTACTGTGCGAAGCAGAGGACCAGTCACATACAGCGGATGTTTTTCATGAGACAAAACTCAATTTTTATTGGATTTAGTGTTTATTAAAGTTGTAGTTTCCATGACAACAAGTAAATCTCACATTAGAGGATAAAAGCAATAATTTTGGAGTGGAAAACAGTGGAGGAAAGTACATGTGAGCAATGAGACAATGGAAGGTAGGAAATTGAAAAGCTGATAACCCATTACTGATCAAATTCATCTTATGGCTCCAAAAAAGACCAAAATAGCACAAGCAAAATCATATAAATTAAATCCTAGAGTGCTAATGTATTAGCTAACAATAGCTTGCTTCATTACTAAGTTCCATTCAAAAACTCTGCGGGTGCAATGTAGACACACACACCAGCTTATTAGTGCTACATGACAGAGTAATAAATACAGAAACTTCCCTCACCAAACCTGAAACACAAACTTCTTCCTTGGTCTGTACGTCACAGTAAACTATAAGATTGCAAGTGGATGTAAGGCAAAAAACAGGCATATCATTCATTGGTTCAAAAATAGTCCACCCAAGCTTAATATAAAGCTTACAGTATGCGAGAAATGAAAAGTAGCTCCATTAGTAAACCTCTGTATCCATCTGTTAATACTGATTTTTGATTTATTCTACCTTGAAAACTGAGCTGATCTACTCTTGCTTATTAGCAAGTTGTGTGCTTTCTTGTCTTTCCAGATCCCTATGAAGACCATACAGGCTCTCTGCGTCTCATCACTATCAAGCCCATGACAGCCCAGCCAACCTACTCGTATCCCTCTTCCTCTTCTCACAGCCAAGATTCTGTGGTTGTCAATGGGGACGTGAGTTGGAAAACAAACATTTACACGCATGTCTGCAAAGCTTTCCCGGACTCGGAAGTGGTGACAGAATAGGGCAGAGTAAAAAGTAGGACACCATGAGTCACACAGACAAGTGCAGCATTTGGTAACCACGTTTCGTCTACCATTGTTTAAACGATTGATGATGTTGGACTGCATCCAAATTGAAATCAATCAACTCAATTGATTGAACAAATATTAATGGGTGGTATTGAAGAAGTAGTTCATCAAGCTCTTTAGGTGCATCAACTCAGAAAGGTGCTTTTCCATTCTGTTATACTACCCCTCCTCCACCATAGTAGTAGTAACATAACATCTCCTCTGGGACAAATTGTACTGTTACTGAATATAGCTGTTGTTGCTACAAACACTATTCCTCTGTCTCTCTCTAATCTCTCAGTCAGCCCATCACATCTCATTCTTATTCTGCCTCAACCTGTCTGCACCTTGCTGCAGCTCAAACAGCAACACACAGGCTCATGATAAATCCACCCTCAGTCTATTAACATAAGACTATAAAACCCCATGATTA
>NW_024582473.1:304091-353905 GCF_018398535.1 Haplochromis burtoni
AAAATAATAATAATAATTTGATTACTTGAATTTGCAGGCTAACCATAGTGGGCTTAAACAGAAGTCCGACATTGAGCACTACAGGAACAAACTGCGTCAGAAGGCCCGGAGGAAAGGCTACGGAGAATTCTCGCTCTCCGAGACTGGAAGCCACGGTTATAGCCACCGTGACACGAGGCACAGCCGGCACGACAGCGCGGTGAAAGAGCCAATGACTGCCGAGGAAAAGAGGGCGTCCTTTGCAGGGTGTCACAAGAGGTATTGTAATATAAATATAATTAAATATGGATATTTTGGAATATAATTAAATGTTTGTCTTATCACTGACTTGATTTGCTGCAGAAAGTGAAATAAATCTCAATGACCAATCACAAAATATGTATTACGAGGATTAGACCTTATTATGAAATTACAGTTCTTACACATGAAATTTTTGTTTCATGCCATTTAAAAAATGAATGTTCAAGTGTTAAACTACTACAATGATGAACAATAAAGGCTAAATACTTTTTTTTTTCATCTGGAAATATAAACTTAATGTGGTGCTGTAGCTGTAAAGCATAGTTGCTAAGCAACACGTAACAAGTGAGTAGAGAGGGGTGAGATTAGGTCAGCATATTAATATTTCACAGGTCACACTGTGACAGAGTGTCGGTTTTGCTTGTTTTTGTCACTAAGTTTAATACATTCAGCCTGAGGACACTTCACAAATCCTTTGACATCAGACAAAGAAAAGCTTTTATTGCCTTCTGAAACTTAAACTTCAGCAACGCAGAATCCAAACTGTGACAGTTTTCAAGAGATTCACTCAAAATACTAAAAAATGACAGCATCAAGAAGCACCTGAGTGCTGATAGAAGGTAATTCCTACATCAAATTTGTTTTTGGTCAAAGTGATGAAATAAAATAAACAAACATTATACATTAAACACTGAAACTATTACTATAACTCATTTAAACAATAAAAAGATGTGGATTTGTAAATTTGAGTAATTTGCATGACTCTACCAAAAACCATTCAGATTTAGAAGAATTTAGGTCATTTTAACCAAATCAAAAGAATACAAAAGAATTGTTTTGAATATGACAAAAACACTTCTATAATATTTTTCGTTAACTCCTTTCAGTGAATCTTACCAGAAAAACAAATGACACTCAAATAGTTTAATTAAAATATATGGGTGAATTCCATAACTGCAAACATGCTGGAAAAAGTACAACTTATTGACTTATGGAGGAGGGGGAAAAAAAGCTTTTAAAACTTTTAAAATGTTAACTTTTTTTTCAATGCCAACATACCTGTACAGCAGTTTTTATTAGATTTAACTGGTGACTCTGTACATGCAGCTATTAATCTTATGTTGACCATCATGTCACAAAAGGGTTACCAAGACTGAAAAGAGTTGATCTTATTTACTTTATTGAATTTATTTATCTTAATTTTAGGCCTTTTCCTTTTTCAGAGTATGTGTATCAGGTAAAAAACGTCCATACTGGCAAGCTAACATTTTTAGCTTAATAGCTATAATCACTAGCTTCTAGTAACTAACAAGCTCTTTACTAATAGTACGGTAAGTACTGGTATTTGAATACTGTTAGTAGAAGTAGACGACCTTATTGGGAGAGGGAGGCAGTTCCAGAGTTTAGGATTTGCAACTAACTGTGTACGAGTCAGTCAGGAAGGAGACATTAATTAAAGTTATTGATCAATGGATCTAAGCAAGAGGCAGACTTATGCTTCTCACATTTATTGATAGAAATCTTAATTTAAAAAAGCTGGCATTAACAGTGTGTTTGATGTGTATGGTCACACAGATGAGTCAAATTTAAGCAAAGAATAAAAAATAACACAGAAGTTGTTAAGCTGAGTTTTAAACATGATGCCAAGGTGCAAAGACATGGTCCCAAGTATTGAGAAGCTTCATGTCCTAGTGATAGCAAATACAATAACAAAACAATGGGAACCAGAACGGAACCTTGAGGTACACCAGGCCATTTTAAGAGTATTTACCAATGCTGATTATGAAGGACCTCTTACTCAGATAAGAGTAGAGCAATACAGGGCAGTGTTACAAAGTCCTCATGATGGAAGATCAAGCTCTCATTACACACTGCATCAAACTACTGTTATGGCCCGTCTAGGCGCGGCCAGACCACAACATAAAGGGTGATCCATCCCCGTCCAACCCCAAGCAGCACGTCACACAATTAATACTTTGTGACAGTGATTTATTTACAATGAGTGAATTTAAAAACAGAGGACGGGAGCAAATTATAACTTCGGGGTGAACCCAAGGCCAAAACAACAAACAAAAGGTAGCCTATCTCAGGAGTAAATAAAACTTACCTAGTCAGAAGAATTAAACCAAATGACAATTACTTGTCTGCCTCCACAAAATCTTCAAGTGAAAAATCCATTCTCACACCCCCACACACAAAAAATAAAACTGCCAACCAGAACAGGACAAGCCAACCCAACTTACCAAAAAGCGAGAAAAGACATGGAACAATCCCCCAATTATGTTATGGCCCGTCTAGGCTCAGCCAGACCACAACATAAAGGGTGATCCATCCCCGTTCAACCCCAAGCAGCACGTCACACAATTAACACTTTGTCACAGTGATTTATTTACAATGAGTGAATTTAAAAACAGAGGAAGGGAGCGAATTATAACTTCGGGGTGAACCCAAGGCCAAAACAACAAACAAAAGGTAGCCTATCTCGGGAGTAAATAAAACTTACCTAGTCAGAAGAAATAAACCAAACGACAATTACTTTCCTCCCTACCTAACAAAAACAGGATAAAACTAATCAAACAAAAAGGCGGTCCACCCCTACATGCTTCTACATTAAACCAACATAGTTAAACAGTGAACACACGGTCTGCCGGTTGGGTTGGGCCGAGGATGAATGACCTGGCAGTCCCTGGCGGTGTCTTCTTATGCACTTCCTCCCGATCATTAGCCAATCGGTTCGATCCGTCCACCCTGAATGCACCAATCATGGAGGAGCACCTGCACACTCAAATTTACAAATTAAAATAACGACAACAGTCGTAACACCCCCTTTCCCAAGAATTAACATTACCCCCAAAATGTTTAATTCAAGGAGAAAGTTCTCTAGACAAAGTATCAGCCAACACATTCTCTTTCCCTTTCTTGTACCTGATCTCCAAGCTAAAATCTTGCAGCAACAAGGACCAGCTCATAAGTCTTTGGTTGGAGTTGCGCATTTGGGAAAGAAACACTAGTGGGTTGTGATCGGTAAACACCTGCACAGGCAGCACACTTGACCCGACATAGACCTCAAAGTGCTGTAAAGCAAGGAGTAAGGCAAGAGCCTCTTTTTCAATGGTAGTATAATGGGTCTGATGTCTGTTAAACTTTGAACAGACGGGATGATCTACGCCGTGACCATCTTCCTGTTAAAGAACAGCGCCTGCGCCACACGAGCTGGCATCAACTTCTAGTTAAAAAGGGCGCTCAAAATTCGGCGCAGCTAACACTGGTGCACTGCACAACAATGCTTTGGCAGACTCGAATGCCACCTGACACGCTGGAGACCAAATAAAAGATCAGTTAGGGGACTAACCACATCAGAAAATTTTTTGCAAAACCCTCGATTAAAAACCGGCGATTCCTAAGAAACGACGCAGAGCTCATTTTGTCTGCGGGACAGGAACAATCAACAATGGCCTGTACTTTCGCAGCAACAGGGCGCACTTGCCCCTGTCCGACCTGTTTCCCTAAATAAGTAATGGTGGCTTTACCAAACTCACACTTAGAGGGGTTTAATGTGAGAGAAGATTCACGAAAACGTCTGAACACCTCAGAGAGCGTTTCCAGATGTTCTGACCACGTCGGAGAATAAATGACCATGTCATCCAAGCATGCCTCACAGTTTTTCACTCCAAACAATACCTTCTGCATCAGACGTTGAAACGTTGCTGGTGTGTTTAGCAACCCGAAGGGCATTACAGTGTATTGGAGGAAATGATCTGGTGTTACAAAAGCAGAGACCTCAGAAGCTCTGGGGGTTAACAGGACTTGCCAATACCTTTTTAACAGGTCTAATTTAGTGACGAATGTAGCTGAACCGACACGATCAATGCAGCCCTCCATTCTGGGGAGAGGAGAAGAATCAGGTTTTGTGACTGCATTAACCTTTCTGAAATCAGTACAGAAACATGGGGTGTTATCTGGTTTAGACACCAAAATACAGGGCGAACTCCACGCACTGTTACTGGGCTCAGCTAACCCATGTTTAACCAGGTATTCAAATTCCTGTTGCATTAAAATCCGCTTGGTTGGATTTACTCTATAAGCATGTTGTTTTATTGGCTTATCAACTTCCACAACGATATCATGAAACAGCACAGACGTCAGCCGAGGATGCTCAGAGAAAAGCAGCAAATTAGCTTCAATCAGATCAATGATATCTTTGCGGGTGGAATCTAACAGATGTGACAGAAAAGATTTTCTAACACTTCTGAGTTTCGCAAACGGGCCACAGGCATACAACCGCTCTTCTCAATCAAGTCATCATCTTGCAGATCATACAGCGGTGGTGCCGAACACACAGAGACAGGCGCAATGGGAGAGGTTTTTTCAGCTACTGCATCCTCTCTGGAAACATGGCGTTTAAGCATGTTAACGTGGCTCAGTTTTCTCTTTCGATCAGGAGTTTTTATTGCATAGCTAGTGTCACTTATCTTTTTGTCCACCTCGTAGGGACCGGAAAACTGAGCATGGAGGCTAGACCCAACTAAAGGAAGCAACACCAGAACTTTTTCACCAGGAGCAAAATGTCGGACCACCGTCTTTTTGTCATACTGGGCTTTCATGTTGCCTTGAGTTTGTTCCAAATTTTCACGGGCCAGCTGACATGCACGGAAAAGACGCTCTCTAAAACTGCAAACATAATCTAACACATTATGTTCGGCTTGATGCGACTCTGATAACCACTTTTCTTTAAACAGTTGCAAGGGACCGCGCACAGTGTGTCCAAAAACTAAGTCAGCCGGACTAAATCCAAGCGATTCCTGAGTGGTTTCTCTAACAGCAAAAAGCAAAAGTGGAAGTCCCTTGTCCCAGTCTTTACCTAATTTGAGGCAGTATTTGCGCAACATAGTTTTTAGGGTTTGATGAAATCATTCCAGTGCACCTTGACTCTCTGGGTGATAAGGGCTGGTCGTTTGATGTTTCATTTTTAACTCCTTCAAAACCTTGGCAAACACCTTTGACATAAAGTTTGTTTCCTGATCAGTTTGAACAACTCTGGGTAACCCAAAAGTTGAAAAGAATTTTGTGAGGGCTTTCACAACGTTCTTTGCCTTTAATGTACGGAATGGGATTGCCTCTGGAAAACGAGTGGCAGCGCACTTTACCGTTAATATGTACTGGTGGCCTGATTTTGTTTTTGGTAACGGGCCCACACAGTCCAACAGAACTCTCTCAAACGGCTCACCCAGCGCTGGAATCGGGTGAAGAGACGCTGGGGGAATCGGTTTATTTGGCTTTCCCACTACCTGGCATGTATGACATGAACGACAATATTTCACCACATCCGATACGTCTTTTTGACCCCAACATGTCCAGCTAAGCTGGCATCATGCGTGAGACTGAGAATCTGGAGTCTATATTTCTTTGGCACCAGAACCTTATTTACCCTATGTAAATCAGTTGAGTCAGGAGGCCAAGACCGCAACAGCACACCGTTCTCAAGGAAATATTTTACTGGAGCTTTAGATCCCTCTCTGTCCACAATAGAGGAAAAACAAAGCACCAGTGAAGGATCACCCTGCTATGCTTTGATCAGCATTACTCTGGTCATGTTCAAGCTCTGATTAATGTCTTCAGGAATCATTTCAGGAACGTCACATGTTGAGATTTTTACAGAATCAATGGGTGACACGAAAAAGTCGTCTTCTTCAAGCGTAGCCATAAATGACCCCGACAAATCCACAATCTCACCCATCTTATGAGCCTGCGCATGATTAATTAGACCCAGTGGTAGCCCACTGTATCTTGAATGCTGAGCCCAACACTTCTCTGTAATTGACAAGTTACCCTCCTTTTCCCACTTCGCTTTAATATACACAGTGTTGTCGTTTTTACACCGCAGGATGCTGTTATATAATTTGGAAATAATTTTACTTTGCGCTCCAGATTTGGTTGATAATAAGAATGTTTCTACAAATTGTAATTTGTTTAGGTTCACTTTTAAGTTTTGATTAAAATAATTTCTGACCTGTAGATATCTAAAAAAGTCATCTGACCCTAAGTCATGTTTACTCCTTAAAGATTCAAAGCTTTGAAATGCTCCCTTATGGACAAATGAATAATAATTAGTTATACCTTTTGAAATCCAGTTTTTGAATCTATTATCATATTGATTTGGAGTAAAATCTGAATCATATGCACGCCATCTTAAAACCTTACAGGCATTTTCCAAGCCGCCAATTTTTATTACTTCTTTCCAAGCAGATATCATTATTTGTAGCATAGGTTTATCTGTCATATGTATTTTATTCTGCAATTTTATGTCCGATATTAAAGCTGAAACTGGTAGTCCATTTGATCAACCTTTGTTGTTATTATTTCTTTTATTTTATATTCAGGGACAGACATGACTGAGGGATAGGAAAGGGAGAAAGAAAGATGAAGGAAAAGAAAAGCAGAAGGGAAGAGGGACAGTGAGAAAGGGCACTTAAAAAGAGAAAGAAGAGAAAAAAAATCTCCTGGATCACCTGTTGAGAGAGAAAAAGAAGAGAAAACAAGCAAAAAAAACCAGAGAGGATATACTAATTATTTTTCCTCTAATCACTGCCTTCAATGCATCCCATAATATTCCTGGAGATACCTCCTCATTTTCATTATACTCTAAATAAGTTTCTATTTCCTCTTTCAAACTCTCTTTAATATTTGGATAATTTAAAATGTTTGTATTCAGCCTCCATAAGGTTGATCTATTTTTGCTATTGAGGCAGGTCTGAGATAAACCGCGTTATGATCTGAGATGGTACAGCTTTTAATTCTAAATAGATCATTCTTAAACATGACAATATAATCTAGCCTAGAATATACATTGTGTGGAATTGAGAAGTGGGTATACTTTCTATCATTTGGGTGAAAATCTCTCCACACATCTAGTAGTCCAAAATCGTCCATAAAGTGCACCATTCTTCTTCCAATACTCCTCTGATCGCCTTTTCCATTTGAAGAGTCTAACTTGGCATTTAATGTGACGTTAAAGTCACCACCGCAAATGAAAATTCCCTGACTCCTTGTTGTTGCCAAATTCAAAATCTGCCCATATAAGGACCAATCACTGCCTGGGGGAATATACACATTTAAGAGAGTAATCATAATACCCTGAATTTTACCCGTTACCAATCTGCCTTCCTTATCTTTATATTCCGAAATATGTTCATAGTTCAAAGCTGAGGATATCAAAATCGCCACCCTCTTTTGTCTCCCAGAACTATGGGAGGAATAGAAGACATGTTTGAAACCTAGTTTGTTAAGTTTTGCATGATCTTTGTCAGCTAGATGTGTTTCCTGCATCAGAACAATTTGGGCTTTGTCCCTTTTAAACTTAGATAAGGCTTTCCACCTTTTCACAGGACTATGTAAGCCATTGATATTAACTGACAAAATTTTTATTACCTGCCACTCATCTAGATTGTATTTTCTATGACTATTATACACAGTTTGGTTTGCTGCCTGTAGACCCTTATAATAACTAAACATACAACTTATAAAAAAAGGTTTCATCAGAAAAAAGCAAAAATCAAAATAAAATCTTAACTTCCAAGGTAGAGGTCCCTGAACTGGACCCTGCTTCACCTCGAGAGGCAGCTTCCTCATTGGTCTCTCAAGGGAGGCTCTCGATGGTTTAGGCCTCGCTATAAAGAGCATTCATGAGAGAACCTATTTATCTATGTATTGTATAGCGTATAGTAAACTAGCACAGTTTTCTCAAGAGTTTCATAATTTAAACTCTGCTCAATAGACAGGCTTGAACACACTTCTTGGGCTTTTCCCACAAGCTTACATTGGAGTAAGAGGGACCAAAACTCTTTCGGCCACTTCAAAGCAGCGGCTATGCGCTCCAATGCACTGAAATAGGAGTCTACCTCAGACTCGCGAAATGGGGGAACCAATGTGATGTGCTTACTTATATCAAAACTAGCAGAAGAAGAAGCACTTGTGCTTGATGACGTTGGGGAACGTTTAACTGAGCCTTTTTTAAGCTCAAGAGCTCTGATACGGAGTTGCATAGCTTGCACCTCCAGCTCCTTGTTGCGGGTCTCCACCTCTTATGCGGAGCGTGAGGCGCAGATCCTCAGTTGACGTACCTTCACTGAACTCAGAAATCCGATCAGCCTCCGTGCCAGCAGCAGACACATCAGCTGCATTAGCATCTGCTTCAGATGCAGTGCCATCTGCCTCTTTCACTGGCTTGTTTTCAGCATCCCCCCGTGGTAGAAGCACACCTTTCTCCACTAGCTTTTCAGCCAGGGTTTCCTTCAACTCTGCCTTGTGAGCACTGTAAGACACTTCCACATTACAAGAGTTAGCCACAATGAGCAGGTCCGCTTTCTTACATTTGTCAATTTTTTTCCATGAAGGTGCCTCCAAATAATCTTCAAGTGAAAAATCCATTCTCACACCCCCCCACACAAAAAAAAAACAACTGCCAACCAGAACAGGACACGCCAACCCAACTTACCAAAAAGCGAGAAAAGACACGGAAAGCAAAAGAACTAAACCAAACGACAATTACTTTCCTCCCTACCTAACATAAACAGGAGAAAACCAATCAAACAAAAAGGCAGTCCACCCCTACATGCTCCTACATTAAACCAACATAGTTAAACCGTGAACACACGGTCTGCTGGTTGGGTTGGGCTGAGGATGAATGACCTGGCAGTCCCTGGCGGTGTCTTCTTATGCGCTGCCTCCCGATCATTAGCCAATCGGTACGATCCGTCCACCCTGGATGCACCAATATTAAAATTACGACAACAGTCGTAACACTACCCTAAACATAGATGTCAAAGGACTGGAAAAGGACCTCAGTGCCATCAGGAGTAATTGTAGTAATGACACTAAGCTGGTGTTGTATTTCTTTCCAACAGGTACTCTCACCCACGAGAGCCTACATATTGGAGCCGGCAGTCTCTGAGCAGCCCCAGTCCAGTAGAGACAGAGATGGACCTGCTGGTGCTCAGGGAGAGATCCAGGAGGGGCATCCGCAACAATGGCTATGATGTAAGTGACTGGACAACAACCTTCTGAAACAGTAAACCAGGAATGGGGTCAGTAGAACAGATCCAGAATAAAGCCAGAAACTATAGCTTGACCCAAATTGTAATATGTGAGTATAGGTCTATATAACCTGTGTATTATAACCAAGAGTTCAGACTTAACCAAGGTCTGTGACTTGAGGATGGAGGATTTCTTTTTGAATCTCTGGACTCAGATAAACTTACTGAGTAGTAAGAAAAAGCAAAGCTCTTAAGTCTGATTCTGTAACGAGCTGTAATATAGCAGCTCAGGTCCAATCTCAGAACAACTGAGTGCCATAGAGCGATGACGAAATGGGTCACTTGATAGTTGTAGGAAAGTAAAGCGCTGCCACTTTGTCACACTAATAAAATAATCTCTTGAGAGCGTTCTAACTTTAATCCTTCCCTTCCTTTCCTCTCCGATGCTTTTAGCTCTGACCCAGTGGATTAACAAATTACCTTTTGATGAACCTTATAAACCTACACAGACACAGAGATGAAGAAAAATAAATTAGATAGAAAAGAAGAAAATGACAAAAAGATTAGAGAGAGCACAATTCCTTCATTTTTACAGTAGCCAACAGGGGTGAAAAGGCAGAGAGGAGGAGATAAAACGGGGACAGGTAGAGCATCGTGAGTGAAGTCTCTTTATGCCGCTCCTCTGACGCACCATATTAACAGCAGCGACCGTGCTACCTACCTGAATGTCAATGACTCTGAATATGATTATAGCCTATTCATGGATTCAGATGGGAGACTTGATAGCAGTTAATAGCCTCGGATGCACCAAACGGTTTGGAAGGAGAACATGGTGTGTTTGTGCACGAGCGTGTGTGTGCAGACAGGACAGAAAAGCAATGTGAACAGAATCCCTTATCACTTTTGTTTTCATGCTTTAGAACGGTTGAGACATATTAAAGCTGTATTAGCAATGTTTGGATTTATGAGTGGTTTTTATGTGGTTTGTGGAATTTATTCCTGTGGTTTTGTACAATGGTTAGGTCATAATTTAATAATATTCTTTATCCAACTTTTAATGGAATCCTGATGTGGTGATGTGATTATGTTTTAATGTCTTGTTATTCATTCATTCATCTGTTAGTCTAATTAATTAATGCAAAATTTAATCAAAAACTGATACAGTGGGTTATTTTAGTTTTTGTTACACACGTCTTACATTAATCTGATGAAAGTCTTTTTTCCTATGTGACGTTTTAACACAGCATAGTCACAAATAGCTGCAGTAGTTTAGCTAATCTGAAAATCTAAAAAAAAATGCCAATTTTTATAAGGTAATAAATATATTTAGATATACAGTTCTATTTGGGAAAAAGGCAAAGAATATTAAATATAGATTTGATACTGATCTCTACCCTGTTAAATGTCACAGAAAAACATTTACTGCTATTAAAAACTAATTTGTTACATTTAACCACATTTTTGTGCTCCCAGAAAACAACTGTTTCCATTTATCTTTGCATATGTCCGTAGCAGTTACTGACTTACATTACTGCATAGTGAGTTGATACTTGTAGTATTTCCTCCACCACAAAACCAGCAACAGTCTTGCTGCTCCTGATGTTCCTTGGAGAGTTTGGGCTAAAATCGAATTTTAGAGCTGCAGCACCGCCATCTTTCTTCTTCTCAACGGACTTTACCCACATTATTGTGGAGCTGTAATTAGCCTCAAGATGCTTCTTCAAAATTATAATAATTATTATCACCCTTGCATGAAATGAAGTGTGAATACCTTCCCAATATAATAACCATCTCGTCTCCCATGACAACCTTTAAATGCACAATGACACAACTGTAAGATTTTGCTACAGCACAAATGAATTACTAAAATAAAAGTATAACTTATTTGCTTGTGTTACCAGAGAAATATTCTCCTTTTTTTGTCATTATATCAAGACTAAGAAACTGATTATCTTTGTTGGGAACTATATTTTGTGCTTGCAGCACGGGGACATGAGCAAGCAAATAAACGGTCTTTGGATACCTGATAGTCTCTGGTGTAAGCAGTGAGAGGATCCATTTCACCACCAACTCCTCCATTCATTCCTGTAATTGTGGAGCATCTTTCGCTCTAAAAGCACAAAATATTAATTTAATATACATGGATGCAAATCCGTCCATATGAGATTGGACAGGTTTGTGTTTAGGAACGCAAAAATAACGCTAGGAAATCTGTGTCCAGGGACAAGAAAAATAGTAAAATTCTAGAAAGAAAAAAAGAACAATAGATGACAGCTGTGAGACTTTTTTTGTTGACTAGTACACGACTCCATTGCAAGGAGTCGAGAAGAGACAAACGATGAAACTGCATCAGGATTTTCTCTTTTTTCTTTTTGCTACAACAGAAAAGAGCAGAGATATGTGGTAACAGTGCTGGACTGATTCTTTTTAAATATAACTAAATTTTCCAGATGTATGTTACAGTACTTGTTAAGAGCGAAATGCTTATTAGCATTATTCTGATACGGAAGATGGTGCCATTTCTGAAACTCACTCTTCTAAATGCAACGAGTCTTACGCTGGTTTTGACTACAGCATGAAACATTTAGTGCAGTCCCTGTATATATATGACTGAATGAGAAGACTCCCAAGATACGGCTAAAGATCAAGAAGGCTGACTTCAGTGGAGGTAACAAAACTAAAGAGTAAAAAAAGGTAAAAATTAAGAGGAAAATTGAGGTCCAATAGAAGGAAAGATTACCAGAACACTTGATTAGTGGCAGACAGACAATCTTGGATAGAGAGGAGGAAAGAAAGACCAAATGTACACAGGGGAAGGAGAGTTAAACCCTGGTGCAACACAAAGAAGGGGCAAGAAATCTTATCAGTATGAAGCTAATTAGAGCAGGAAATGGAACAGGTATTGGTTTTTCTTGAATTCTCAATTAAAGCCTGTCTTAAGTTCTCAAAATACCAAAAATAATTCCACTTGTTACATATCTATATTAAACAAGCTTTTTTCCACAAAGGGGACAAAGTCAAAACAATGTTTTTGTCACTATTACAGCTAATTTGTGCTTTCTTGTGCATTTTTTTGGCCATTTTGTGGCACATGTGGACCTATTTCATGCATTCACTTCTCCGTTTGAATACCTGCGGTAGATCAGCAGGATCCATACCAGCATTTCCAAAGCGATGAAGTTGCACATACAGTATTTACACACAAGATGCACTGACTTTTACTGACAGACTGTTTTTCTATTCTAAGTACTCAAAGCACTTTTTACTACAAGCAACATAATACCCATTGATATTCCTCTATACCCACTTATGCACACACAGTGATGGATAAATCAGGTGCAGTATTTTCAACATGTAGACTGAAGGAGCCAGGGATCTACCTCCTGGGCATTGGCACGTACCAACAGAAGCACCCTGTGTTCTTGTTGGCACGTGCCAGAACAGCATTGAGAGCAAGAGGTAAACCAGCTCTAACACCACATCAGAATCTAGACCAGGGGTGCCCAATCCCGGTACTCGAGAGCTACCATCCTGCAGCTTTTAGATGCATCCCTACTCCAACACAGCTGAATCAAATGGTTTGATCCCTACAGCATGCCATCATGTTTGGCAAAGGCCTGATAACAAGCCATTCATTTGATTCAGGTGTGTGGGAAAAAGGATGCATCTAAAAGCTGCAGGACGGTAGCTCTCGAGGACCGGGATTGGGCACCCCTGATCTAGACCTTTATTCACAGCAGATGTTTCTTAAAATGTGATTTCAGAAACCTAAATAAGAGTTGAGTCCACATGTAAAGATGGTCTTTAATGTAAAAAATTCCACCTGTGCTTTTCCTGCATCTAAATGTTTGCCCTGAATAACCCACCTGGAGCAGTTCATTGACTGCACGTGACTCATGAAAACTCATTTCATGCTTGTTTTATGCTTTGTAGACAGAAGAATAATGGAAATTCCTGTCATATTTTTTTTAGTTTTAAATGTTTTATGAAAATAGGATAGGGACAGGAATAAAAAGGACTAAAAATAAAAAGATAGAAAACAAAAACAAGAAAACGATATCTATGTCCATGTGATTGAGTTGAAAACATCCAGTTGTACAGTTAGTGCTATACAGTTATAACTATACAGTTACATTTCTCAAGGATTGATGAAAGCACTCAACATAAGAGGAGAAAAACACGAAAAACGAATGTTTGTGAGTGTGGCTCGTTTTACTGCTTCTGCAATAACTGATGAAAACATCGGCACCAGAATGTTTATCACTTCGGGTTTGTTTATAAGGAAGCCAGGAGTGAAAGAAGGAATGTTACGAGCTTTACACTGTGGACAGATGACCTTGGTGTTTGTGTCCTCGAAACTTATTGGAAAAGCTGATAAACTGCTTTTGTACTGGTTGCTAAATGTTTGTGTGTTCACTCCACAGGGTGAACCAGAACCCTTTGAGGAGACCAACGTGGACCGTCTGATGAGCTCTCTGGGTTATGGAGGTGGATCTACTGGCACTGGGAACGGCAGCTTAGGGGTGAAGGCTCACCGTGGCTCCGACTCCTCCACACTCAGCTCCCAGCCGTCCATTGACGAGGTCCGTACGCAGATGCATATGTTGCTAGGCAACGCTTTTAGCCTGGCACCTCCGGACCATGACCCTCCTTCTCCTCCAACCAAGTAAGTTTTTATTTTTCACTGAAAACTCTTTTCTTTTATAACATCTGCATAATTTACAGTACTGTGTGGGAAAGAAAAGAGAGAGGTCCCCTGATACGCACTTTGAAAGCACATACATCCCACTCCCAAGCTGTTTCTCAAAATCACAGCAGTTTTATCTGATGTCTGCTTGCCTATGCAGTGTGCGCTGGAGCAAGACTAGAAAAATAAAGAGACAGTAGGTGTGTGTGAATTGACTCGATTTCATTTTTTTCTTCCTCTCTCAGCCATCGCCATCATCATCACCACGCTCACAGCGCCTACAACCCTTCCAGTACCAGCCACTACAGTGATGGAGTGACCAGTGCCCCCGGAACCATGAACCACCCCTGTGGAGGCAGGCAGAGAAGCATAGGCTATGAGGACATGCACCAGTGTAGCCTGCCCAAACCAGTAAGCACTTAAAGGAAGATTAAGGCTTAGAAAAATACAATTAAAGCTACCAACAGCCTTTCCAATAACTTCACTGTTACCATCTGTTTTTAATAGGTTCTATTTTTGAGTAGAAAGTAGTTCCAATAAAAACCAACACATTTATAGCACTGTCTAAAATTGGAATCAAGGTCTGGTAATAACAGGGTGTGATAGTTTTAAAGAAATTTGCATTTCAGGAACTTTACCTTTTGATAATACTCTGACACTCTCACAGAGCTCAAACTAATCTCACGCCAAGGATGACCAATCCTCAGTGGCTTGATCTCATAAACAAGATCAAGTCTCTCTGAACATTTCAGCTTTCATGTGGCAATTAACCTGGCCTTTCATGTGTGTTGACTTTAATTAGGGACCTAGGGATGTTTTTGTTGCTTCAAACTGTCTGTCTGTCCCCTGAGTTTATTAAGTACCAGTAGCATCAAACAGCAGCAGGATCCATACGAGCATCTCCAAAGCAAGAAGAGTTGAACACATTCATGCACAAGGCAAACAGCAGTAAAATAGGTGGATCGGATATTATGGAAAATCTATATCTGTACTTTTGTCCAATTCAGGCAGGTGACTCATCACAAACATGGTCATAGTTTAGCAGCTACAGTGCTTGAGTTGATTGCTTACCTCTGTGACAGGTATCAATATATTCTGATTTTAGTAAGTAAGAAAGTCTTCAGTAAGTCTGATTCCTGGAAAGCCAGAATTTTTTGTTTTATTTTTTGTATTTTTCTGTTAGAATTTGAAGGCTCACAGTATTTGGAGTATTGATTTTTGGATCCCATAGCTTTATATAGTAGATTCTTCACTTTTTTCTAACCATTACCCACCAAAATGCAGCCACAGGCAACCTAGCAACTTAACATATTGCAGATAGGTTTAAGTTGTTAAGAATTTTCACCAGTCAGGCAATTATAAATAAATTAATAAAAAGATTTAGGCTCAACATTAATGAATAATTTAGAATAAAACGAGTAAACAGGGTGCCTGTCTGGACCTCAGGCTTTAGGTACACTGTAGCACCTTTCCTCTTGAGTGCTTAAGTGGTCAATTCACCCAAATAGCTTAAAGTGACTATTTCCTGAATAACCTCTGGTAATAGGCATATTAGGCCTAATATGTGTTAGTAATGTGAAGTCCACTGCCTTCAGCTATGAGACTGAACCAAAACATAGAAACATACCGTCTGAAAACCCAAAAGAAATAATTGAAAGCTACAAATAAATGAAAGAAATGTTTACACACAAAAGATGCTCAAACAGAAAAGTGGAGACATGGATAGTGATTACATTACAAAGATAATGATGACACCTTACACACAGTAATTTCTTCCAGTAATTTTTCTCCGACATGCATTAAACTACTTCAAGTATAAAAAAGAAACTCTGCATAATGGATGAGAATGTTTAATATTTAGCTTTATTATGCCAGCAAATAGATACGTAAATCCCCAAAGAGCTTGATAAGGTCATGCATGTGTAGTAAATATTTGCTCATGTGGGGTAATCATCTATACTCGTGTAAGTCACGTTGCATTATCTGCCAGATGACTAAACAGCTAAACTGGCTGCATGCAAAAGTTAAAATGTTGGCACCAAGAAACCGACACCGAGAATTTGGACAGTCAAACTGCTTGCTGTCACCAGCTGCTCTGCAAGGAGAACCTTGAGAATGATTAAAGAAACTGAGGACTGAACGCCTTCCAACAAATAAAGTTGCTGCTTGAATCTGAATCTGTGTTTGATCTTTCTGTTCCACTCTGATCAGATATCCCCTGGTTTCCTTACCCTCTTTATTTCTTCTTTTTCACTTTGGATTAAGGTTGTTTTGTGTTCATACTGAGCTGAACAGATCTCTAAATTGCATTTGTGGCTCCTGCAGGGTTTCCGGTTCACCCAGCTTCCTGATATGGGCATCGGTTCTCCACCTCCACTGATCCCCTCAAGACCAGGACCACCACCTGCGACCTCACTGCGACGGTACTACGCACATTTATATAATCAAACAGTCAAACACATTGCACTTCATATATGGAAGGGAAAACATTTTTAAAGCCTAAAATAAGGAGAAAAAAAACATAAAAGCAAGAAACACTCAGTCCCTTCAGTGAAAGATAAAAACATGCACAGTGTTGAACATGTGGCCCATAAATATATTTAGACATCAAACTTGAAGGAAATGCTCACATATGGCATTTAAAAGTACTCTGAGATCGGTTCTCAGCCAGTCACATGGCAGCACTGGGGCTAATCACTGGATCAGACAGATAGTGGAGAGTACACTGGAGAATACACAAAATGTATCAGAATTTTAATCAGCGTCATTTCAAGAGTGCCCTCCACGTGCACCCTCGGTTTGTGCCACTCACTTCTCTCTCTTAGGCCCATATGCTAGTCTGCATCATTTGAACTGAACATTCTTCTTCATTTGAATGCTGCTGCTGTGTGCACTGTGTTGCTGGGCACTTTAGCACTGCAGAGAGTGATTGAGTCTGTTGGTTAGCAGTGAGGAGCACTCTCGCCATCTAGTGGGCAAAATAAATAATTAACACTTGTGGGAAAAGAAGGTGCTGCAGAGTGGCAGGAAAAAAATAATTATGCAATAAAATAAAAAAAGACAAACTATAATTTACAATCAATCTACTAATAAAAATATATTAATTCTATATATAAATATAGATGTATTTATATATATATTTTTAAAATGTTCTGCTTGACAGAGACAGCTTTTAGTTGGACTTCTCTAATTAGTGCTAATTAAATTTTCAGATATGGCCACGGGTATGTGACCATTATTCTTGCTTATTACAACCAGAAACGGTCATATTATGGCGGTTAATCAGTCAGCTCGTCACACATCAGCTCCACTGTGCTCCCAGGGAGAAAGAGTGCAGCATGTTAATCCCTCTTTGCTATGCACTGTGAGGCATTAGTGCGCACAGTGCATCATGGTCCTGAGATGTGCCAGTGACATCATCTGTCCTCCGGTTCTTTACTGTAGTTAACATGCACTGTAACACGTGTCTGTACGATGAAGAGGATGGTGCTTCAGTGTAGAGGTGGAGAAAGAATATGACTGCATGGAGAGCTCTAATAAGGCTCAAGGTGACAGGATGGGATTTATAATCCGTGAGGTCATGTGTCCTTCACTGCAGTGACCCAGAATGCCTGGAAATTTCAGCCAGATGTTGAAAACAAGTCTGGGAACCTCTGTACTGTGCATGAAAATCACCCCAGAAGCTGTCATAGGGCAAGAGGCAGGTTATACCCCAAACAGGTCACTAGTTCTGTTGCAGGGCTAACCCACGGAAGTCTTTGGAAGCCCAGAGTTCCCATGCAGACACAGGGAAGAACATTCGAAGTGTATACTTAAACCAGGACTTTCTGAACTTGCTATCAGTACCACAGTCTGATGTGACTTAAGATGAAAAGATGTCTGATGGACTTTATTCTTGTTTTATAGATTACTAAAGATTTTATATCTTTTTATGTTGTGTAACTATGTCTTTTCCCATAATATTTAATTAAAGCTGCAAGCCATTTCTACAAACTTGTCTCCTGTATCTTTGTTAAACCGTGTTTAAAAAAGATCAATATTTGTTTGGTTGTTTTTTTTTTCCAAATGGTGCAGATTTGACCTTAAAACTGATACAGATGAAATTCGGACTGTATATAAAAGAGAGAAATAACTGCCATCATATCACCCATTGGTTTATGACTGCATTTTGAAGCCTCACAGCCAACTCTGTTTTTTTATTATTTAAAGTATCGGACAGCTAAGTCTAAATGCATGATCTGATAAATAATGGTAAATAGTTAGAAAGGAAGGAAGGGAGATTTGACCAAATTATGTTATTTAAGGTTTTGTCATATTATAATATTCAGTTTTAATACTCAGTTTATTATGTTATATTGTTGGTGGTGACGCGTCAGTGATGTCTCTGATTTGTTAACTCCAACTGAATTTAAACTGCCTTTATTGCTCACTCTTGAACTCTTGAACAGATTCCAGTGGCTATTATTTTTGCTCTTCTGCCAAAAACTTTTAAACTCGGGTTTCAAATGTTTTCAGATTCTCTTAACTGCTTTATTGAATTGTGTCCTGTGGGCACAAAAAGCTATAGTTGTTATTTGCAGGTGTCTGTTTGCTGTACATCGGGTTGATTTCTGCCTCTCCTCTCCACTGACAGTTCCACCCCTGATGTTAGTCTGAAGCCTCGCGTGTCAGAAGCCTCAGAGCTGCAGGCCCAGCAGCACAATGGTGCCCCCTACCTGCCACTCTCCAGGACCCCCTTCCCTGCTGTCACTGTTGACCAGTCCATCAGCACCTACTCAGGTACGACACACTGACAGGACGCTGAATTTCTATTGATATGTTATTTCCGTTCAATCTAAATCTATTTACATCTCACAGGAAACCCAATAACAGCAGTCTACGCTATATCGGCCAACCGCCCAGGTTACTCAGACTACTTCGTCATGTCACCGCCATCCTCATACCGGAGTCCATCATGGATGTCTTATCCACCTGAACCAGAAGACCTGCCGCGGCAATGGAACGACACACCTGTGAGACACTGTTTTCCTTTTTTTAAGTACACAATGTGCTGTGAACACTTTGCAGGAAGTTTCAGTGTGTGTGAAGCACTTCCCCCACTTCTCCCCTCAGAACTCACGTCACCTCGAGACCATCTGCTGAAGTCGTCCGACTGTGACACTGATTTGAAACGGTCAGTAGCTCGGTGGGTCACTTTTTCTCTGCACTGTCGTGGTTCTTTGGCGAATTTTGTTTACCTTTTTATCTTTGATTTAGCTGATTTTAGTTTATTGTACAAGTTAAATGTTGTATTCCATCTATAGTTCAACGTATATTTCCATTTTATTTTGGATTTTTGGCATCTGTAGTGAAAATATTTTGTATTTAGTTACTATTTTGTTGATGTCTTAAAGGTAAAAAATTAAATATAAGAGTATAATTGTGGCATTATGGAATTGCTTAGTGTCTCACTGTAGACCTCATACTAATTTGGACATAAAATGAGTCGAAGGCCAAAATTTGACTGAAGAGTTGACATTTCAACTGGCTTTTGAAGATTTCCAGAGACAGAGCTTTGCAAATCTCTCAGGGGAGCTTGTTCCAGGGAGCAGCACTGCAGCGCTGAAGGCTCTGTCCCTGAAGGACTACGGTTTGATGTGGGAAATAGAGAGTAGGCCTTTAACTGAGGAACCCAGATGGGGTGTAGGGGAGGAGAAGGATTTTATAGGACATATGGGACTTGACTGGGAGCCAGTGGAGGTGTATAAGGGTTGGGGGTGATATGTTGCCCGTACTTAGTTTAGGTGAGAACTCGGGCAGCTGAGTTCTGAACATACTGCAGCTTGTTAGGCAGACGAAAGCAGAGACCACTGCAGTAGACCAGGCGGGAGGTGATGAAGGCATGAATGAGGGTTTTACTTGCTCGGTCTGAGAGTAGAAGTCAGAGTCTGGAATCGTTCTTTAGGTGGTAGAAGAGATTTAATGGATTTGGTATGTGATGAGTTTGAGAGAGCAGAATTCAGGATGATCCTGAGGTTGCAGACCTCCAGAGATGGTGATCAGGATTAACTATTTGATTTGTGTGTAAATAGGGGCATATGTTGCCTGGCAGGTCTTCCACTAATTGGATAATCCATGGTTTCCTTGGTCTATGCGGTGAAATTTACTTGGGGAAAATACTAAACGGCAGATTCCCCAGATAGAGTCATTGGTGTGTTAGTATGTGTGTAGACAAAGCAGATATTCATAGACTGAATCTCAGTGTGTCATGACAAAGAGCTTTGAATAGATGAGTAATACAGGAAAGGCACTGTATAAATCAAGTCCATTTACCAGATATACAAAAAGTAGAAATCTCATGAAAAAACATGTGAATCCTTCAAAATACTGTTTAAAAAAAAAGCTTTGCTTTGTTGACTGTTGTTTTCCTGGCCAAACAGCCTTGGGCAGGTAATTCTACTTTGATAGCAAAACCATTATCTGCTTCAGAGTTCAGACTGCATGCCAGCCTGCAGGCGAAAAGCTGACAGGATCAAATGTTTGCTGTAGTGTTCAGAAAGCAATGCAGTGCTGTACCTGGACCGATACCGTTTCAGGGTTTGTTTGTTTTTTAATTTGTGCAGGGTAAAATATATGAAGCTGATATGGAAATAGTTAGACTTTATCTGTGGCACTATTAAGTTCAAAATACACACATTTGAGAGAAATAGCTAGCAAATACTTTCAAGTTAAATGATAAATAGCTATTTGATGATCCACAAATTGAGCATAGGGTTGGTGACTCCTGTGACTCCTCCTAGTGCTGCTCAGTCAGTAACACTGGCAGCTGATCTTATTCAGCTGAGCAACTGTGCAACTTCTTGGCAAGACTCATGTTGAATGAGACTTTTTAGTTGCTTCAAACTAGATAAAGTTGCTGCTGCCACTCCAGCCTGCTCTGCCACCCACCTCCCGCTACTGTAATAGCTATTCAATCTATTTATAACTCCTGTTCCACGAGGGGGTCCTGTTGCTGCTCCTCCTGCCTTCAGGCTTTCCACTTATGCATGTGGAAGGCTCAGTATGTCCCAGAACACAGACATAGTGCCAAATGACTAAAATAATAAAATAATAATCCAGTTTTGAGTAAAGCTGTCCTAAAAGAAAGCAAGTCTTTAAAATTAAAAGTTACAGCCTTTTCTTTTGAGTAGAAAAAGCCTGTAGATGTGATTATGAGATCAAGCAGCACTTTACTGCACTGTAAAGTGAAACAGATGAATGAGCGAATGGAGTTGTTAAAGTTTGAGAGTTAGAGATTTTCCATTTTATTATTTTATTATGTTTTTGTTCTTCAGCAGTAAAAGGCTGATGGGATTTTAATGTTGTGTTAATTACTAAACAAAGAAAAAAGTTAAAATCTAACTCTTTTTTTATAGCTTTAACATCAAGCTTTGCTCTGATTTTGCTGGTGTTTCTGGACTTTCATCCTGATGTACAAAGAGATAATCACATACAGTAACTTGTGCTGTGGTAGCAGGTCTGTCATGCGTGGCCACTGTCTTTGTGTTTTGTGCAGGTGTCTCTTCAGATGGGCAGAGGACCTCCTTCACACTCAAAACTCTTTGGAGCTTCATCACCCCTCCTTGGCTCCGGCACAGCGCTCCTCCTGTACGATTCATTCATCACCAGTGGAAACCCCCCCCCCTCTGCCCTCACCTTTTCCCACAGCTCTCCTCTGCCTGCCCTCTGTCTGTCCTCTGTCAGCCCACTTCATCTGCAGCTCAAAGCATTTCACATCCTCCAGAGCTCCTCTGCCCCCTAATCCCTCTTCACCTCGTCTTCGATCTTATGCCAATGAAAAGCTCAGCCATAATTTTCTCTTTCTGTATTCTGAGCCCCCGGCCTCACAGGCCTGTGCTGGCCTCTCTGGGCCTATAGTCACTATCTCCATGTAGACTGCCTCTTCTGTGGTGACCACCACTGTACAGTCCGAGGCCCCTCACACTGCTGAGCTGAGCTGCTGTGCTGTGCCTCCCTGCCTAACAACACAGATGCAGAGTGGATGAACAGGGTGATTACAGTACAGCGTGACAAGTTCTGTGGCCCAGCAATCATCGTAGAGTAACTGCCATCTGCCCAGCACACGATGGCAGGCAGCGCTGCGTTATCAGTACTGTAGCGCCCCAGCCGTTGCCAGTAGTCCTCTTCTGAACTGGACTGGACTGGGCCATCGTGGACTTGCCCCTAAGGTCCACCGTAAAGCCAGGAAAGCTGGACTGACTTAAAACTGTGTTTTGTTTTGTTTTTTTGATCAATCCAAATTCCTATGTAAAAACTCAACAGCTGGTTAATATGTGTATTTTAAACTTGAGTGAAAAAAAATAACTAAGGAAAAAGGAACAAAAAAAAATCTCTTGTCTTGAGCTGTCTCTATTTCAGTTTTTGGATATTTGTGTGCTTTTGTCTTTTACTTTTGTGCATTGATTATTATCAATGGATTATTGTACAAAAAATGTTACTCCGAGGCAAAAAAAATATGACATTCTTTGAAGCAGAGAAATCGGTGGCTTAGTTGTCTGTGGTTATGACGGCATTTCTGTACTTTTTAAAAAGAATTACTTCGTTTACCTTTTTCCTTCATCCGACTCAGCAATGAAAACAAGAATTACTGTATGTCACTATGTTCTGTCAGTCATCTGATTATGACGTTTTTGTCTGCTAAACATTAGACAGACCTGAGTCAGAGACACTCACCGAAATCCTGCTCAGCATGGTTTTGGTCACATGCCGTTTCTTGAAAGGCACAAAAGGCACCTTGGATAAAAACATACTTAGTATGAGCTGCTTTTGAAGGGGTTTCAGTTGTGGTTTGACTCAGGTCTCTTACAGTTATGTGAACACACCAGTATTCTTAGAAAAAAAACAGTTCTTTTACTTGAAAGGTGTCTACTGTATTCTACTGTAACTTTGACTTTTGGTTCTTTTGAGGCCGAGGGATTATTATTTGGTCGCCGGACTATGGTTTAGTACTGTTCAAGAGACTCGCCGGGCTCAGACGAGCCGTATATGTAACGATTACATGTATTACTGTATATAGCAGATGATTTAATGAAGAGATTTATGCAAGTAGTGTGGGAGGGAAACTTGACATTATCACGATGCCATTCTTTTCTTTGTTTTAGTCTGTTTGGGTTTCAGATGAAAGAAGGTTGTAACTTCTTGACTTTCTGAAGGTGGCGCACATTTCAGTATCATATTATGTCATAACACAATGCATAAATCATTACATTAAGAAAGAAGAAGAGAGTTTATAGTGATGTGCAGCAAGATAATTTACCGCTGTAATTGCAGTATTCATTAAGTAGAAAAGTTGATAGCCATAATAATAGAAATAATGCTTTTTTTTTTTTTATTATGGGGAATGTCTAGAATATATTTAGCCTCATTTTTACTGAGGAAAACTGGAATTCTGTGACCACACTGTACGTAAAGCTCCTTATCATTTAGATGGTATTAAAGGAGATTATAGCCATATATTAACTTTATCGAGTGGATATAAAAGATAAATGATATGTCAAAAAAGTAAATGATACCAAATGAGAATATATTAGACACGGGTGGGTGAGTGGGAGAGATATGGTTGGGGGTCGGAGACAGAGGACAGAGAGATATAGTATAGATATAATAATGTAAAGACAGGATAGTAGGTACTTAAAGATGAAAGCACTTTTGTGACAAGAAAAGAGCAGAATCAATGCAAAAATGTCAAATGTGTAACTGCACAATTAACACGAAGTTTGAAATACTTTTGCTCAGCAGTAACTAACAGTGAAGACTCCTAACCCAGGACCTTTAGGAAGTTTATATTACACGGTAATACACACGTCTTACAAATTAACACTTTATAGCAGGATTTTGATATTTTTTTAAAGTTAGAATTCTTACATTTTGACAGTCATGGCTAAAAACAAATAGACTGGCTTTAAAGCAACATCTCAGCCACTGAAATGGTCATGGACTGAGATAGATTTTAGGGAATTTACACAAATGTCTAAAAAGGGGAAAGGGACATTTGTAGTCTGCAGACATGTAGACAACTCTTCCTTTACATTTATGACTTCAAGCAAGACATTACAGGCAAATACGTGGATGGATTAACTTTCCAAGTTGATTACTGAGAAGTCAGAATAAAAAAAAAACAAAAAACTTTTTCACTTTCATTTTGTTCTTCCAGAAGGAAATTTGGATTTGGATATTTCTTTTTCACAAAAGAGAAAAAACATTAAACCTTGTCGACAGCTAAAAATAGCTGTGAGTAGTTTGTGTGCAAACGCCTCTTTAAAAAACTTGAAAACATGAAAATGTTTTGTTAAAAGTTTAGGTAACAGACAGGGATCAGTTAACTGTCCTGTAAAATAAGCAACAAAGTTTTTGGACATGTTCTTTGCAATAACCTGAAGATTGTACTATGAGAGAAAAATAACCCCACAATCCCAAAATCGTCAGTTTTGTCCTGTACTGTCTTGCCTCAATCTGCTAAATGAAACCCATGTGTGCAGCAAGCAGTACAGACTGGTTTTCTTCCAGTACAGACGATTATTAACAGCTCTCCGCTTCATAAATCCAGGCCTGCACATGATGAATATTAGTTGTGTATATTTAGCGATAGGAAAGCAAAGGTGTGAGAAGAAAGTCCTGATACATTGTGGGAGCACACGGTGTGTTTTGGAATGCTTTGAATTGTCAGTATCATTACTGGATGACAACAGGAACCATCACATTTTAATTCATCCTCACTGTACAGACGCACTTTTATCATTTCATTTGACTCCATGCAAAAGAAAGGGGTGGGTGGGTAAAAAGCGAGGCTTGATGCGATGCTCTAAGTTGATGTGCAATGTTTGTGTTTTACACGGGTAGTGGCGAGACGCTTTGATTGATGACGGACTCCGGGACGGACTTAACTATCAGTAGTATTTTTCTGCCGTTTAGGGCATGTCATGAAGCTGTGACATCTTGGCGGCGCTGATGATGTCATACTATCGTCACTCGGGTGTTGAGGAGGTCACAGTGACGACAACCATGAATGCTGTTGGATGTAGTTATGCAGAAAACTTTTTGGTGAATTTAAACAATAAATACAAATTACAATTCTCAGCCTGTGTGTTTTGTTTGTATTTGTGTGCAGTGAAACAGGGCTGCCGTGTATGAACAGTATAAACCACTAGAGGGAGGCAGACACACGTTACAGGTTTAATCTTTATCCAGCTTATGAAAAAGTTGTCAGCTGTCAGATAGTGTTTGAGTTGTTACCGCTGGCAGATACCTGCAAAAGATAAGGAAATTATTTGTGTTTTAAGGTAAGGCAGTTAGGTAATGAATAAAACATGCACGGGGAATCCTTTTTGAGATGAAAGATGCGTTACTGAAACAGCTGCCTGTCAGTGACCTTCACATGCTTTCAGTTAGAACGAGATGTCTCTGCAGCAGACTTCAGCTTGTAAACTGCAAAAAACACACAGCCCTGGATCACAGTTCAAACTCCCCTGTTGTCTTACCTGACTGTAGCCTGAAGGAATAATCTTTTGATTTGGATTTGGGATGTTCAAAAAAAGAATCAAAAGAATAACTCAGTGAAAAAGTCTTCTTTCTTGTGTCTAAACAAGATATTTTCTGGGCTCGACATATTTCTGACAGGCCAGTTTTACCCAAGAAGTTAATGTATCTATCTTTGATCACTTCAGGACATTCTCAGATATCAATGGCATTTCTTTTACTAGCTCACTTGGAAGAAGTAATCGATGCTTTTTTTCTCCCATCCTGTCTGGTTTATTGAATATCTCTGTGTAGCCAGTAAAAAGAAAGCATTAATGACTTTAAGTTGCTCCTAAATGCAGCAGTTGTACTTTAACTAATTTAATCCAATTTAAAATATCATTAATCCCTCAGAAAGCTTTGAATACTTTGATTGCATATCCTGCCTTTCGTCTCTTACACTCGGGATGCAACCTAAGAACAAAAGCTTGCACAGAGGGCCCAGACTTCCAACAATCAACTTTATGCTTCAAACATTCGCTATAAAAATAAAAGTTTTGTTCATCTGTATCTTTCCTGGTTACATTTTTTACATTTTGCAATGTCCTTTGACATTTCTAAGCTTTTTTATTTTAACTGAGCATTGGCCTAATATCTCCACTTTGGTGTCAGCTGTGCAGAACTCATGTGGTCAGATGCAACTTGGCAAACCTAAACTGAGCCATCATCTACTTTTGAAAGAGAAGCAATTTTCTTCAGCCAATGCTTCCAAATCATTTATACATGTTCAACCCTTTTCCAATTGTACTGTTGTGAACTTTAACAATTAACATGCTAACTGAGGCCTGCAGAGTCATAGATGTAGCTTGGATTTTTTGTAGTTTCTCTGAGGGCTGTCTGACCATGGTGAGATTGGTAACTGTTATGTTTTCCCACTCATTACTGATGAATATGGAGAATAACTTTAAATTGTTTGTAAATAGGTGTATAACCCTTATTGATGGGCAAAACCTTTTTTCAGAGGTGCCTACACTTGCTGATGATCAGTTATGTGCATTTTAATATCAGCAGCCTGCTGCATGTTTTTCCTCTCAATTACTATAGTTGCACAAAAAATGTACATAGTTCCTCACACACTGCTTTTGCATTTTAGGTTAGTCTTTGTTAAATAATGATATATTGTAATATGTCATACGTTTCCATGTTCCCATCTCCAGCCTTGGTAGCCTGGGCTTGGGCTGCCAGCTCCTTCACCCTTCACCCAGCTCATGCTGCACCCGACTCCTACGACGCCTCCTGCGGGTGGTGGGGCATGGCCAGAACACTTCACACATGTCCCTTCATTGGACTTGTGGCTCCAAGGCGGGGCACCAGTAACCCTATCCTGGGTATGGTGAAAAGGACGCAGTTGAGGTGAGGTATCTGATGAGGATGCCTCCAGGGCACCTCCTGGGCAAGGTGTCCTGGGCACGTCCCACAGGGAGGAGGCCCAGGGCAAATCCTGGACACACTGGAGTGATTATATCTTTTGACTGGTCTGAGAACACCTTGGTGTTCCCCCAGATAAGCTGGAGGAGGGATCTGGGGAGAAGGAGGTCAAGGCTTCTTTTCTTAGGCTGCTGACCCCCCAACCCCACACGGATAAGTGGAACAAAATGGATGGATGGAGAGCATATGTTGCTGAGGTCATATTTGCCAAATTTTAAGACCTGACAAGGACCAGATAGCTTTTCACTATATCCTGACAATAAATCCTTAGAATTCTTTTTCACATAAATGCATAAAAAATTTTTTATTTGCATATACATGCATGAAGTTTAAGCTAAGAAGCTTGAGCAGCATAATCTAACAAAGTTATCTAAGAGGAAACTTATGTATTTACGCTTTGATCGTCAGAAACTTATGATCAAACTGACATAAGATACATTTTTTCTATTCATCTGATGAATTAAGTCCAACATCTCCCCCGCTTTTAGCTTGGTTTTGGTTTCCACCAATGTTTGAGAGAAATATGTAGCTCATTAGCTCCTCAATACTCCACCAATGTTTTACAGAGTAGTGCCAAACTTCTGTGTGCTGCTTGTTGCAGCTAGTGTACATGCAGCTCATTAGAGCTTTAAATAGAAATCTAGTGTGTGAGAAAAATATATGATTAATGAAGGATCTTTAGATTTGAGCAGTTGTGGTGCAAATTAAAACCAAGAAATCTAAAAAAATATTTTAAAAATCCACCATAAGCAATGCCTTTTGCATTACGCATTGTATTTTAATTCATTTCTAACAAAAATAGTGATTAGCGCCACGTTAAAAAAGTTTTTTTTTCTACTTTGGGGAAGAGCAAGAAGCTGTAAAAACGCAACATGTATTATAATAACTGCATTTCCAACAGATTTATCAAATTCTGCATGCATTTTAAGTTATTGGCCATCAGGCTAAGGTGTTTTCCTGTTTTTCCTTAGAGCCCAGACTTTATATAAAAGACAGACATAACAACTGTGACATCAAGTCATGTTCTTTAAAACTTCAAGGTCCCCAGCTGTTTGAAATGTGAAGATGAACTCGAATGAGTCCCATCTCGACCTTCTGGACACTGATTGAAACCATACTTTGCATAGTGATCAGGATGTTGTATTAGGTAAGACATCAAATTAGCGTTTTAATTAGTCATTAGACCATGAACTAGGAAAGTAAGGATGCATTTACCTGTACTTACCTATCAAATCTGACTTCTTTCTGCAACCAGAGGAAATATCATTTTTCATAACTAGACGTTACATCCATTGTTTGCATACAATGTTTTGATAAAGGCATTTAAATGAAATGCTAATAATGGATTGGATTTATATAGCGCTTTTCAAGGCACCCAAAGCGCTTTACAATACCACTATTCATTCACTCGCATTCACACACTGGTGGAGGCAGCTACAGTTGTAGCCACAGCTGCCCTGGGCAGACTGACAGAAGCGAGGCTGCCATATCGCGCCATCGGCCCCTCTGGCCAACACCAGTAGGGTAAAGTGTCTTGCCCAAGGACACAACGACCAGGACAGAGATCCCGGGAATCAAACCGGCAACCTTCCGGTTACAGATGCGATTCCCAACCCCCTGAGCCACGGTCGACCCTGTATGTAATGTAATGTAACTGCATATGAGCCTCTAAGTATACTTTTCTATGAGAAACCTCGTCACTCATTTATTCCAGTATTTTTGTGCCATATCCTCCAGACATCAAGGGCCACATTTAGAGTAATACAGAGTTAGACATGATATAAAGGCCTTTTGAAACCAATGATGGACTCTGTGAAAATACAAGCAGCCTGCCTTTGTGCCAGCTCAGGCGTCTTGCATTTGTAATATCATTCATCCTGTCTTGGCTTCAGTAAACTTGTCTCTTTCAGGTGCTAATCCCCTGCATTCCCATATGGGAGGTTAATGTTACAGTCAGCTAAAACCTGCCAGATTTCCCCTGGAACAGCAGCGTTTAGCTGATTGTTACCCCTGCCAGCTCTGTGTGTGTAAGCTCTGTTAGACAATGCTGTCTCAGCTTTCTCTACCTTTGGTAGGGCCGGTGTAATGAGCTCTATTTAACAGCTCTATGCTACGCTACACATGTGCACGTATGTGTGTGTTGTGTGTGTGTGTGGGGGGGGAGATTTCTCTAGTCGGTAATTAATGGCTAATCTCTCTAAGTCAAACAAACGGAAATTAAAAGAGCAGGCTACTCAGCTGAAGATCAGAACATGATTTCAGGGCTTATACCGCTCAGTGGAATTAGATCCTCTCTCACATACACATAGACATACTCACAACTTGTTCAGACCAGTGTGTGCTAATTTACACAGCTACACCAGGAAGTCCCCAGTGGTTGTTGAGTGTTGTCTGAGTCAAGCATGTGTCAAGTCCAGCTTTCATTTTCCTGTGCAGGGCTTTCTAGTATTTATCACTGACTGGTTGGCTCCTTCTCTCTGCTGCTGTCATTGTCTAATGAGAGGCAGGGAGACAAATAGAGAGAGACAGAGGTGAGGACAGAGAAGAAGACGGAGGGAGAGAGGGGACTGTTTAGCCAGTGTTAATTAAGTTTGGACAGGCTCTCCAGGGAACCATTATGAAAGTCTTATCTGCTAATAAGAAAAAGAAGACACTGTAATTATAGTTCTATATACAGGAGAGGAAAAGATGGTGAGAGGGAAGGAAAGTGCAGCCACGAGTGAAATATTGCTCATACATTAAGCTTTTGGTTCTTGCTGAGCAGTCCTTTCTTTAGTTACGACTAAGGGGCCGAAATGGACGGTGGTTTAAAAGTAATACATAAGGACTATTGGAGGTATTTCAGTGAGTCATTACATCATAAAAAAACAAAATTAAATATTCAACTGTGTAGGTTTTTTTGCACTGCGGGTTTGGGGTTCTTTGCTGAAAATAACTACATAATTGGATGTTAATTGTAGGTTAAAATGATGGTGTCCCGAAGAAATCAATTTAAACTCAAGAAAACATGAATCCATTATTCATTCATTATTGGTATTCTATATAAATGTTGGAATGTGTAGCTGACCTGCTGTGCACTGATTAAAAGACTTCATTAAAGCAGCAGTTCACTAGTAATGCATCAACTGAAGACGGCTTCAATTTTCTCTTTATAATAAATCCCAAATGATGTCCTTCCTTACAAGAAACTTTGCAGAAATTAATTATAAAATATTTAGGAATGAACTGAATTAAAAGTTGATGTGTTTTGTTCTTGTTTCAACAAGGTGATAAAAGTTAGATATTTCAGTGCAGCGGTGAGAAGACAAGTTCTTCTTGTTTGATATCCGGCAAACCCTCATTCATTGATTTGCCTCTGATTTTCTTCTTTTGTGTCACAACTTCCAGAATTATCACCTGGTCATCTCACTTGCACCATCTTTCCAGAATTAATAGAAAAATGGTTCATCAGACTGGATAACTTGCACTGTCTACACTCATTGACTTTGTGCTGTTCTTTTGGCCCAATCCCAAGAACGAAGAAGTTCAAATACACATATGAACACACTTATCACCACTTAACCGTTTGTCTTACGGCATAAATTTAAAAGGTGTTTTCATCATATCACAGGGATGCAAGATTAATGTGTTACCAACGTATGCTGAACCTAAAGCTGCAGTTATCAGAGTCACAAAAGTGGCTCTATGAATGTGACAGGAATCTCCATGGTAACTCAAGCTGCTAATTTTTTATTTTTTTGAATATTCAGCGCTGTTCCTTCTTGAATCGATTCTTTACAACCAACTCATAATGAAGCAAATGAATGATATATGCAAACCTATATGATTCTGTCAGTGGCTGTGAACTGAGCTATTTACAGTAAAGTAGTAAAAACTTTGTGACTTCCACCAACCTCTGTTACAAATGAAGATAATACAGTTCCTCTAACGTCCATTAAAGCCATTCATAGTGGGTGACTTATTTATTTTTTGTAATTTTCCTATTAATTGAACTGTGTTACCAAGGCTTTAAGTTATACATTATTCTGACAACTATGACTGACAGCTGGATGCTTACGGGCAGCTAGCCCACTTACTGGAAGCACTGATTTGGACCTCTCAACCATATTTGTGCTGTTGGCGTCTTTTAATTGTAAATATTAAAATAATGTGGCCTTGTTTTACCTCCATCCAATAAGTCTCTGCTCTGTTTCTGATGTGTGAGATTTCAGTACTTTTCTTGTGTGTTTCTTAGCACTAATGACCAGTTATCTGTGTCCGTGTGTTTTGCAGTCTATGGATGCTCATTGCTCACCATGCCTGCTAGTGTTAGCTGATTACTTAGCACTCCATCTTCTCCTTTAAATACAGTGACTTCTGGCTCTAAAACGAACAAACAAACTACAAAGCCTATCAGCTTTCTTTGGTACCCATTTTCTCACTTTTTCAGATCAATTGATGAAAAGCATGCCTCTATTTATCCATTCTCTTCGTCTTATCCAATTCAGGGTGACGGGGGCTGAACCCTATCCCAGATTCCATAGAGCAAGAGGCTGGGTAGACCCTGGATAGGTTGCTAGTCTTTTGCAGGGGTAACACAGAGATACAGAACCATTTACAATCATAGACAATTTTAGAATTGCCAGTTAACCTAAGCCCACTAACTGCATGTCTTTGAGAGGATGTCATAGTACCCAGAGAGAACCCATGAAAACACAGCAATGAGATACAGTGGCTTGCAAAAGTGAACTTTTCCACATTTTGTCACATTACAGCCACAAACATGAATCAATTTTATTGGAATTCCACGTGAAAAACCAACACAAAGTGGTGAACATGTGAGAAGTGGAAGGAAAATCATACATAATTCTAAAACATTTTTTACAAGTAAATAACTGCGAAGTGGGGTGTGTGTAATTATTCAGCCCCCAGAGTCAATACTTCCTAAAACCACCACATGCTGCAATTACAGCTGCCAGTCTTTTAGGGTCTGTCTCTACCAGCTTTGCACATCTAGAGACTGAAATCTTTGCCCATTCAGTCTCCAGTCTCGAGTCTTTTGCAGACCCCAAGAGGTTTTCTTCCAAGATTGCCTTGTATTTGTCTCCATGCATCTTCCCATCAACTCTGACCAGCTTCCCTGTCCCTGCTGAATAGAAGCACCCCCAGAGCATGATGCTGCCACCACCATATTTGACAGTGGGGATGGTGTGTTCAGAGTGATGTGCAGTGTTAGTTTTCCGCCACACATAGCGTTTTGCATTTTGGTCTCATCTGACCAGAGCACCTTCTTCCACATGTTTGCTGTGTCCCCCACATGGCTTGCGGCAAACTGCAAACGGGACTTCTTATGGTTTTCTGTTAACAATGGCTTTCTTCTTGCCACTCTTCCATAAAGGCCAACTTTGTGCAGTGCACGACTAATAGTTGTCCTATGGACAGATCCCCCACCTGAGCTGTAGATCTCTGCAGCTCGTCCAGAGTCACCATGGGCCTCTTGGCTGCATTTCTGATCAGCGCTCTCCTTGTTCGGCCTGTGAGTTTAGGTGGACGGCCTTGTCTTGGTAGGTTTACAGTTGTGCCATACTCCTTCCATTTCTGAATGATCACTTGAACAGTGCTCTGTGGGATGTTCAAGGCTTGGGAAAGCATAAGCCTGCTTTAAATTTCTCAATAACTTTATCCCTGACCTGTCTGGTGTGTTCTTTGGACCTCAGTAGCGAAATCTCTATTAATAAAAATAGTGTACATGTATGTCCTAATAAAAACAAGCAGGTGAGATGTTAGAACGCCTTTATTTTTATTTTAGTACTATAGACAGCTGCTGGGGTTTGGGATTTGTTTAACCTGAGTAGCGAAAAGACCGCAGTGGGGTTGAAAACGATGTGCCAGGAGTCCACTGTTCTCACCGGCTCTAGTGATCCTCGTCCTTGCTGTCTGCTAGGGCGCTGGCGGGTCACAGACGTCTCTGAAAACGTCGGAGTACGTTTGGAAATATATGATATCTTGATAAATCGAGCAGATATTTGAAGTTTACCCAGCTACATTCTCGCTTGAAAATAACTTAAAAGTTCATTTTGTGACCCAGAAAGAGTAATATTTAAAAGGTTTTAGCCCCGCTCGTCCGCCATTGCTGCGTTTGAGTTTTGGACGAAATGAATTCTGGTATATTTAGCTGTACCAAGTACACACAAGTCACCACCGATGCATGCTCGATAAAACAGGCGGAGCAAGAACACATCCGGGACTTTTTTGCGTTCTCGGCTTGATGCGTACTTCGGATTGGAACAGTACTTGGTCTCCGACTGATGACGTATCACAAGTACCCGAGAACGCAAGTACGCACAAGTACGCATATTGAGAAAGGGCCAATGTCTATGGGCAACTGACTGCACTCAGACCAAAGGAGGCTGAATAATTACGCACACCCCACTTTGCAGTTATTTATTTGTAAAAATGTTTGGAATCATGTATGATTTTCGTTCCACTTCTCACGTGTACACCACTTTGTATTGGTCTGTATTGGAATTCCAATAAAATTGATTCATGTTTGTGGCTGTAATGTGACAAAGTGTGGGAAAGTTCAAGGGGGCTGAATACTTATGCAAGCCACTGTACAACTCCACCCAAAAGGCAACGGTCAGGTTGAGGCTCCAAATGCTCCAAATAAACCAAGGAGTCTAATGCTTGACCCATTGAGTCGATGGGTCTTACAAAGCTCCCAGGTACAAAACAAGCCTGCTATACAAAACTAGAAAGAAAACAAAAAGAGTGCAAAGCTAGTTTTGGATCATCAAAATAATAATGGATTGGATTTATATAGCACTTTTCAAGGCATCCAAAGCACTTTACATTCACACACTGGTGGAGGCAGCTACAGTTGTAGTCACAGCTGCCCTGGGGCAGACTGACAGAAGCGAGGCTGCCATATCGCGCCATCGGCCCCTCTGGCCAACACCAGTAGGGGAAAGTGTCTTGCCCAAGGACACAACGACCAGGACAGAGATCCCGGGAATCAAAACGGCGACCTTCTGGTTACAGATGCGCTTCCCAACCCCCAGCGCCACGGTCGCCCCAAAATAAGGTGCACTTACATTTCTATATAAGCTTTTGAAAGCTACCACAATCACTTGAGTGGACATTAAGACTGGTCCATAGTCTTGGAGCTTGTTTTTACTTGTCTTCATGCCTATCGTATGCAAGACTTTGCAGTCTACATTTATGTGACTTTGTGTCATGCATTTAGGCCAGTTATTGAAAACTATAGAAAAAAAAAATCCCCATTATGGTTCAATTTAAATTAGGTAAGAAGATTGATATTACTTTTATAGAAGATTGATACTTTTTATGTGCCTAGAAAGAAAAATAGCTTGTGACTTTTTTGAAAAATAACATTATTAACCATGCAACATAAGCATCGGACAGCTGGGGATTTGAGACAGAAAACAAATATTACTGAGTACAAAACTGTGTTATTGTCTGACAGAATTTTGATCTTAAAAGATACATTTTAAGATAATAAGATCAAATTAATAATGTACAACCATTTGGCTTTGGTAGAGCACCCGGCCACTCAAATCATCAAGCCTCTGGCCACATATCGCGCAAGCTTGCCTGCTCTACATTATTTACAAAAATCCCTGGGGAAGATGCAGATGTGATGCTCGCTGTATTTCTTTGGACAAATTCAGGTATTCCAAATGTTGTCAGATGCTCCCTACTATAAGTACTATAAGTTGCCAGGCAACAGAAGATCTTATTTCTTGTTAAATAAATCTTCTTGTATAATATATGATCCATTTACAGAACATGATGAACAGTCTGAGCAAACTGCAGGCAATTTCAACAATATGTTTCAATTTTGTGCTACTCGCATTAGTTGTAATAAGAACCTGCTTTCATTACAATTTAGAGATCACAGCGGAAAGGTACAAAAATGATTGCTCAACTGTAAATTGTTAAATGACTTATTTCCTGCAGATGGAGAACCCACAGTTAATCATTACAGTAGACAATATAGATGTATGGTTTCTCTGTAGCTCCTGAAATTAAATTCTCAATCCATTTCCGCCACCTCTTAGTTCTATAAGCTCAGAAGTCCTCCGTGTCTGACCTTCTCCAAGCTTCCTCCCTCCTCCTCATTCTGAGCTTCCGTAGGCTGCTCTGTCAACAGTTTGACCTTCAGTGTCTTCCTGCAATACATTCTCACTCCTAACCTGTCACATACTGACACGTCCACCTCCCTGCTGTGCAGTTAACCTTGCAACCCCACATCCACCTTCCTCCCCTCCCTCTCCAGGTGAACTCCCCTGCAGGTTTTTTCCCCCTGCACAAATGAAAATTGAAGCCTCTGTGAGTTATGACCTCCCAAACAGCAGACTTCTCTGTTGTCTCTCTGTCAGAGCCTTCAGTCAGCCTGTTCCACATCCCTCATCAATAAACCCGATGTCGTAACAAAGGGAACATACCTGCTGTTATCCTTAGAGGCAGGTTCCAGCCTGCTACCCCTCAGTGTGTGTAACATGGCTGGTTGGAAGGAGCTTTTCTCTTCAGTTATCTATGAGTGGCACAGACACAGTGAGGTGAAACTGCTCTATTCACTGGTTGTTATCACTTACCTTCCCTATTCAAGGTACTTGTCAGGAAAATCTTGGTGAACTCGCCACAGTTTTTCTGTAGATCTAGAGGCTCCTCTCTTTTTATGACTGACATCGTGGCTCTGTACTGCTAGTCTGTACAGAATCGCTTCTTCAGTTTGTTAGTGAATGTAACACGAGTCGTCTTTTTTCTTCAGTGCCTATGCCAGCTTGTTGAAGACCCCTATGGCATCACATTGAACATAGTGGGCACCTGTTTTCAGTTATGAACAGGCAAGTTTTAAGCTGATTTATGGTCTTTTTTTCAGTTCTTAATCTAACCAAACAGTGAGTGAAAGTGAAAAAAAATAAGAGATAAAGACTAAATTAAACAGCTAATTAAAACTAAAATTGCAAAGCAAAATTCCCACAGAGGACACAAGCTACAGTCTTCTTAATGACATTCTGGTGATTCCAAAACAATGGGTATCAATCTGCTGCTGTAAGAGCCTCCAATCTTCCTGGGAAGGCTGTCAACAAGAAATCTGGCTTGCAGTCAGTGTTGCAATTCATCCCAAAGGTGTTGGTTGAAGTGAGGTCGGAGTTCTGTGCAGGCTTGGTCACATTCTTCTACACCACCTCAGAAAACCTATTTGGAGCTGACCTTGTGCATGGGGAAGCTGTATTTTTAAAAGAATGGCCTGCGTCTGATTGGCATCCTGTCCAGGGTATACATCGCCTCTCGCCGTATGGTAGCTGGGATAGCCTCCAGCCTCCCCATGACCCTCATAAGAATAAGCGCAACAGAATGGACAGGTGGATATTTATAATTGCGTAGATTGACATTTTTTGCTATTACTGGACACTCAAAGCACTTTATGCCTTTTGATATATTCACATGACATTTTACTCTATGCACTATATGACAAGTAATGTTATGTATCCCGTCTGCATCACAGCCTAGGGATGTGCATTTTACCCACAACCGGAGGTCTGACGAAAATATATTATTGTAGACAAAGTAGTAAACAAAGGGGGAAGAAAGGTCCTAAAATCAAAGTTTTATTAATACAGTTACCCAAAAATAACTAATACTTGATGTGTAGTCAATTTAGTCACGTACCATTAAATTGTGCCTCAGTTTTAGCAGGATGGAGATTGTGGTTGACAAATGTGTATTTATTGTCACAGTTCTGGGTCGTTGAGGCAGTGTTTTGAGTTTTGTTCTGTTATTGAACTTTCATTTCATTTCATTGCTCTTTGATTTCTAGCTCCATAGTTCTTTAGTATTTCCTGATTTCTAGTGTTCAGGTTTGGTTATGTGCCTTCCTGCCTCACATTTCAGGTCTCTGTTCTCTGTGTCTTCCTTGTCACTCTTGTCACTCTTGCCTCTGTGTTTCTGTTTCCTGTTTTACTTTGAAGGTCCGGGTCCTATCTCAGTGTATTCTGTTTTGCTTCCTCCCTGTCTCATCATATTTAATTAGGTTCAGCTGTGTCTCCCTCATGTTTGTCATTCCTTGTTTCCCTTCCTGTATATATAGTGTGTGTTCTCCGTTGCTCCTTGTCGGTCCGTTTGCGTATCATTCTGCCTGTCATCCCCTGTGTTCCATCTGCATTTCATGGTTTCAGGTTTGTTAGTTTGTTTTCCCAGTTTAGGTTTTTCTTAAGTTTTGGTCCCTGCCATCTGTACTTTTGTTAATTTTGTCATCACTTGTAAATAAAGCTCACTCACAGTAAAATCAGTGCCTGCACTCGGGTCCTTCTCTCACCACGTCTGCCACCACAGCCGTGGCATTTATTCGGCTTTATTTTGCTTTGGGTTACACCACTAGATTCCTGTATCCACCCATTCTCTTCAGCTTGGTTATCTAGATTCCAGTAGTTATTTTAAATTACAAATAACTACAAAAAGTAGTAATACTCACAAAAATAGTAGTAAATACTCACAAAAAAGAATAATGTAACAGTTTCAACAGCACCAAAAGGGAAACATGGTTACATAATAGTATATGTTGGTTTATTAAACATTAGGTCTCTTTCTTTCAGGTCCCCATTAGTAAATTATGTAATTGATCAAAATATTGATTTCTTTTACTTCAGAAAAACTGAGTTGCAACAGGATGAATATGCTGGTTTAAGTGAATCAGTGCCCTTGAGTTACACTGTCAGAATCCCTGAAGGAGGAGGAGGAGTGCCTGTAATCATTGACTCGAGTTCATCAGTTAACCAAAGACCTTATGATTTATTTAAAAGCCTTAATCTTTGCCTTGTACACCCACAGTTTTATTTGTTGGTCTTCATCACTCACCTGGCCCTTACTCAGAGTTCCTTCCCGAGTTTTTAGTGCCTAGTTTAGATAAAATATTAAATAGGCACAACTATAAGAAAATAGCATCCTGAATGCTGCTTTAATTCATTGTTAGACTTCTCTTAAAATGAAAATGAGCAGACTCAGCATCTTAACCACACTCTCGGTTTTGTCCTGAGTTATCGAGCAGAAACTGAACATTACATAGTTTTTCCCAAAAACCTTTATTTTATCTGACCATGTCCTAATAACTTTTAAATTTACAATAATGGATTGCATCGAGAAATAAATGTCATTACAGCAGATATGTCTCCAATTGCTGAAACTAAATTTAAGGAAGTGATTTCTCCTTTGTTATTTTCTACCTAACTTTAGTCATGCAGACTCAGAGTCACAGTCTCTGTAGCTCGTCTGTAAAAGAAAGGAACAAATCAGAGAGCCCTTTATTGGCTCACAGTGAAATTCTAAATCCTATTGTCAACATATAAAGCTCTACCTGGACAGGCCCCTAATTACATATCAGAGCTACTGAGACCTTATCACCACAACTGACTTCTCAGATCATCTGGTTATGATCTAACTTTTCAATGCTCTTACTTTAAAACCAGAGATGATCAAACTTTTGAGGCTGTAGTGCCCAAATCTTCTGAACAGTCATCCTTAGCCTATCAGGTAAGCTCAACCTGTAATTTGCTCTATAGTCATCTTTATAGGTGAGCTTCCCCTTAATATTTCTCCCATTATTTTGGTCATAGTTTTTAATCTGTTTACGTGGTTCGAAGAGTGTCTGTTGATGGGGGAAGATGGACTCAAACCTGAGGCGTTGCTCTCCTGTTGCACATGGTCACCTGCTCACCCACTGAGCTAAAGTAACACCCAAACTGTGAAGCACTTTTTACTGTGTTTAAAAAAACTTATTTAGCACTAAAAACTGGAGCTGCCCTTTAAGAACTCACCTAAAATTAAAAACATTAAAAACAAAAAAAGCTTCAGGTAACTTCTTTACAAAGGAACTGTGAACCCCTCTAACCCCACTCTATTCATATATAGATATAATTAAACACTCTGTACTGGGTAATACAACAGGACCAATATTACTTTAGCCAGAGCCCCAGTGGATTTTGGCCTTGAGGCCCTTTTTCATTTTGATTGCTAATTTTCGATTATAATTAAACCTGCATACAAGCTGTGACTTTTAGGCTCCCCATGGCACCTGCTCCATTAACCCTCTAAGTCAGGGGTGGTGCTTGAAATTCCTAACCAGAGTATGTGGTAGTAGGCTCAACAGTGGAGAAATAACAAGATACAGGAGATTACCAGAAGATGGCACTGTGTGATACACTTGGAGAGATGACAGATCTCAGTACCATCAAAAACATTCAGAAATGTTCTCAAAACTCTTGTTTACAATCTTATATAACACATGTAGGGGTTTACAGAAGATTAGATTCTATCACATTTTTTCATTTTTCACATCAATGTTTTGTTAAAAAGAGGAATATACGGTCCACCTGTTACATAACACTGGAGACGTGCAGCTCTTAAAGTTCTACTTCTCAGGAAATAGGTTATCATATTTTTCTAGTTATTCTGAGTGGGTGTAAAATTCTCCACAATCAGATTAGCGGCTGCAGACAGTGGCATATTGCAAGCCGTGACTTTATAAAAGGCATGAGAGGGGTGGCACTCTTAAGCTAAAATTGTGAACTTTAAGCCCTTTAGAGCACCGGATTCTGTGGAAACTATGAAGGACAGCAGGACAGAAGCAATGAAGGATGATTTACTTCCCTGACATCATACAGCACACCCTGACTGACAATGTGCTACGGCCAGTCTTTCCATTCCTGTGACAGCACCATATAAAGCAGCCCAATTTTCCCATGATCTCCCTGAGGGGTTCCCTCCACTCCATCTCACATCACCACCTCTCTCTTCTAACCATGCACACATATTATCTTTTCATTTGGCACTCCTCTACTCTTTCACCTTTCTCCATTTATCAGTCTATCAGCATTACACTTCATTTTCCTCTCCTCTATTTTTGTATCTGTTTCCACAGCTGGTGTTCTGACAACAAGCTGGAGGTGTGATCGTGTTAATTGGTGTCAAATCATTACCTGCTTGACTGGACATGACTTCACACGCACACACACTGACACACACACACGTAAAAGACAGTGTTGAATTAGCTGTAGATCAGTGGCTGTAACCGTGTATAACATTTGCCATATGGTCAATTAAAAGGCTAATTATGAAACAATTGAATATATTTTAAAAGCAAGCATTGATGTTCATTACCCACTTAATCATTTTCCAGGTTATATAATATATTCCAGAAGGCATTGTCTTGAGGAAATGCTCAGAAGGTCACCATAGAGCTAACACACACATACACGCACATCCACTGATGCAATCCATGTGTGCTGCACGTGTTGGCATTGTGGAAAGAAAGAAATGCACTGAGTACACATCACAAGAAACACCTGGTTTATCTTATCAGAAGGAAATGCAGGAAGCATCTGTTCAACATCAAACAAAGTCAATTTAGTAAACTTACAGCTGATCGAAGGCGAACAGCAGCAGTTAGCCTGGAGTGAACAGCAGAAGAATCGCTGCTAATTTGCATGTGTAGTGAAAGACAGCGGTGCGATCTATCATAGCTAAAGCTAAAAATTAAGTGACAAATACACCAATTCAGTTTTATTTATATAGTTCCAAATCACAACAACAGTTGCCTCAAGAGGCTTAATATTGAAAGGTAAAGACCCTACAATAAAACAAAGAAAACAAAAAACCCAACAATCATATGACTCCCTATGAACAAGCACTTTGGCATTGTCATTGTACATTTACAACAAAATTGTAGGTGCTCCACATCAACTGTGCTGAATAAAGTATAAATAGTAGACAGCAGGAGTAAGTAGCAAAAAGGAAAATATATATAAAAAAGGGGAAAAGCACACGTAAGACAGCAAAATAGTTGCAAAGTGCCTGAAAGTAGTGCAAAGAAAAGACTTTGTATGAGTTTAAAGTCCATGTGTGATTGGCTGAGTGATGAGGGTTACATGGTGAGGTGGGTGGGCAGGGGTGGGTGTTCATTAACAGTCGGAATGACCCAGGGGAAGAAGCTGTTTGTGAGTCTACAGGTGTAGAACCGGATTGACCTGAGGCACCAACCAGACGGCATTGAGTCAAACAGGTGATGGGTGGGGGTGTGAGGAGTCACCTATGCTGGCCCTGGTATTTCTGATTCAGGAGGATCTGGCGATGGCCTCCAGGGGTGGAAGAGGGCAGACAATTATTTGCAGTTTTAATTATCCTCTGTGCAGCCTTTCTGTTCACAGTTGTAGCTCTTGCGTACCAAACACCAAGGCAGGAGGAGAGCACGCTCTCCACTGAGGAGAGGTAGAAGGCCAGCGGCAGCTTCTGGTCCACTAGGACTGCGCTCCTCTGGACAGAGATCTCGGATGTTGTTCCTTGGATCGCCTAGCTTGGGAGTCACTGATCGGAGTGCTCTGATTACCACTGGGACCACTGTTACCTTCACACTCCACATCTTCTCGAGCTATTCTCTGAGCCCTTGGTACTTCTCCAACTTCTTGTGTTCCTTCTTCCTGATGTTGCTGGCAATTCGGTATCGCTACGTCTATCATTACGGCTGTTTTCCTCCGCTTGTCCACCCCTACTATGTCCGGTTGGTTAGCCATTACAAGTTTGTCCGTCTGTATCTGGAAGTCCCACAGGATATTAGCTAGGTAATTCTCAACCACCCTTGGGGGCATCTCCCATTTTGACCTTGGAACTTCCAGGCCATACTTGGCACGGATGTTTCTCTATACTATGCCGACCACTTGGTTATGGCGTTCCATGTATGCCCTGCCTCCTCTTGTTAGATAACAAGGGTCCTCCTCTTGCTCAGGTTTCTGCTGCCTCAGGTATTCACTGTCGGTCGTGGCCATCTTCCTGATGTATTAGTGAATGTTCGTTGTCTCATCCTGGACAGACAACATTGGTCCCCGGCCTCCTTCCTTCTGCATAGTGTACAGTCTCAAGGTGCTGGACTTGGAGTAAAACCCTCCATGCATGGTAAGGAGCTTCCTTGTCTTGATGTCAGTGGCTTCTATCTCCTCCTTTGGCCAGTTTATTATCCCAGCAGGGTACCTGATCATGGGCAGGGTGTAAGTGTTGATAGCCCGGATTTTGTTCTTACCGTTCAGCTGACTCCTCAGGACTTGCCTGACCCTCTGCAGGTACTTGGTGGTTGCAGCTTTCCTAGCTTTTTTTTTTTTTTAGCCTCAATGCTATCTTCATCTTATCCTGTGACACACAACAGGAAAACACATCAGCAGTCGGGATTACTTTATTTAAATAATGAGTGGCAATAGTAGGAGGATCGTAGAATTAGAGTCTAATTAGAGTCTTTATTCCCTTCTTTCTCTCTGTGTCCCAGAGTTGTGGATTGAAGGAGGCTCCACAGTGCGTTTCCACATCACAAAGCTAATAATGCAGAGCAAGAGAAAACAGCTGCAACTGCCAGAACACAGCAGAGAAGAGAAAGAAAAACAACTACTGCCAGTAATGAGGGATTTATTACAGAGGAGGGTGGCTTTGTGGTGTGTGTACATCTATACGAGTGTGCCCTAATAGTCACCAGAAACAAACTCAAACAAACATTCAGATGGATTAACAGAGGAAACAAGACCCCATAATTGCAGGAAGGGGGTAAATGGATTCCTCTGGAGAGAGTAAAGTGAATTACATCCAAGTGCCACAGCTCCCTTCTAAACCACATGAACTCTATCTCTGTCCCTCCCTTTCCTTTTCTGTCCCCTCTGGGGTTTGTTTGTTTGTTTGTTTTTTTCCTTTATGTGGTTCTCAGTCTGGGTGGCTGTTGGTAATTTACTTTATGCCTCCTTCACCACCTCCTTCTATGTCTTTTCCTCTTCCTCTCTGTTCCTCTCATCTCTGCAGCTTTCCTGGTGACAGCACATCAATATCAGTGACATTATCGCATTGGGTCTTGGTTGTTTCAGGAGGCAGAATAAAATGCTGGACAGCACCACACAGTGAGAGAGAGGTAGATAATGTGAAATGTCAAGTCAAGAGTAATTAGAGGATGTAATGTTGTAAATGGAAAATACAGTTTGAAAGGCGGAATTAGGAAGCACTGGCTAAGGTTCCTGAAGGAGAGCCATAGCAGTCCTGTTGGCTTACCTGGACTTAAGGATCAAGAATAGGAATGGCCCAGCAATATCTGAGTGACCCTGCCTATTGACAGACCCAGGAACAAATTGGGTGTGGGCTAATGTAGGAACAAGTTGAATCAGTACTTATACTGGAGTATTTTTAAAACTACTATATGTACTTCTACTTAAGCACAGAATATCTGTATTTTTGCAGCCTCTGTCAGGACCAGGCCTAAGAGAGGCAAAAGATGTTTTCACTTGTTGTCTCTGTAGTATGTTTTTCATCTTCTTCAGTACAGGAACTAGACCAGCTATTCTGTAACACCGGTATCTTCTCCTGTTTCTTACTTGGGTTATAAATGTGCCTCATGATCACACAGAGCTGGTTATTACAGATCCTCGGAAACTTGAAGAAGCCTTTTCCCTGGTGTAGTTTTATCCAACTCCCTCTTAATCTGGTCAGAAGTCAGTCATGTACAGTGAGGTGAGGAATGGGAAGGACGGATCCAGAGTTCACTAAGGATGAGTGCAGCACCATGTTTATATTTTACATACACTTTTCCATTTTGGGGGCCCCTGACAGGTAAGGTAAAAAGGATCAATTTTGGGGTCCATTTCCAGGATTCAGCACTTGCCACTTTCACATACTGCAAATAGGTTATCCTTGATTACCACAGAAACTGTGTGACTGTCTCAGGAATCTACATTCTAATTTACACCCACTTCATCCTGAAACCTGTCACGTTTCTCAACCAATTTACATCTCGTGTTAGCTTGGTCCCAAAGATCAGCTACTGTACACAGAGCAGAAACATTGTAATCTAACAGTCAAAATGTGCAATGTGGGTGTAGTCTAGAGAGATACCTAATGTGGCACATATCACCAAGCACAGCCAGTGATATCTCCAGAAAGAAGTTTGGGAAGATTGTTACTGTAACGTGAAAACTTTCTGTAGTCATGGAAACCCAAGGTTTGATAGTTACTGATGAATATGTTGTGTCTAGGGTACTCTTCATAACACCATTTGCTAGGTATGTTACAATAACAATGAAGTTTAAACTAAAAAAAAGTATCTCCTAAAGTTGTAGAAATGTTTAAACTTTCTCACCCACCAGATGGTAACTTTAAAGTCTATGACATAATAGTTCATCTTTAAATCTGAAATGTACAGCATAGTGAAGGTTTTGATGAGAAAGCTTATTTCAGTATTTCAGTAACATTCGTACTCACTGGCCAACAGTGAAAAAAGCCAAATAATCAGCTGAATGCCTCAGCTGGTACTGATCCATGTCAGGAGCCCTGCATCATTAGTCTGAAGACTTCAAAACAGCTAAGAGTGAAATGCACATGATTCACCTCCCTCCACTTGCAATGTGGTTAATGCATCCAGTCATGTTCTGCTTGAACTCATTGACCTGGAGTCTGATTCACTACAGGCGGAGTCAGTATCACTGCCAGATTTTCTTTATTCTCTGAAAGAGGAGAACTTTGTACACATAAGGAAACATGCTCAGAAGTTTCTCGTTGGATCTACCTTCACATGTGAACAAACATTTTCAGTTTAACAAATACAGATACAGATACTGTCTCAGTGATAGTCAGCTGTCTGCTGTCCTTAACACTGAACCTTACTTTAACGCACTTGCTCAAGACCAAAATAGACTCGATTTCTCTGACTCAACTAGGAAGTAAGAACTCAAAAACTGCAGATGAAGTAATTAAACTACAAGCAAAATAGTAATAGATAGTAATAAGACTTTTGTATTTTGTATGTTTGAAGTGTTTTGTTCACAACAGTTTTCGGGAAAGCTGATTAAATAGTGATAAAATGTTAGCATTTTTACTCCACCCATTTCACTTTTTTAGTGCTATAATTCAATTTTGTAAGTAAAGATTTGCAAGTTGGTAGTGAGACCTGGTATGATTGAGAAAGTAAACACGATTAGAAATTAATATAATAGGAGGACAGCTCAGTTTGAATGGTTTGGAGACAAAGAGAGGCAAGGCTGAAATGGTTTGGGCATGTGCAGAGGAGGGATGGAGCTGAAAACGGAGCTGTCAGGCAGGAGGAAAAAGACCAGAGAGACGATTCATCGATATACTGAAGGAGGACATGGAGAGGATTGGGGTGAAATGGAAGCAGATTGTTGTGGTTGTGGTGAATCCCAAAGTTAGCAGCCAAAAGAAGAAAAAGATTACCTACAGTCACTCTAACATCTACTTTTACCAGTAGCAGTTTCATGAAAGGATAAAATTCATACTGAGCAGAACTAAATCCAGTTTACTGGTTTGTCTCTTGACAGCAGTCCCATTTTCTAATTCGGCCCTTTGGGAAAATGATGTTTCAGTGTAAGATGGACTCTGTCTCTTGTAGTCATTGCTACACACCAAGGCTACGTCCACACATACCCGGGTATTTTTGAAAATGCAGATTTTTCTATGCGTTTGCACCTTTTGTCAACACGTGAACGCCATTTTTGGTCACTGAAAACGGAGATTTTTAAAAACGCCTGCCAGGGTGGAGATTTTCGAAAACTCAGTTTTTGTATTTATGTGTGGACGAGGAAAACGGAGAAAACGCAGCATCAAAGGTGTGCGCCTTTTTTGACGTCACACTGTGCGCCACGTTATTGTTTCAGTGAAATGAATTTCTACAATGGGGGACTTAGACAAAATACTGTTACTGTTAATTGTACTCTCTGCAGTGTTTAAATGCTTACACATACACACACAGTTACTGTCCCTCCACACATAGGACTCGGTTCTGCTTCTATGCCCCATCTTTGTTTACTATTTCCCACGAGGCTTCTAGACTTCTGATTGGCCAACATTTCTACATGGTTAGGAATATATCGCCACCTGTTGCTTTGGCATGTTCCTAGCAGCGTTTTCCTTCATTTTTGCGTTTACGTGTGGACGGGATTATTTTTTAAAATGAAAACACAAAATCTCCGTTTTCAAAAATATCCGTGTACTTGTGGACGTAGCCCAAGAGTGCCGAAAGCATGCAAAAACAACATCAAGCTTTCTGTAAAACACGACGATAACCTACTTTTAACCTGGCTGGACTGTTGGGTCTGATGTTTATGTCATAATTGCAAAATACTTGTGTGATCAATGAACCATCAAAAGGAAGGAATGTAATGAAAGTTTTAGAGACGCTGCTACTTTCCTGTATCAAGCTGACCTTACAGAAGAAAGGGCTCTGCATCATATTAGTCTGTTTCCATGTAACTGCCAGCTGTACCACATGTTGATATATGAGTTCTTGTTTGTACACAATGTTCTGACTGTGTTCTGTGACCCCGGCAGATAGAACACTTGTCTCTATAAATATTCTAGGTTTACAATCCCTCTGTCCCAAAACAATGACAAAATTTAAAAGAAAAAAGCAAACTGTCAAATGACTGCGTAGCAGGCAGTTAGACCAAAAATGCGGGATTTGGAAATGAGGGGTAAACAAACTAAAAAGCAGCCTTATTGCCGAGCTTTTACAAAAGCACAAAATGACAGCAGAACAGAAAGAAAGAAACCAAAACTATACCTCAGGGAGGAACACAGCTATAAGTGAGAGAAAACACAGAGCTGATGGAGGCTAAGACAACTGATCCTTACAGGATGAGGAGGCAACAGGTGGGAACACAGCTGAAACTAACTACAGATGGTAAGAGAGGAAGTAGAACTAGACAAAGCACAAGAGCTTTAAAGACCACCAAAGTAAAACAGGAAGTCACAACATGTAGACCTGACAGAGACAAAAGACAAAAACAGAGACGAGACTGAGGGAACAGAATGGGAACACTAATGGCATGAAATCACATGAGATACTGCAGATAGTCGAGCTGACCATGACTGCCTGAGGACTGGCTTTGCACTACCCAGGCGAACATGGGACACATGAAAGAGAACATCTACAGAAACAGTAACTGAGAATTCAAATAAAAATCCAAGAATTAGTATTCAAAAACAAAGAGAAACTGTAAGAGGCGTTTGAGAAGAATAACAACAACAGCAGCAACAACAACTAAGACCATAACAAGTACCAGTCTAATGGGTCAACATTAACATTAACTTATTGATCTGCTTATTTCTTACAGAATGACCCTGCAGTTCATTCCATAATTAATGTATTGTATTAATTACTTATTCTAATTAATTTATTTGCAAACTTCTTGCTCTACTTTCTAAATATCTAGTTTTTGCACTCATTTAAATGTAATTAAAAGCTTGAGTGACATTTCTTTTTTTTTTTAAGAAAACAGGTACAGAACATTACCTCGCTATTGTTTAAGTTTATAATGGGTGGGAATACAGGCCCCTGCCTTTCATTTGTATGCAGGGACCTTGCCGCTGCTGGAGGTCAGCTGGAAGTTGGGCAAAGAAACATAGAAATTAGGTGACAAGATGACTGCACTGAATAAAAGCTGTGAACAGGTAATTATTTCTAAGAAAAGCATGAAAATGTTCACAGGATAGCAGACCCTTAATAGAATAAAAGAGCTAGTGAAAAATGAAAGGGTGGCAGTGGTTAGAGAGGTAGGCTCCATTTCTATCACAACACAGCCACGACTTACAAAGGAGAAAAACAGAACAGAAAAATAGAAGATGAGAGGATACAAAAAAAGAAAACACAGCAGAAACCTGCTTTTTTATTTTTTAAGGGTTTAAGAATTGTTTTGTGTTCTGCTTTTCAAAAGAATCTCTTTATAAATATGATGCGGTACACCATGTGCTAAGAGTAATGTGCACACTCTTTCTCTGCAGCTAAGCATGTGGTCTCTTCAAAAACAACATTATCCCAGTACTAATATACATAGGCTCCTTTTGCTGTCATATTTTCTGCTAACACTGAAATGTATGATTTGTATATCCAGTGGGTAGAATGGAAAGAAATCAGCTCTTTTTTTAATTCAATCAATATTTATTGAATTCCCTCATTAGCAGGTGTAATGTCATCACATACATGGTAATAAGGTTTTAGTCTGCAGTATATCTTCTTCTAGTCTAGCTACCTCTGCAGATTATCTCCTGTTCCTTCTGCCTTGTTTGCTAGGCAGCCATGCAAGCCTTAGTCCAGGGCCTCCTAGTGTGCCATGGGCAGTTTGTCTGTGAAGGTTCTCAGTCATCCAGGTCATCATAGTCTAAGGAGCTGAAAGCAACTTAAAGAAGTCCAGACGCTTTTATTTGCAAGCTCCTTAGACCATGGGCAGTTTGGTTACACAGTAGCAACAGTTTACAATTACAGCATGCATTTCACATTTACTCAGCATCTGTCCAATTATATTCATCTATGTCTCCTAGGCTGAGCTCTGCAGCTTACAATAGACTCACATTTGTATAGAATTTTCCTATTTGCACTGTACTCAAAGTACTTTATACTACATGTTATATTTAATTATAGTTTTACTTTATTCTCAACACTGGAAGTACTTTATATACCTCACTTTATCACAAAATAACTCAACACACACATGGCATGCACATGGACTATGGGAGGAAGCTGGAATAACTGGAGGGAACTGATGCAGGCACAAGGAGAAAATGTAAACTTCACATATATGTTGAAAGTGAGCATGATGTGCTACAGTTTATTATATATGAACTCATGTGTTGATATACGTATTCATGAAGGGAATACTCATGCTCCAAACTTCTGCTTATAGGTGCACATCATTTATAAACAGAGCGATGACCATGTCCCATGATGCATTGAGTATTTCTTCTTCAGTCACCTTTCTCACTCTCTATGTGTTAATAGACCTCTCTGCATTGAATCATCCTTGTTATTAATCTCTGGCTTTCTTCCACAGCATGTCCTTTATTCTGTCTTCCTCTCTCTCCTCAACCGGTCTTGGCAGATGGCCGCTCCTCCCTAAGTCTGGTTCTGCTGGAGGTTTCTTCCTGTTAAAAGGGAGTTTTTCCTTCCCACTGTTACCAAAGTACTTGCTCATAGGGGGTCACATGATTGTTTTTCTCTGTATGTATTATTGTAGGGTCTACCTTACAATATAAAGCGCCTTGTGGCGACTGATGTTGTGATTTGGCGCTGTACAAATAAAACTGAATTGGATTGAATTGACTCACTTTTTAAAATATTCTATTAAGTGAATAATCTATTAACACTGATGTTACATTTCACACTTAAATAATAAATAAAAAAATAATTGAAATGATTAACTGTGCTTAGATTTGTTTGGTTGATTAGACTGACAGCTGTACAAATTTTACATCGACAGTGGGTTACCTAATATGTTGTAATTTCAAAGGTGTTCCTTGTAGTTACAAAGCTCAGTGAACCATTTTATTATCTTTCATGATATTTGGTTTTATGGTCTGCAATGCTTCACTTCTTCACTGTTGCAGTTCTCATTAGTCTCATTTACAGCTGCTATTTATGTTCCTTTTGGGAATATCATTTAGAAAACCAACCATCCTCTGAAGACTGATGAATCTCATGAGCACAGAAACATACCCTTAATTTTCAGTGATGATTTTCAAAAGATGACATGGAAACTATAAAGAGTACAGTTCCACCATCATAAATGCTAAGAAAGTCATCACTAACAACCTGGACAGCAGATACAAAGATGTTCAGGACTATCTGCACAGATTTAGTGTCCTGGATACAAGATACTAGTCCCTGCCATACCGTCTATTTTTTTTAAACTAAACAGAATACTTCTGCAACATTTACCTTTTCATTCTATGCAACAGAGAACAACTGTATTATCTCATCTGCCATGAACTTGTTTTTGTTATAATAATAATAATAATAATAATAATAATAATAATAATAATAATAATAATAATAATAATAATAATAA
>NW_024582473.1:353925-367336 GCF_018398535.1 Haplochromis burtoni
ATGTGGAGAGCTCCATGCAACAGAGACTAGAGCCCCAAAGCCTTTTTCCACCGTCACTCAGGAGGAAATTATAGGCTGCGTTTCTGTCGTTGTTGAATTTGAGAATCTTATAATTTATGAGAATGCATCAATTTGCTGCAAGATCTAATAAAACACATTATTATTATTGTATATATAATATTTATGAGTACACTATTCTCTCAGAGAAAGAAAACTGAAAAAAAAATGTTTATTTTAAAGAAAGGAAAGTATAGTGCTGCTTGATCTTATTGTTTACCTTATACTGATGGCCTGAAAATAGCAATAAAGGTCTTTTGTTTGCACTAATTGAGAGATCCCAACATTGAGAGCCATTTCCTTTTGATAAATATATCCTGTAAATATCAGTCAGTTCAGTCTTTCTGTGCTGAACTTGCACAAAACATCTTAAAGACAGCAGTCACAGTGTAGTTTAGCATCAAGGAAACATATTCTTTCGTTAGGATTGGAGGGTGAATAATTGATCATTCACTGTCAAAGTGAATTTAAGGCAAACAGTTTTAAAATTTTCTAAAATTAGCAATATCTCCACGTTTACTGCGCAAAAGTCTCACCTAGCTTTAACTTAGCCCTGATGCGCTTTACACCAAAGTGCCTCATTCTTTCAGGTTTTGTGTGACTACATGACACGTCCTTGAGAGTAATGGCATGTTCTTGATATTTTAAAAACTGTGAATGGTGGATTATCAATTTATAGCATAAAATACAAAATATTAAGAAAAGTACACTGGACCAAACCAAACACCGAACCAGTACAAACCAAACCGTTGACGGTGTGTCGTGGCGGGGAGCGCCCACATATTTTAAACGGACGCAAGAGCAGACACTACAGGAGATGGAGCTGGTTTGCAAAACAAAAGCGAGGTTTATTAGGGATGAATAAAGGCAACAAGAACGATAAGGAGAAAAACAGAAAACGACAACTAAACTTAGTACAGGCAATGAACAACTATGAAACTGAAAAACTGTGAACACTATGACGATTACAGAGTGAAATAACAGAAGACCTGAGAATGAGTGAACGGAAACACAGACTAAACACACACTTGGGGTAATCAGTGGAAGTGGAAACACATAAGGAAGCAGCTGACACAAAAGAACCTGAACTATGGTACAGGTGAAGTGAACCTAAACACAATGATAAAGACACTCTTTCAAAATAAAACAGGAAACACTGAAAACATGCAATAATCAAAGAATAAAACTAAAATACACAAAACACTGAGTTGCAGACCCAGTACCGTGACTCTTTCCACTCCTATGCATAGGGACATTTAGCAGCTCTAGCTCAAATTTTGGATTAATTTTCTAATTTTCATTACATGAACCGTTAACTGTGACCTTCTGAATAATTCATTTAATATAGTTCTTGATTCATTCCTCATCCCCTTGCTAGTTTTTGGACTTAAACATTTTCAGGAAAGCATGAAAATTATAGTCAACATGGGCTGTGTAGCAAACAGGAGTTGGGACCCAGATGTAGGAATCAGAAATGAAGAAAATTAATCTCAAAAGCTGCTTTATTGCCAGACTTGTCAGGAACAAATGATCTGCAATTCCCCCATAAACACAGAAGGAAGGACACGGTCATGATGGAGAACATAAGAAAGGACAAGGGATCATTGAGAAAATATATAAATGCAAAGGTTAATGAGGGAACAGGCAACAAGTGTGAGGACGGCTGAATATAATTATGAGACAGGGAAATAGGGCCACATGCAAAGCACACGTGACAAGAGGCTATCAAAATAAAACAGGAAATAACTGATATATGGATACACATATTTTTATTTTATTTTATTTTTTTTACACATACTTGATACACATACTTGACACAGAGACAGAAGATGAAGAATGGGAACACAAAAGGGGATAAATAAACTAAAGTAACAGAAAACAGGATCATGAATATAAAAATAACACCAGAAGACTAATAAATAAAGAATTTGAAAGCAAAACAGAAAATTATCATAATAAATACGAAACTAGAAAACCCTTACACATCTCCTTCAAAACCCTGCATCAGTGACACATGGACCATTACACTTACTGTCTCACAGTGTTATGACCTGGAGACTTCAGAAATGATACGTATTTCACTGCATGCAAGTCAGAGCATGGAGCTGCTTCTGGGCAAGAGAATGAGGAGTCATTTTTTTTCTACTAACAGCTGTGAATAAGTGAAGTACTGAAGATAGCTTGAATATAAGGCTGGGACAGAAGTGGCTAGAAGGGAAAAAGGAACAAACAAATGAACAGAAGCCAGACAAAATATCCGTCTTTTGCTCACGTTCAATTCCAGAAAAAAGGAAATGGACACGGAAAGGTGACATGTACTCAGCTACATCATGCTCATCGGTTCACTCAAACCTTTTATGCCTCATTTCCATAATCCAGTACATCTTCTCACCTGCCATGATTTATGTGTACTGCAGATTTTACCATCCTGGCAGTCATGTCATTGGCTGGTAGAAGGTCAGACCCACAAATGTAGTTCTACAATGTCCTTCTCTTTTTTTTACCCTCTGTTCACCATTTCTTGTTTACTTGCATTTGTAACAATTTTTCTCTTCGGGCTAATGCACCCAAATAGAGAAAAATGATTGTGGTTATTAAATGAATAAATCACAAGTAATGCCTTGGGTTTTTCCACATGCTTGAGTCCTTTTTTAGGTGTGTGTGTCTGTGTGAGTCTGTGTGAGTGACTCAATAAACAACTTCATAGAGGATGCCTTTAGCTCTTCATGTCAAAAGATGAAATAAAGATGAAATAAAGGCTTCTCTGTGTTGATGTGAGCGTTGTGTTTTCTTGCTCAGGGGGTTATCTGTTGTTGACAATTTTTAAAGGTAGAATTTTCTTAAACATTTTAACAACATTAAATAGCAGAAAGGCAGTGGAGGAAAAGCGACAGATACTGATGTAAATGTCAGGTTTTGGTGTCAGTTGCTCAGATTCAAAGAGTAACAGCTTGTTTAATGTCTCACTGGACTCAAATCCATCATAGAAGAAAGAAAAACTATTTTTTCCACCAGCAGCCTCGTTACTCAGAGCGCAGTGCAGCTCTCAGACATACTGTGGTTTGAAAAATAGGCAAGGTTGTACCATAAACTGTTTATAAAAGATGGCCATAACTTCTTTGAGTTCGGAATTTTGGGCATTTTTATTCTTTGACAAAAAAAAAGTGACAATATTTGCAGGGGTTGAGTGCCAAAGCTGACATGCTTTGCAATAATCATCCATAAATTGTATCCGGACAGATCTAGACAACTGCCACATACACAGTGTTGGGTAAGTTACTTTAAAATAGTAACGTAGTTACATTACTAGTTACTTCTCTCAAAAGTAACTCAGTTACTTCAAGTTACTCGTTACTTTCAAAGTAACTAGTTACTAGGGAAAGTAACTTTGGTTTTACTCAGAATTCTCTTGTTAATGTGTTTCTTCCATAACTTTGCCAGTCTTATAGCTTGCTTACTTGCCACAGTGCACTGTGCCACCTACCAATAGAAAGGAAAAGATAATGTGCATATTTCCACGAGAGAAATCCCACGCCTGGACCGTCATTGACTGCTGCCATGATTCTAGCCTACGTCACAGCGTCATGTGCGCCTTTTACATCCAACACAAAAACTGCAGTCGTGGTGCTTTCGATTGTACTCAGAACTCAGAAATTCTGCCTTCTGAATAGGAAGATGTAGGTAACACCAGACTGCAGATGAGCTGCATACAGGGCTGGACTGGGACAGAAAATTGGCCCGGGCATTTTGACTAGAGACCGGCCCACCATTATAGGAAAAATCATAAAGCCTTTGAATGAAAATAAACACTGTTGTGACAGTGATGTTCACTGTTCTGATGGTATATATGCATCAATCTATCAATCGTTTGTTGTAAGATTCAGATAATTATTTTTTAAAAGCTAGACATTTTAAATGAGAATAAGAAAGAAAAGTATTTCTTTGTGCCCCCCTCTCCCTGTTAATGCCCTACCTGGCCCCCTGGCAACACTTTGCTAGACCCGCCCCTGCACAGTTACCAGCTGTCAGCTACCTAAAAAAGGATCCTGGGGTTATTTGTCTCTCAGAAACAGTTCATAACTTCCCTTCAACTCATTCATGTCACCTAAAAGGTAAACCTGTTTCTCCATCACCTGTTCAGCTCTGATGATCCAGTAAGGACATCTCCTGGTTTCATCTTCATGTTTCCCTCTCACCAGATAACCAAACCATATCATGACCAGCAGCTTTACAGCTGTGGCTCCAGCAAACATCAGCTGATACTAGAAATTAATATTAAATAAATTCTAACAACAGCTGATCAAGCTTAAACGTGCTGCTGTTGTTTAGCGCGACATCCGCTGGTTTCCTCTTTCGCGCAAAGTGGGCGATAAACAAACAAGAGAGCCGATCAGCTGATCATTGATCAGTTTCATGATTGAAGTAGAAACGGGAGAGGGAGGGGGGAGAATGAGAGAAGAAGAGGCAGCTGTGCAGCTAAACACAGAATAACTCCAGCTTTGTGTCTTTTTCATTGTAGCTGAATTACGGGACAAACTGTTCCTTTTCACCTCAATAAGAAACGCGTAATATTTTCTCTGAATACCAGACGGGACGGTTGGCAACTCTAATAACTTATGAACAAAATAAAGTTCAACATCATTAACTTCATAGCACCACCCAGCTGTATAGAAACTCCGTCATGCTAGCTAGCACGCAGTACGGAAAAAGTCAGAATAACGAAAATAAACTCCACCTAAACTTGGTTCATATCTGACCCAGAGAGACTGCAGGTCATAACTTCTTACCTGAAGTTCAGTTCACACTTGGACCGGCGGCCGCCTCGGGTCTCTTTTCCTTCTGCGTCCCTTTCCTTCACCTCCCACTTGCTAATGTTACTGAATCTGTGGAAGCTCCGCGATAGCCACCACGACGAAGTAACGAGTAACGACCCTATCTAAATCCCAGTAACGAGTAACGCGTTCCTGATTTTGGCATAATAACTAGTTACCGTGCTCGTTACCACAATAATAACGTAGTTACTGTAACGCGTTACTTAATAACGCGTTAGTCCCAACACTGCACATACAGAAGTGCAAACATGAAAATTAACTTGAAGAATTGCAGTAACTAACTCTATCAGGTGAGCATAATTCAGCACCAAAATATGTCAGAAAGGTCCAGTTCAGTGACTCAAATTCCTTAATGTGTGTTGGCATCAACCTGACACCCAAACCTGCCAAGCTCCAAACAATGGAGTAACTTAACATTTCCCTTGTGTGGCAACTATAAAAAGTACTACAGTCTGTCTCCTGCATCTCAAAAATATTCAGGGTTTTGAAATTTTGAGCATGTGGTTTTCGGCCATTACTCCTTGCAAAAACACAACAAAGAGCCAGATGAAATGCACTGTGAAGCTTTAGCGTGAACCCATAACACCCACATGATATGAGTAGAATATTGGAGGCGTGCTATTGTTGGCTGTTCAGCTGATGAAATGTGCTTCCAAAGTCTTCCAGGAGATGGAAATGTATATGCAGAATGGCTGAGTTTCTTTGGAGATGATCTTCCCATTCTTATCAGCATGTTTGACAAGCATGGATTCTGATAATATCCTGAATAGCTTGAACTGGGGAGGTACACTTTAAATCAGATTAGATATTGTGAGTAATGTAAATTCTGTATAAATAGTAGAACCCAGCTGATATATTGGCCAGCTGATCTTATCAGCTTATATTAGCTGATTATCTGTTATTGATATGGCTGAGTAATTTTCATTTATCTGTTGATAAAAACCCTTCCATCATTTCATGAGTGTTGATGTTGCATAGTTAGTCCACTAACTAACACAAAGGCACCGACTAATCCTGTCTTGTTCCGTGGGAGTGTCTGGGGATTTTCCAGGGTGTGCAAGAGGTGTCCAGACCTCTGGTGGTAACTTGACTTCCTAGTGGTCAGTTCCATGGTCCTTCTGTCCTGTATCTAATGCTGCTCTCTGTCCTCAGTTCCTACCAGATTTGCCTACTGCCATGTTCATGCTTCAGTGTTGGTCTGAACTGCTTCAGCTACTACAGTCAGATCTCAGACTAAGGACTTCCATAGTCACCTTGTTCACCCGGCTGCCCTCCTGCCTGTCGTCACTCCTCTGGGACTAGATATCCTCCTTCACCTTGCTCACCCCACTGGACACTTTTATGGACACCTCCCCCCAGTCTGCAGGTAAGCACACCCCAAGGCCATACACACTCACCTCTTGGCTCTCCCTGTGCTCCCTGTGTTTAAGTATTTCTCCGCCCTCGACCTTCCTCAGCTCTAGTTCCCCAGTTTCAGTTTCTAGCCATGTTCTTGTTTAAAGTCACATTTTGTTAAAAAACTAAAAAAAACAAAAAAAGAAACCAGAAAACATTCAACTTGGGTATTGAGTCTGCTCTTGGGTGCCATTTTCGTATTTCCATCAGTACATGACAAATCTGTGCAGAGTCAGGCAGGGTGTAAATCAGTAATCCACAACTTCTTACAATAATTTTTTTTCTAAAACATGCATCGTTCAGTTCAATATAATTGTATTTATATAGTGCAAATCAAAACAACAGCTCTTTCTGTATTGTAAGGTAAAGACCCTACAATAATACAGAGAGAACCCCAAAAATTAAACGACCCCCTATGAGCAAGCACTTGGAAACAGTGGGAAGGAAAAACTCCTTTTTAACAGGAAGACCTCTGTCAGAACCAGGCTCAGGGAGGGGCACCATCTGATGTGACAGTTAGGGGCTGAGGGGAGGGAGACAGGAGAGCCAGTGATAATAAGTTACTGTCATAAATGATTTCACATCAGCTCAATATTGATCAATATATTGGATTTTTTAAGATCACCACTATCCATGTTAAAAATCTGCTTGGGCTAGGCTAAATAGCTTTTCAAACAGCTAAATGAAGGGCTGGTGGGAGGTTGGGTTATAAGCAAATATGGGTTCAGTAATTGATTTATTTAAAATAGACCCAGTATTTAAATTACATATAAAACTGGCATACCTGGTCTCATAATCAGTTTTGGGCAAGTTACTTTGAAAAAGTAATTAATTATAGTTAGTAGTTACTTCTTCAAAAAAGTAACTGAGTTAGTAACTGAGTTACAATATTCTAAAAGTAATTAATTACTTGAAAAGTAACTATTGCATTACTTTTAAAAAAAAAACGTTTAACCCTCTGGGGTCCAGGGTATAATTGACCATTTTTAACTACTTTTGATTTTCCCTCCACATTTTACCTTTAAATGATTTACTTTGCCTTGTTTGGTATCATCCTTTTCAGCACAACCTCACGTGTCTGAATTTACAGTTATGTTTTCATTTTGACAAACTGTATTAACACAATTGATTTACAATCAGACAAAAAACATAAAATCAGAGTAGAAAAAGTTATAATTTTTACTGTAACAACAACCACAAACATGTTTAATGAATCATATTTCATAACTTTGAATGCAAATATAAATTGTCAATTTTAAAATCCTATGCACAAGTTTTGCAAACAACAAAGTTATTTGCATCCATTAACCTTTTACCAATAACCATTTCAAACTATTTACATAACAATCAGCTGTTCTGCATTCAATAAGATGCAACAGAAATTATTTGTGCCACTCTATCGTCCCCTGGTGTCTGGCTGCTGGCTTTTTCCCAAAGATTCTTTCTTTTGTTTTCAATAGTTCTCATCACGCTGATTGATGTCCAAGGGGTCTCCTTTCTTATAAGTTTAATTCTAATTCCTACAGCGGCGATGTTAAATTGGGGTGAAACATCATCATAACACCTTTGACTCATGCAATTGTTTTGCCCCCTTAGCTGCAGGTGTTGTGCTAGACAGTGATCGTGATTACCGCCCGCGGGAGCACACAGCTGCTTAAAGCTGTAGCGCCCAGATTACTTACACCTACTTCTGTGCAACTGATATAAGATGCGGTAAGCTGAACACAGCTTCAACCATCTGTTTGTTGAAAAATAGTAACGTACCGCATTTTCTTGTTAGTAACTGTAACGGTGTTGTAACGATAGGAATAGTAATTAGTTAGATAGTAACACCGTTACTTGTAACACCATTATTCCCATCACTGCTCATAATGTGAATAAATATGAGAATTGCTAAAAATAAACAAACACTTTTCAATTCTTTACTTCTTTTTATGACCATTACAAGCTGAGTTCCAGGTTCTGGGAAGACCAGTCCATGACTAATGATGTTCCTGTTTGTATTTCTCTAACCAGGTATGCTTATATTGCATTGACAAGTGTGTTTGGGATCACTGACATGATGTTATTGCATGGTAGATGAAAATCTGACTGTACTTTTGGTGTTTTCACAAGTTCATCAGTTCTCAAAAATCCCCAATGGCACTAGTTGGGGATTTAACCCCAAACCATGAGAGAGTCTCTACCATATTTTACAAACACTCACTGTTTTAGCGCTCTCCTTACGGCCTCCATACACTTCTGGTGAAGCTTTTTGGTAGCCAAATATGAAGAAATGAGGGTGTGGACTCTGGAGAATCCGAATTTTACATAGTACTGTACATAATTTGGCATTAATTAAATAGTTTCCAAGTTCAAAGTAATGTGGGCAGGCTAAATTTAGCCTGCCCACAGGTGCCTCAGCTAGACTGGACATCTTGACATAAATGTCAGTTTGGTGCAGCAGTATAAATTACTGAAGGTGGAAATATCTTCTTTTGATTATCTTGGTCCTCATTGGACTAGATTTGGATGACTATTACTGTTATTAGTGCTAAATAGCACACTTCAATTTAAAAGATTCCTGGAAAGTAGCTGTAAAACCAAGCTTCACTTTCCTTTTTTTGACTCTCTGTAGAAATAGTCACTGTATGGCAGTATGAAAGAAACTGCTCTGTTTTTTCAGAAGCAGCAGTAACGGCAGCAGCAGCAGCAGAAAAAGGCGAATAATAATAAGAAGTATAAGAATTAAAGAAAGAGAAAAAGCAAATGAAGTAGAAGAAGAAACCACTTCATCCGAATACTTTAGTGCAGCTTTTCATTTTCTGATCTGCAACTTTTCAACCTCATGCATGAAATTAAACAAAGAAAAAGATTTTTTTATTATAAAGAATTTTTAGTTTAATGGGGAAGCAATCAAATTAGGTCCTGACAGCATTAGTAATGTGTAAGAGCATGTGTGTCATGTTTTTGTACAGTGCAGCAAGCCATTCTTCTCCCAAATGATTTTGTAGCACATCATACATAATTTGTTGTTGAAACAGTCCTAAAATGTTCTTTGTATTATAAAGCATGTATTGCCAAAGTCAAATCTAAATAATTGACAGAGTTAACATGGCTCTTGGTGATGAGTTTCAGCCTCCACCTGCAGTGACTGTGCATATCAGATACCACCTGGAGTATTGTGGAAGAGAGGGGAAATGAAGACCATTAACAAAGCAGAGCTAGACATGACTATGAGCAAGGATGCAATTATATCAGTAGCCTGCTGTCATGTTTCTGTAAGAACCTGCTCTCTGCATAGTCCAGGTTATAATTGTGGTTGTCAGGGACGATGATGGATGACGGCAGATAGTCTCCAGTGCTGGGATGCAGGTAATAACTTGCATTAGCGTTACTTCATTCAGCAAGGTAATACAAACAGTCATGCTGGCACATATTGAGGAACTTGCCCATTTTACTTTATGACAAGTAGTTTGATATATTTCATTATCTTTTCTGCATATGAGTGATTTTATAACTCCCACTTTTATTTAACTTTGAAAATAACACAAGCATAAAGATGGAAGTGGTTTTTAATAAAGCTCAAGGACTTAAAAATGTCTGAAAAAAATAATATACTCAACAATGCACTACTCATACTGTGAGTAACCATCAAACAGTATGTCAAGTATGTCATATATGATGGAAGGCAACTATCAACTCTTTAGGCTGGACTTGAGGGTTTGTTTTCCATGTTAACCATTTTGCCAGATAAGCACAGCATTAGTTCAGATGGGTTACAAACTCATTCTCAGTTCATCCAAGGACATCAGCTGAATTTAGTTCCAAGCTTACCTCACCTAATGGCTCATCCGATACACTTCTATACATTCAACTGGTAAATGTCAGGTAGAGTGTTTAGCTACTTTACGCTGCGTAAAGTTGCTACAAATCTGCAAGCTGCTTTGCAGCCCACCTCGACTCCAGTTCTACCTATTGTATAGTTTCTGACTTAAATAAAACTCAAGTCTAGGCTCTTGCTGCTGCCTTTCCTACCTCTGCCTTTTCATATATGCATACAGATAATGATGGGCAGAGACATGTTCTCTCTTGTGGACGTCTCAGAACAGATTAGTTTCCCCTTACCCATAATGCCCCTGAAAATGGCACTGTTTCTGTTCAAAGAATGATGATTTGTGAAATGTTCATAAAGCCATTAAAGCCCGCCAATAGACGCTGAAACATTTCATCCTGCTCAGCTAGCACCGTGGCTAAAAATTCAAGTTTTGTCCTTCGACGTGCATTAGAATCTATTAGCGCCAATATAATATATTTCCAAAATGAAATGACTATATATAGACTTGAACAACATCAAAGCCTAAAGATCATGTAATGGCTAATAGCATAACACCAATAACATACTTTAAAGGTAAAGTGTGTAAAATATCACCACTAGACTGCAAATTGGAGTCAACTGAGTTCTGTGTTCTTACACATCCCCTGGCTACGGTGGCCACTGTAGGACAAACAGCTCTGGCTGCCATTCATCTGTAGTGAGTGTAGGCTGTCAACATACTGTTTACCTCAGCTGTCAAAGCAGGTGCTTGTGTCTATTTACTCTGAGAAGAGGCTGTAAAGCTTTGTGAAAGGAGTCCAATACAAGTTGATGAGTCAGTAAAGCTCACTTCTTTCCGATGACAAATACTGAGGTTAGTTGTTGAGAATATCCCAAACTTTTCTGTTGGTACAGGTTGCTATTTTTGCTACTGGTAGCCTCTGTTAGAGGCTGTTAGCTGGAATCAGTGAAACGTAGTTAAAAGTTGACTCTCTCAAAGAATTTGAGAATGTCAAACTGTTTATCAGAGCGCTTTTATGAGCAAGAGACCACATCGATTTATTTTTAGTGGATTTATTCGAAGTTTCTGAGAATGCATGAATTGGAGGAAGATGTAATTTCACACGAATCAATGGATACTTATGAGTAAAATATTCTTTTTCTAAAAATCGAATAGCCCCCAAAAAAGCTGACGTTTAATAGAGATTAGGTGGTGGTGGACTCAAATACAGACAATGTCCCACACAAAAAATTGAGGTAATGATGTATGCAACTATCTGAGGAAGCAGCTGGTGAGTTGTAAGGTAATCTAGCATTAGGTTTCTCCAGGTGAAATGGTGGAGGGTGGGCAAGGACGTGTGGCTCCATAGACCTAATCCCAAGCTCTGCATTCTAATAACTAGCAGGAAAACGCAGGTAATCAGGGACATGAAGCAAGGAGACAAGTATAAGGTAAATAGAGGGAAGAAGAGACAGTCAGTCTTACTAGCTGACCTGAAGGACCTAGAAGGGCATTTTACCACCATCAGTTAATGTGTAATTGAATCTGGCAATCAGGTTAATGCATATTACAATTGAGAAATGTTTTATTTGCTGTCACCTAGGATTGCTTGCTGAAACTTAAGCATGTAGCTAGCTACAGTTCAACAAAAATCATCAAACACAAGCTGTTTCTGCACATTTTTCCACAAAATGTAATTGTGAGCTAAATGTACACTTGGTGCATTTCCCAGGGAGAGAAAAACGTCTCAAAATACCGAGAGCTTGCTGGTGAAAATGCTCAGCTTAGGCCAGTATAACCAGACTTGAAATGAATGGTGACATCAGTGTCTTTTGCCAGCATCACGTCAAAAGGTTTCCCCATTGCTTTTTCTCATCAATGCAATTTAACAGCTATGATATCAGTTATGTTTCAGTCTTGTCAAAGAAGCTTTGAGTGTTCAGAGCATCCATTCTTTTTGTCAGCACAGCCTTATCTCAGTGGGCTCACGCTCACACAGGAACTAAGCACTATTAGTAATGGTGGCTGGTATGAGCACTTGGTCTCTGTCTGGCTCTACTTACTCAGTAGTGTTTCAAATGAAAAGGGACCTGGCAAGTGGCTGAGGCCTCCATAATAACCACAATAATTATTTGAATTGTTCAGTGACTGCGGCAAAGTGTTCATACTTTACATAATAATAGAGAGCCAGGCGTTAATGGCTGCAGGCAGTGGAATTTTGAAAAACGGTCATAACCACATCCCAGTGGAGCAATTGTGAATAATTTATAGTGTTTGTTATTCTGGGAATTCAGAGATTTAGTGCTATTAAGCAAAGGAAAAATTAAAAGATACAGTTTGACCCAATAAAATTATATTTTTTAAAAGAGACTTTCTTTGTATTGGGGACTTTTGGACTAAAATAGGTTTTGTGTATGTGAACAGTTGCAATCTGTATAATTTTCTCTAAAAGCAAAAGAGAAAACTTGGAGACTGCAAAGGGACCAATCTTCTAACCCCTGGGGCAGGTGCTGATGTGTTTACTCATTTACCTCACTGTGTGAGTTTGACTATTACTTTTTGCTGTGTGGGCTTTGTATTAGCTAAGAAATAAGCAGCTTTTTAGCCAGTCCTCACTACCCACAGGGCTGGTTCAATACAAATTTATTTAGTCTTGTCAGTTAGAGTTTTGCTTGGGGTTGAGTTGTGGATCACAATGACACTTTTCTTGCAAAATAGCAAGACAGACATTTTCTTGGGGGCGTCTGGAGGGGTGGAAATAACTGGCAGCCAAAATTATAGCACATCCAGATGATTCCTACAAAGCAAGCCATGGCAAATATCGCTGATTAAGGTGGCAGTGCAATTTTAGTATATACTAAGTCAATGTATTTTTAAAACCCAGAGTTACTCTTTGGAATTACAAGTAACCACTATTAAGCCCAAACAGTCTTCTTGTCCAGCAGATGCTACAAATAAGTATAAATGTGTTCATATGATCTGTAAATCTGTCATCTGTCAAATTCAGTTTTGTCCATTTACAACACAACAGTAACAATACACATAACAACCCAATATTAGGTAACCTTTTCCATTTGGTTGTCCACCATGTGTCTCTGCCCATCACAAAGGCTGTGTATAAAAGATGAATAGGTTTTATATACAACAAGTGCCTTAAACCTGCATCCTTTCTAATGGCCTGTAGGGAGCAAATCCTCTGGCTCCAAAAGAAGAACTCTTTACAGGCTCAGTTCTTATAGTTGCAAAATCATATAGGACATAACATGGTGCACATTATGTACAGATTTCCATTAGAGCATGGGAGGCAGAGCCTTCAGTTTTCAGGCCCCT
>NW_024582473.1:379235-381276 GCF_018398535.1 Haplochromis burtoni
GGACCACTAGAGGGCTCCACTCACACCCAGTGTATAGGAAGTGTGTTCCTGTGTTTTGTGGCGCGATATGCGCAGTTGATGTTGGAGACGAATAAAGAAGGAGTGAGAACTGAGAGCTCTGTGTCGTTGATGCTTACCTCCACAACAGGTTTATTTATTTAATCCAAATCACAACAACTGTAGTCTCAAGGTAGTTTACATTTGAGGTTCCTTACCATGCAATATTACAATAAACAAAAGAAAAAACACATGGGAATGGTCAAAATAAAATTTAGCAAGCCTAGGAGGCAGGATGAACCAACCCAGAATCAAAACCAAATTGGATTTTGGAGCTGCATCCATCATATCACTTAAATGATGTCCTTTCTACAAAGTGTATTAATGTAAAGAATAACAATTTTCTGCCATCTAATCTACAGAAAACAATGCTTAAAAGCTTTACTGCTAGCTAGTTATCAAGAAAAAATGAGCCAAATGCTTAGTAAAGTGTTACATCCATGTTGTTTTTAAATAAAAAATTAAAGTGGACTGACGTGGTTTTCTGTTTTTATTTCTGTTTGGGTTTTGTAAAGAACTAACCATAAAACTGAAAATTGTCACAGCTGGGACTATATTGAATGTAAAAGTTTTATTAGCTTGCCACTTCATTATTTATTTAAACTTTTATGTTAATAACCCAAAATAACAACACCTAAGGACTCTTTAAGTTAAAAAGAAGTGCTGTAGTTAATAGATTATTTAACATCTTCAGGCAGATGGAAGTAAATGTTCACCTTTCTCCCAAGTTGGTTGTGGGTACTTTCTCAGGTGAATTCCAGTTAAAACTATTTGGTGGGAATGATTCCCTTCCACAGGCAGGTAAGGTCTCTCCAAATCCACAGGGGAATATTTCGTTGAGAGTGTGAGTGTGTCAACCAGACACACCAGGACAGAATCTGCAACAACGGAGGATCGGTATATACAAAAGCAGCAAGCAAAGAAGCCTAAATTACTCTACTGCCAGAATAACAATCATAGAAATGGATGGGATATATGTAGATGGTTGATGACATTTGGGTGGGTTGGTGGAAACTGGGGTAGACGTTTCTCCTTCTGGGAGGGGTAAGCAGAGTTAATACTCACATCCACATGTGCACGATAGAGAAAGGAGAGATAGAGCAAGTAGAGGAGAACACAAAGAAGGAAGATCAGAACCTGAGAGGACAAGGAGACCATGATACAAAATGTATCCACATGTGTAGGCTTTTACAGCCAGGCCCTAGCTCAACTTTGGTCAATAACTTTTTAGTACAATAAGTTTTTGACATGAAGTTAGAAACATTTTTTCATTTTTCAAATTCGGCCAATAGGTTCAGTTAATGGATGGCACTAAACCATGACAGAAACGGACTAAACACCTATATGTTCAGATACTGAATAAACTAAGGGGCTGGTATAGTCTAAGAGTAAAAGTAATATCCTCCTTTTCAGGTTAGAGTAAAGCGCCAGCATCCTCGGCATCCTCTGGAATTATGGAAACATGGCAGCGTGTCTATATGTGTGTGTGTTTTATGCATTTTGAATGTGGACCGAGTTGGAATAGATGTATGTGTGTATATCTGTATGAACATGTCAATGTAGAACTCCTGTCTGCTGCGTGCTGATAAATGCAGTGCCTGTGTGCCTTTCATCAGAACTGGGAGTCTATTTGCTGGCTCTCTCTCTCTCTCTCTCTCTCTCTCTCTCTCTCTCTCTTATTTTTGCAGCTTCGACTCAAAGAAGAGTTTTGCCGAAAGCAAGAAATGATTTAACTGAGTTGTCTCCGTTTGTAGATCGGATAACAGGATGACAGGAATTTGCAGTGAATGCGAAAATTATATGTAGTCAAAGAGTGCCTGAAAATACTTTTGCTCTAACTACATTTGCATAAGTGAATAAAAGACATTGTTAAATCTTCATAATAAAATGCTTTTCCTTTGTGATGGGTAGAAGTAAGTGAATTTTGGATATGTATAATATTCTGCACATAATAAGGGTTCCATTGACCAAGTAAATCCCCAAA
>NW_024582473.1:381665-382586 GCF_018398535.1 Haplochromis burtoni
CCCGATTGTGGTTTGGGTTATGTGACTCAGGCTCATAGAAAACAGGTCTGGCCTGGATCTTGCATCACTTCTGACTGACCGGTGTCATGGCAGGGTGTATGTCAACCAGATGTGGGCCAGGTTTGGCAATGATGGCACTATTTATGTTCCTATTTTCCTATTTTAGTTAGAAGACCTAAATGCCATGTTTCAATACTATACTGCTATAGTAGCCAACGTTCCAAATGCAGGTTTGACAGGTTTGTGAGTGTACACTATATCCAAAACCTGGTGACGATTTACTCATCTTTGCCACCGGGTAGCTGTAGCTCAGGAGGTAGAGCGGGTCACATACTGATCGGAAGGTTAGTAGTTCGATCCCTGGTTCCTCCACTCTGCAAGAGCATGAATGTAGGTAGGACACACTCAGTCTAGAGAAAGTGTGTAAATGTGGCATGTTATGTAGTGTAATCCGGAGGAGTAGAAAAGTGCTATATAAGAATCAGTCCATTCACTCTCTGAACAGAGTTTCATCATGTTACTTTTGCACTAATATGTTCCGGCACATGTTGTTATTACATGGCTTGATTAAGGTACACATTAGGCTGACATCTGGGCCAGCACAGGGCCAGCAGCGTGTCTGCAACTGGCCCGTGGCTGCAAACAACTTAAACATGGCCCACATACTGCAAAGAATGACGGCCCTTTGGTGGCCCAGATCAGGTTTGCCAGAGGTAATCGACACATAGGCCAGCACAGGACCACCAGTGTGTCTGCAACTGGCCTCTGGCAAACCAGATCTGGGCCACCAAAGGGCCGTCATTCTTTGCAGTATGTGGGCCATGTCTAAGCACATTCTGTGGCCAGATCGGGGCCATACCGATGTTGCTATGTGGGAGGCATGATTGTTCCCTCTCCCCATTTCCTTGTTAGCCCACACTC
>NW_024582473.1:384517-386108 GCF_018398535.1 Haplochromis burtoni
GGTATTAAAAACACATAATAATACCCCTTTATAACCATAAGACACTAAAGATGGAGACAAGAAGGCTTACAATAAGTATCAAAACAGGGTTGTAAATCAGCAAATTATTAATAAAACCATCACTTAAAACCAAATGTGAACCTCTGGCACCTCTAGACTTTCAAAGTTTTAATCAGTTGTACAGAGACACAGATGAAGCCACAAAAAAAAGAAAAACCTTCAGTGATTATGTAGAATCATATGCATGCCTTTATGTGTCAGTGCCCTGGCATTTTAATCAGTCTGTTTGTCCCAAGCTGCCAATGTTGATTCAGAGCATGTTTGATCAGTCTGCTTTTTCTAGCATCCAATATGTCAGCAGATGATAACACTCCCCCACCGAGTGGGCCTTATCTGAATCAGTTCAAAAGTTTAAAAAGGGCAACCCCCCACTGCATGAGAAAGACAATCAATTTCTTTCCCTATCAGAGATAAGATTAAGATCTGAGATGAGATATTCAAACTTGGTGTAGAGCTGCCCCGACATACTGATTAGAAACCGATTTGTTTTTATGTTCTGAGATAGTCAGCTGGTTAAATCCTCCGGCTCTCAGACTGTGAGCTTATCATCTCTTTCTGTCCATGCTGCCGTCTCCTCTCTCTGAAAGAAGAACAAATTGTCTCTCTAGACACACAATGCCACCCACTTAATAATAAAATGTAAATTATGAAATAGAATTACAATAATGTGACTGGAAAAATTGATGTTTTATATAAGTCTGGCTACTTAAAAAGAGAAAAACTTTTCTAAGAATCACTCCTTAAATACATCATCTTCTTCCACTATTCCAATTAAGGGTCGTAAGGCGGGGTACACCCTGGACAGGTTGCCAGTGTGTCGCACGACCAACACAGAGACACCTGTGACCAATTTAGAATGACCAGTTAACCTAACCCCACCGAGTGCTTTTCATTGAACTATTGTGCTGCCCAGTTCAATTTCATTTTATTGACACAACAGTGTCAAGGTGCTTGCAAAAAATCAGAACAGCCTTTCAGAGAGCTGCTATATTGAAAAGCTACACCAAAAATAGGAGCAAAGACTTTAAGTTAAGATGAGAAATCTAAACTGTAAATGAGATTAAGTTAATGAAGCATTACAGATTGTGCAGGAATCATTTTTGATTTCATTTGAAAACCCCACAGTGGCTTCCTTAATGAATTCCATTTTTTATACCATTTGCCCAATTAAAAAAGATTCAAAACTTGAATTAAAACAGATTAAAACAAATTAACTTAAGCCTTTGCATTGAACATGCAGACAGGATTTTATTTTCTTAAACCTGTGCCCCGATTCCTTGAGTCTCTTTCTCACATGTTTTGCTCACATATTTGGTGGGAGGGACTGAAAGGATAGAAATCGAGGATGTGCAATGTGGGAAATGTGAAAGAGGGCCAAACTAAATGCCAGGAAGAAGGGTATTAGGTAACAGCTGAACTTCATCTGACACTGACATGGGTTGGGAAAAAAGAGGGGGGCGGGTGTGTAAAAACAGAAAATACACGAGGATCTAATTTTCAAAATAAAACTTAGTTAAAAAGGAAAACAGTC
>NW_024582473.1:387063-407709 GCF_018398535.1 Haplochromis burtoni
GCACATTGCACTTTATGTAGTCCTCTGTTGATTGTCTGTTATATGTCATATGTAGCACCATGGACTCGGAGGAACGCTGTCTCATTTCACTTTACCACTGCACATGTTTGGAATGACAATAAAGGCACTTGACTTGACTTGACTAATTTTTCTAAATTTGGAGTCTAATTTCCAGTACTTAAAAATACAACAACTCAATATGAATTAAGTTTTCTTTAAAGAAATTGTATATCAAGTATACTCTGAGTATATAAGTAGTGTTTTGATGTATTTTAAATTATTTTAGACAAACATGACAAACAGCAGCACAACACAACACCTAACATTTTGTAATGTAAGAAGAGAGAAACATTGTTCTGTCCTCTAAAATACCCTGAGCTACTCACTCCTTAAAATTATGAAAACTTCTCTTCTTTCCTGTAAAACCTCCAAAATCACCAGAGGGTATACAGTAGAACAAAGGGGTAAGTATTTTTAGGGACTGAAAGTTACATTCTAAATTCAGAAAGAAGTCTTAGAGATTACACTGTAAGTCAGAGACTGTAGTATGAAATGCTTATTCTCATCTCACAAATCCTTGCTCCTGTATCCCTCCATTCTCTCTTAAATGCCTGCCCCCATCTTCCTTCTATTTGCAGGATATATATGCTCACAAGTTATATTTTATACCTCACGATTCTGCACCCTGACTGCGTTTGGAGAAGTTCCAACATCTCCCAAAAGGCCATGAAATGCACCACTATGACAGTCTCAAACTTTCACACGAGTGGGTTATATTTATGCGTAATGATTCACACTGTAGCTGACTACCTTTTTGGAGATGTTCTGCCGTTTTCCCAAAAGGCCTTGGGAAGCATTTTTTTTGCCTCTTAGATTGCATCCAGAAAGTTTTTCCCTCTTGTAAGCAACTTTATGTAACAAATCATTTCCCCTGATACTTTATTGATGTGATGAGAGGAAAACAGGGCAGAAGAGGCAGCAGAAAAAGTGTAAACCTATACCAATGCTTTATTTGTTCACTTACTAACATTCAATTGCATGGAGCTAAAGTAACAAAGCAACCCAGAGAAAACATCTGAACACAGCTGAACTTAAATGATTTAGTACTCGTGACAGTAAAAAGGCGATACAGGGCATAGCCTGGCTGGGTTTAAGATCCAATGCTCCCCTCTGCAGTTCACACAAAGATTTAAGGCAACACTGCAGTTTAGCAAAAACTGAGCCTCTAAATCAGGGGTGGGCAATCTCAGTCCACGAGGGCCGGTGTCCCTGCAGGTTTTAGATCTCACCTTGGGTCAACACACCTGAATCACATGATTAGTTCGTTACCAGGCCTCTGGAGAACTTCAGGACATGTTGAGGAGCTAATTTAGCCATTTAAATCAGCTGTGTTGGTTCGAGGACACATCTAAAACCTGCAGGGACACTGGCCTTCGTGGACTGAGATTGCCCACCCCTGCTCTAAATTGTCTGTGTCCACAGGCATTGCTGTCCTATATACAGTATTTGAGGGTGCAAACATGAATCTGTCCCCTCAAGACTCGAAACTGTCTTTCCCACAGAACGATCACATGTGTTCATAATTTCAGTCTTATGTCCCAGATGTTGCAACAGCTGAGTTACACTGTGGGTTTTATCTACAGTACATTCATATTGTTTGTGGGCATGTAACTGAGCATGTGTAAGTTTCACAACTTCCTGCTTAACTCATTTTAGTTTTCAGACACATCAGTATGAATAATCATGTGAATTATGACTGAATTCCATTCAGGTGCTGTGGACCAGGGTCCATGATGGCATAGCTTACTGGCACACCTAAGTGGAGCAGAGCCACGTTCACCATGAGTGCTTACAGATGTGCGTTTCCCTGCCATGACATGTCAATATCTGCCGTGAGAAAGGTCTGTTATGCTCGTGTCTGTTTGTGCAATGTGAAACCAATTAAATCCAGCTGGACAGTCTATTGTAATTTCCAAGCTGCGGATGTGATAAGTTGGGCTTGTTACAAATTGTCAAGCTGAACTGGGGGGGGTTACAACTGTAATTCAGTAACTTCAAAATAGTCTAAATATTGCTTTCAATTGCAAAAGAGTGAAACAAGTTATTCTTATGGGAAGGCAATCAGCTTTGTTTTATGTACATGTTTTGTGCTCATGCGGTTGTATTTTTATTGCAGTTCTATGGGATTACGTTAACTGTGAGTTTGTGCATTAAACCCAATTAAGGCTCTCACATTTATTTCTCACTGCTTGTAATGAGAGCTTGGTGAATGCAGTGTATCTTGTGTTAATGATATCAGTGCTACTGTCTATTTACAGTAATGAAGATTTATTCATTCAACTTTTTTAGTGTATAGAGGGCTCGTCAATATCACATTAAGTTTATATCATTAAGTGTCACATTAAATGAGAAATAGGTTTATAATAAACAAAACTAGTTGATGCTATTTGTTTTCTAAGACGGTAAAGTAGATCCTGTGTTATATTATTGTCAGGATAACTGGTCACGGCTGCAGCCCAATACAACATGATCCAATAAACAGGTGTAATAAACTTTCCAAATAATATTCTCAGAAAAAATAAAACTGCTATCATGATATTTAAAGAAGCCTCTAAAATGGATGGAGAACTATTTCAGCCTCATATGACGTCATACTAGTGGAAATAAAACTAAATAGGAAAAACTGACGGGTGTGATTTGGTGCACCCTTGGAAACTAGTTTTGATTTACCCTTCTAAGCTGAGAAAATAGATTTAATTACAGTGTAAATTAGTGGGGAAATTCACAGAAATGAACACCAGGAGAAGAGCATTGAAAGTGGATCTTCCCAAATTAGCCCTGTTATTTGCATTTAATGATGTTGCCTTCCATCATGATGGTTACAATGTGTGTCCTCAATGAGACTTAATTTATAAGATTTGAGTGCTTAGAGCTGCATCACTTTTATCTTCAAAGAGGGGATGAAATTGACAATCAAAAGTTAAGAAAGGTTTTGTGCATTTGTTAAGAAAAAATAGCACTAAAAATACAAGGAAACAATTTTAATGTCTGACTGAGTGGGCAGCCAACAGACAGCCTGCTGCACACCATCTTAGTGCAGACTAGTAGAAAGTGGAAGCACACTTTTTTCTCTCTAAAGAGTTGAAGGAGTTGAGGCAAATAGAAAAGCATGCACATGTGTTTCCTACAGTGCAAACTCATGTATTTACAAATACATGAGTATATAGGGGAAAAAAAGCAAAAGGGAAAAAAAGGCAAGACTATTTATATCCAGAGACAAAAAGCAAGACGCAGGTGAAAATAATCAAGAAAAACACAAGGAGACAGACAGGAAACAAAACCCCAAGGAAAGCCAATCTTCAAAATAAAAACAGGAAATAACCAAAAAACAGACAAGAGAGGACTGTCACAGGTGTCACAGAGGTTGGACCCAAACACAGGACTTGAACACAAAGGGATTAACTAAGGAAGGTGCTTTATATTGCTGAACAAAATACCCAAACAGTACAAACAAGAAAAAGAAAGCCCCACAGTGGTAGCCCGATATCACGCAGAAATGTCACATGATATTAAACAGAAGCTGTCAACTCCGCTCGGTAGATTGGGCAAACGTAACGAAGCCGTTCATTTCAAGTTATAGATTCAAGCTGCTCTTCACACTGCTTCTGCTTTTCGCCACAAGATGGCACCAAAGAGGACTGTGTTGAAAAGCTTCGAGTAATGAACCCTTTTCAATACAAGCTTCAGAAAGTTTAATTTGGCCATCACTAGAAACTGGGAACTAGGGGCAAAATTGAGAACTGAGGAGCACAGGGAGACACAGCTACACGGGACAACGTGACACCAAGGAGAGAAAGACAGAAGACTTATATACACAGAGGACAAGCGAGTTTAGGCATTATAAATAACTTGGTTAGTTATAGGCACTTAAAATACAATGAAATACAATACAATACATCAGGCCATCTTCAGATGTACCTTGGTCTCAGGTCCCTGTGGTGTAAATGGTTTGTATCTTTTAACCAAAGTGGCTCTATAATGAGGCAAGGTGCTCACCTGCACTCAGGAGTCTTGTCCAAAAGTCAGTCCAAACAACAACCTGCTCATGTACTTGTTATTGTGCAGGGATACACAATATTATAGATACAAAAGATGTATTTCTCTTATCTAACTAATGTGATCTCTTCATTATGTGATAAACCTGTTCCTTGGGCTGCAACAGAAAGATAAGGTTCACCATTATTACATTTGGTAAGGGAAGTAAACAACAACAAAAGAAGATCAGAGACAGCTGACATTTTACTGCTATCGCTCTTTTCTTTGGGCCATCAGACTGATTTTATCTAAGAATAGCATTCAGGCAGATACCACAACTCAGCTTTCAGCACAGAGCTTGCCAAAAAGGTCAGAGAAAAGCTGAATCAGAAATAACGAAAGTTTGGATATGAAAAGAATGAAATACGAAGATTCAATTAAATAGACTTTTGTGCAGCGTAGGCCGGTGTAGGAAGAAGAACTTTATCTGAGTGTATGGAATCTATTCACAGCTAACATGAAGAGCAAGACACTGATATCCTTTGCTATTTTATATGTAGTTCGTTCCCAGAGTTGTCACCCAAGGAAAATCAAATCAAAGTACTTTTCAAGTCCTTTGTGATGAGATCTTGGTGAGTTCTTTGTAGCGGCACATGAACCAGTCCTCTACTTGCAGCATGTTCTGTTTAGAGAGGACTACCGTCACTAGGTATGGTGCAAGACGGTATGAATTTTAAACCACCCGCAACATGGATATGATCACCATATGTATAGAGGAAGAAAAGAGAAAGAAATAGTGAATGTTAACTTGAACTTTCAAAATAAGACTGCGGAGCTGTTTATTGGCAAATTAATGTGTATGAAATATTACATACACACAAATCTGCTTGATAATAGTAAATCTTAGACTGGCTTTTCCTTATTCAGTGATGGTGGGTATTAAAGTGTGTGTTAGCAGCACGCATAAAAACAGTCGGGTATGCAGGTCATAACAACACAAAAAATATTTCATATTCAAGCATAAGACCATATATTTATACATAATTTGTATCTGTGGATGGTTATATTGCGTGCAGTGACTGAAGCAGGCAGTTATTGTGACACGTAAATATCAAACTGATCACCAGATTGAGCTGTTGGTATTTACAGAGAGTATAATTCTGTCAGTTCTTTAAAACTGTGGGCATCAGTGGGCATCGGTTAGAATGCAGATGATCTTTTATTGATAATAATAATACATTTCACCTCTAGTCTATATGTGTGTGCGATTCTACAATAAGAAAATAATGACATCATAAATACAAGTTGTCGGCTGTTGAATAAATACGCAGTGTAGTACATGTTTATCTTTCTGTCAGCTAAATAGAGAGAGAAGGAGTCAGAATCATCAGCTTTAAATTTGCTTTAGTTTATGCTGGAGATAAATAATAAGTTTCCTTTATAGCACAGTTCGATCGCAATGAATAACTTTAACTAGTATTGTAAGAAAGATATTACCAATTAAATATCCAAAAGCACTGCATTTATCATTTAAATAGATGACCCAAGAATTATTGGGAAATGATTCTTCTTCACATAACGGGCAAGTGTGAAATGTGTGGAAATGTAAGTTGTAGAAGAAATAAACACCTTTTTACAAGATGAACAATTTGCTGGGTGGATTTTGTAAAAGTTTGAAATCCCATGCACAGTTATGCAGGAACAGAACACACAAACATTCACACACCTTGTTTGGAACGATAAGGCTTTTGAAGTCTGCAGCACATCCGCTTTGGAGAAAGAAGAAGGGAAACACTGACAGTCTAGCAAACATCAGTAAACAACTGATTTTCCCTTTGTATTTGAAGGTGAGATGTTCTAATTCTGGAATGGATCAGCATCTATTAGCTAATTCTCACATTTTAATTTTTACCTTCTGTGATCACTCCGTTTCAACTGCTGCACATCTGCTGCTTGTAAGAATTTGTATCTCATTGGCCCTTCAAGTCACATACTGATTTCTTAAAGTGCTTCTTTTTGACATGGCAGCTTTTAATATAAAGCATGACACTGTCAAGTGATGAGTTGGGAACAGAAATATTCATATCTTCTCCTGAACTGATTCCATTTCACTGTTAGCACGTTTGCGTGTGTGCGCTACTTCTTGTGCGTGCTGCAGCATTGGTAGGCTGGATCAAACCCCAGTGCAATCAGTTTTTAATTTCCCTGAAATCAAATTACATGGAAGGGCAATAACCAGCGCACTGGACTGTACGCAAGTCATCTTGGAGATTATAAATCGACCCCTGAGTGTGTGAATGTGTAAGTGCATTCAGTCTGTATGTGACGATGCCTCTCCATGTGCACTGCATGTGTGTGTGTGTGTGTGTGTGTGTGTGTGTGTGTGTGTGTGTGTGTGTGTGTGTGTGTGATATACATCCAGCATTAAGTCAGATTGCTAATGATATACGTAGAAAGTTGAATTGGGAAACTAATATCAAAAATGGATTCTGAGCAACTAATCAGTCCTATAAAAATTTGCTTACTGTTTCCTGTAAACTCCTCACAGCACTGTGGCCATTTAATTAGGTTCTTAAAGTAAGAACTAGTCGAAGTCAGTGGTCTGCACTACAATTTGTATCGATTGGCTACAATGAGCTTATATACGCTTTACCAAAAAGATTGTTTTCCCTCCACATGAGTGGGTGGAGGGGGTTTGGTTTGCTCAGTTACACACACACATACATATTTTGTGTGGTATTTTAAACCTGGAGTTTTTTCTATGCATTTTAGGTCAATGGAAAAGTCTTTCCGAGTTGAAGATTTTCAGAAACTCAGTTTCTCAGACACAAAAGTAGATTTTGTCTTGCAGCATGAAAGCTGTGCACCTTTATCTCCTTTTTTGATGTTAGACTGTCATTTAGGCGTCTGACTGACCAACATTTCTACATCATTAGGGTTACATCAGCAGTTCTGCTTTGCAATGTTCTTGCCAGCTCGTTACATTACTTTTTGCATTTTCATATAGACAGAGATATAACACTTTGGACCTGGACTAGTCAATCACTGGCCTTTACTACCAGTAAGCACACAGAGAAATAACCTGAAATCTTAAAGCTGTGTGAATGTATTTCTGCCATTTGGGGGCAGCAGAACAAGCTGTTAATGTAGGAGGTGAAATCAAATCCTCTCAAGATTTCCTGTTGCATAGGAATGAAGAGCAAAGAAGTCATGTGTGGCAGCAGGTCCAGGAATCGGCATTCTGTATGGTGTACAGTACCTGTGTTGCTAGTGCTCACCTGTGTTTTTGTGACATGTGATACTTTAGCCTTCATGTTGAGGACCATCATGTCTGGCTATAATCCACAAACCAAACAAAGAGAAATTCAGAGGCATGCTTATTACCTGGCTTTGATATTCTCAGACATTTGCTATAAATTCATTTAAAATCTGCTGTAACATCCTGATGAGTGGGAGGGAAAACATTCAGCACAAACAACCTAAACTGTGGTGCATTTGCATCCAGGGCTCCAATGTGACTTTTCACTGTCTCACCCAATAATAGCTGGGTTTGTCAAAGTACGAACTAAACGGGACTGAAAGACTGGATTCAGATAGCATTTGGCATATTTAAATGGTTTATTGAAAGTGTTGATAATGTGATGTGGCAACCGAGGAGGGAAGCAAGTGAGCAGCTTCAGGTCAGGGGATCATGCGGCAGTTCTGCCAGATGAGAGAGATTATTAAAGAAGGCTTCAAGATGAATAAAAACATGATACTGAGTCTTGGTTTATTTGGGTGGCCTTAGTTGAGAAAGAGCAAGCAAGAGCTAGGAGGGGTTGCAGGCCTTGCAGGTGGAAATCCACAGATTCCAGGGTAGAGCAGAGCGTTGCTGTCAGGCCAGCAGTCTCCAGTTCACAGGTGAGCTGAGGTTTAGTCAGGTAGGTTACTGCTTATAATTAAACCCACCGTACTGTTCTTCTAGAATATCATTAAATTTAAATAAATAGACTGTGATTTTACATTTCAAATGTAAATTAACGTAAACTCACTGTAAATGTAATAAAACATAATTTTCTTGTTTTTTAAATGTATTTGTCTGCACATATGCATATTTAGATTGTTAAAATACATTCACAAATGTATCATAATTTCACAAATATTTGTCCGTTATTTGAAAGATTGAACTGTTAAATTCAAATGTAATGCTATGGAAAAGCATATAACATGATTCTTATAAACTTGTAATCAGAAGGTTGCCGGTTCGAGCCCCGGCTCGGACAGTCTCGGTTGTTGTGTCCTTGGGCAAGACACTTCACCTACCACCTACTGGTGATGGCCAGAGGGGAATTGTAAAGCGCTTTGAGGGTCTCAAAAAGCGCTATATGAATGCAATCCATTATTATTTAAACCAACTGTTAACTGTATATTTCTGTACATTTAAGTATTTTTATTCATGCATTCATTGACCTTGTTTATAGGTAATTTCATTGTTTAATCACATTAAAATGTTCCTAATTTAATGTTTAAAAGCACTTGAAAAAGGCAAAATCCCATTAGGGCAACAAACTGTATTGTCATTACTGAAAATAATCGTATTTTTATGAGAAAGTTATTTTCTGTTATTTTATGGTATTATTTTGGTGCCCCAGCTGCCGGAATATTTTTTTACGGTGTAGGGCATGTCACTGATGACAGTTTAAAGCCTTGCTATTTCTGGAAGTGATTTGAATTTTGCCTTGATTTACTACCAGATAAAAACCAGACTCATACAGAGGTGAGCTTTGGTGAACTGCTGCTTCTCGGCAAGAATAAGAAGGTTGTCTCCTGCTACCAAAGCTTGGATGTTGCTTGGATTAACAACATCTGTCTCAGGTGTTGAAGCAACAGGACATATTGACTTGAAATGGGCTACTGGACTGAGGAGGTGTAAGCGGACAAGAGATGGGAACAGGAAAATGAAAGTGCTTACGTGAAGGGCGTGTGAGACCTGAGGATTCTTCGACACCCAACATCTAGACATTAAAACAACTAGCTTGGCATTCCAATATCTGCGGGACGCAACTGAACACGGCGTATAATCCTGATATTACATCTACAGGATGACATTGCTCTCTTGTATGGAAATCACATTTATAATGACATCTTTTTTATTTCTCTAGCTAGAAAGATGAAGAATAGATGCTACAGAAAAGGTAGCATCAAACATATGAATCAGTTCATTTCTAGTTTCTAGAGCTTATGAGGCTTTTAGGGAAGCATTGTACATCAGCTGAGATCATTGCTTGACATTAGGAATAGCTGCTCTATACCTGGCATCGTATTGAAGCATGGGAGTAATTTGCAGATAGATTGAATGCATTTCCATGCATGTTTAAGGAACATAGGCAGACGGGGAGAGGAGAAGGTGAGTTAAAGGACATTTTGGATGCGGGTTGCAAGAGATTTAAATCAATTGATTTAAATCAAGAGATTTAAATCAATCAGCATATGCTCCACAGGGAAATCAGAAGGAGACAAATGATTGATAGATTAGGAACAAGACATGTTCTGTCAACTAGTCACAGCCTGCTTCCAAATCCGGGACATAATGCATCCAAGTAGCTTGATATTCATTATCTGTTGAGGCTTAGTCCTTTTTTGTGTGGAGCCACAGAGAGAAAGTGAGTGTGTGTGCGTTTGTGTTTAACCAAATCCTCCTGCATGAATGCAGCCAGAAGGATTTGGTTTAACATTTAGGATGTGACTTGTTTTGAAGCAAGGGAATTTTTCATGCCATTGATCCTCGGCTTAGAGAAAGGCTTTTGATATAGAAAAAAAGTTTAATTGGCCTATTGGTTTCTGAGCTTAAGAAGCCCACTGTCTCGGATTAGTGTTAAACACAAAGCAAATTTTATGTTCACAAATACCTCCATGTACATTCCTTTTTTCTGTCTGAACACAAAACTTTGGCACACAAATTGAATTCGCACAGCATTTATTTTTATCTGTATTCATGCCACAGGCTTTGGAGAGTGAGGCAGCTTTTTCTCGTAATTGTAGAGAAAGTATCCACTCCTGCCTCTGATAACTTTAATCACTATAATCACTCTCGCATTGTCTGAAAAAGCTTTTTTTTTTCTTTTCAAACACCATCTTTTGCTGTAGTCTGACTCAAAAGCTTCTATTCTGTTTTTTTCCTGTCACAGCAAAAACATAAATTGATGTTCTCTAGTCACCTCTCTTAAAAAAACAAAATAATTATATTTAAATGAATGCAATTAATCACTGGTACAATTATCCCTTATGAGGCTTGACGAACATATTGTGTCTGCATCTGTGTGGTGTTTCAGTAAAGTAATCTTTCTGTTTTAAATCTTTTTAATGAAGAGGTAATTCTTTGGAAAACTTTCCCCTAACATACATTACTGCCACTGTAACACCTTGATTGCAGGCGGCTAGTGTTAAATCAGCTGTTAATGTGCCCCTGATTAAAACAGATGCCACGTAAGGCTAGAGGCAGCTGGTATTTTCATTATACTTTTCACCAGAGAAAGACATAAAAGCAGCCCTGAAGCCGTGCTCAGAGCAGGCGCACAACCAACCTTTGGTGAACACAATGCAATGACTCATGAATTATTTCTAATTGGTCTATATAAGCCAATATTTAATATCAGTACTGCTAATATAAACCTTCAAAAGGGATATAAATTGGGCAATCATTAATTAATTAATTAATGATACCCAGGCAGTGAAGTTGAAAAATGTAAACTTTCTACATTTTTTACATTTTAACTAACTTGCGAGGCGTCTTTAGAGCTGCTAAACTCTCTGACTTTTCAAAGTCTGTGGTAATACTCAGCTATGGTCTCTTCTATGCAGCAGACCAAAGATCTGAAAATGAAGCTAATTGATGTTTACAAGGCAGGGGAAGGCTATAAAAAGATGTGTAAGTGCTTCCAGCTCGCAATTTCTACCGAGTGAAATGCTATTAAGAAATGCTATTTAAGGACAGCTCTGGAAGCCTGTCTGGTGCTCACCTACAAGTAAGGCAAAGTAACCCCTAAAGATTCAGGAAGGTGTAGGTGCTCACAACCAGGGCACACATGAAAGAATTGTCAGAAGGAAACCGCATTACAAAAGTCAAGCCATTAAGTATGCAAAGCAACATCTGGATCAGCGGTAGTCATTTCACAAAGAAGTGCTATGAAGTTTAAATTGAGCTCTGTGGCCAAAATCACCACGCACCTTGTCAGTTAATAAGCATATGACTGAAAATAGTCTTCTATGAGCTTCTGTTGCAGCTAGCAGCAAGAATCTTTGCATGAATCAAGGAAAGAACAGATTCCAATACATATAGTTACATCTGAGAACTAACCAGTCAAAAAACTAACCAGTCATTTTCATCTGTGGAGACTTTATTTTAGATTAGACGTAAAAAATTAGCCCATAGGAGTTTATCAGCATGAGGCTCAATTTTCTGTTTTATTCAATTTTATTTATATAGGGTGAAATCATAACAACAGTTGCCTCAAGGCACTTTATATTGTAAGGCAAGAACCCTACGATAATACAAAGAAAACAGCGGAACCTCCAACAATCATATGACCTCTCTCTCTGAGCAAATGTTTTGGCAACAGGTGGAAGGAAAAACTCCCTTTTAACAGGAAGAAACTTCCAGCAGAACCAGACTCAGGGAGGGGCGGCCAACTGCCACAAATGAGCGGATGAAGGATGGATGGATGTGGTAGTAACTGAAAGAATTACAAATCCTCAAAAACTGCTAAAGTTTTACTTTTGCATAAATCCGGAGACAGATGTCCAAAATTGCATTGATATTACTATTTTAGTGTTAAAATGTTATTGTACTGTTACCAAACATTGTTCTTCTCTACTCTTACTGCTCTTTTACATGACTACCTTGTTAATATTACTTAGATATAACACTTTTAATACTAAGTTGTTACTTGATAATTTATTTATTTATTCATTTAATACCTCTTTGATTAATTTTTATGCCACTATTAGGAGGCGGAGTTTTTAATTAGTTTTTTTCATTAAAAAGTCCTCCATGAATATGTATTAACATAACATAATTAATATTGCCATTATTTTATTAATACCTTCCAAAACTGCATACAGTTAGCTTCATAAGTTAGTAAATTGTTTAATATTTTCTTTTCTGACAGCTTTTAAGTTGAATGCACGCTCACTCTTCTTTTTTACTTCAGCACCTGTGTTTGAGATGCCAGGCCTGACCTCCTCTTCCTCTTCACTTGTTTTCATACTATCAGCCATGTTTGCTTATCCAGTCATTATCCACAAAATCTAATGTCACTCCTAAAGCAGATTCCTTAAGGTTCTTCAGATACACAATACAATCCACTCCTGTAGCAGATTACTTTGATAACTGCCTCCATTCTCAGTTTCGCACTGATGCAATGCAAGAGGGAGTACATACCATTCAATCAGTAGATGTGTGCTCTCCCATCAGATCTTCTTTGCAGCTCAAACCTACTCCTTGTTGCTTCTGGGGTTTTTTTTTTTTTTCAGATGGAGTGCTTGTCTTAGTGGAAGAATTCTTTGAAAGGCGCTGCTCATTATCTAAAGCATACCACATTTTCTGTCAACCACGGTTCAGACAATGGTATGGCACAAGTATGAACAGTTTCCAGTGGAACCAGGTCACTAATGTTTATTGATCATGTGACTGCTGATAGAAATAGCAGGATGAATTCTGAAGTGTACAGAACTATTCTCTCTGCTCAGATTCAGCCAAATGATGCAAAATTCATCATGGTAAATGGACTGGTTCTTATATAGCGCTTTTCTACTCTGTCTGAGCACTCAAAGCGCTTTATACAACTAATTCATTCACCCAATCACACCCATTCATACAAGCACTTCTAAGCTTAAGTACTAAGTATCTAACATTCATACACATTCACACTCCGATGGATGCATCGGAGAGCAACAATGGGTTAGTATCTTGCCCAAGGATATTTGGACTGGAGCAGCCTGGGATCAAACCACCGACCTTCTGGTTAGGGGCTGATCTGCTCTGCTACCTGAGCTACAGCCACCCCACCCTTACAGCAAAGGTATATCAAATCAAATCATACTGCAAAAGTAACCCGAGATTTTCACGGCAAAGAAATGAGATGTCCTTCACTGGCTCAGTCAGCCGATCTTACCTCAATGGAGCATGCTTTTCAAAACTGAAAGCTGGAAGACATCTTAAGGGAGGAAAGATGGTGCTGTCCATGTGTTCAAGAATTCAGACAGTCTTTGACTTCAGAGAGTTTTCATCCAAGTGCTGTCCTGATATTTAAGATTATGTTACTGTTCACAATGCCTTTGAGCCTCCGAAAATAGGAACCTATGTCTGTATAAACATGGCTGTGCTTCCTTAACAGTTAATGTGAAACTTTTGTTGCTTGAATTAAAGCTCAAGATCTGCACATATATTTTAGCTTGACTGTTACAGAGGCAAAATTACAAACATTCGTATGGAACTAACTGTTCATGTAATTATTCAGCATTTTCTGTAAAATGGCTAAGAGATCTCATTTAGGCAGTTATGAAGGTTGTTCTCAGGCAGCCTTTGTATCTGATTTTAATAAACGAATGTAGGAATACACTGGTGCAAAGATAAGCCACTGTTGGACTGAAACACGAGGACACGTTTCAGTGTTGTAGTGCACTAGTGAAGGTAGAAGATTGCATGATGAAATGAAAAATCAAGTCACTTTAATAATCCTTGATAACAACAAGGTAACTTTTTCTATAGCAGCTTGTTGAGTTAGAAAAGCAGCACATTGCTAACTTACGACAATCTACTAGCAAATAAAATATGGATCGCTGAAGTTTCCAATTTGAAACGTGAAGCGTTTGTCAAGGAATGTGTTGCACTGACATGTGCCCTGTGTCCATATTTATTCCACATAACAATCAGCCATAATTTACACCAACACCTTGCATTGGCAGGCATCAGCCGTGTAATCAGATTGCACTTCCTCAGTGAAATGCAAATAACTACTTCCTGTGTAACAGACTCCCGTTGTGTTTAAAGTAAAATGTTTACTTTCACATCTACATTTTGGAAATATCGTGTCGTCAGTGCAGGGATGGAACACAGCAGTGAGCCTCATCTTCCTGATTAACTGGCTGCAGGTAACAAAAAGGTCAAACTGTTTTGTTTACATGCCACAGAACACATTAGAAAATTCAGTATAGTGCTCAATTTGACATGAACCTTTGGAGTATGAATTCAACTTGATATTTTACATTTGAGAATTAGCATGATTAACTTCTTCAGGAATAAATCAAATCAAATCAAATCACTTTTATTGTCACATCACATGTGCAGGTACATTGGTACAGCACATGTGAGTGAAATTCTTGTGTGCGAGCTTCACAAGCAACAGAGTTGTGCAAAATACAATAATGTAAACAAGCAAAATACAAGAATGGCTACATCTGAAACTAATAAATATATGTACAATATATAATAGTATATGCATTTCTGGATGTGTATACTAAATATTTTTCTACGTGTGTGTGTGTGTTGGGTGTGTGTACACATATTTTACAAATTAAATAGAGTAAACAATAAATAAAATATATAAAAATATACAGAGTTGAGACATGTGCAAAACAGTGGCATTACTGTACAGTATGGAGTGCATAATGTTGAAGTTCCAGTAGTGAAGCTGAGGTGTCTATGACGTGTTCAGCAGTCTGATGGCCTGGTGGAAGAAGCTGTCTCTCAGTCTGCTGGTACGGGACCGGATGCTGCAGAACCTCCTTCCTGATGGAAGTAGTCTGAACAGTTTATGGCTGGGGTGACTGGAGTCCTTGATGATCCTCCCCGCTTTCCTCAGGCACCGCTTCCTGTAGATGTCTTGGAGGGAGGGAAGCTCACCTCCAATTATCCGTTCAGAGCACCGCACTACTCGCTGGAGAGCTTTGCAGTTGTAGGCGGTGCTGTTGCCATACCAGGTGGTGATGCATCCAGTGAGGATGCTCTCAATGGCACAGTGATAGAAGGTCCTGAGGATGCGGGGGCTCATGCCGAATCTTTTCAGTCTCCTGAGAAAGAAGAGGCGCTGCTGCGCCTTCTTCACTGTTTTGTTTGTGTGTACTGACCACGTAAGATCCTCAGCCAGATGTACACCAAGGAACCGGAAGCTGCTCACTCTCTCCACAGCAGCGCCGTTGATGGTGATGGGGGTGTGTACTTCTCTGCACCTCCGGAAGTCCACTATCCGGACTAATATCAAAAGGTGGCAGTTAGATGACCATAATGCTAATTATATTCATCTTAAAAGAATATTATTTCCACCTGCAGTAATTTATATCTGGCAAGAGTCTCTGTTAGCAAGATCTTATCAATTCCAGCAGGTACCTTCGGAAGTTTTGATCATCATCTCGACTTTCTATATCTCTATCATTTAGCTTCCCCACCATCTGTCTCCTCTGATCGCTTCAGCTCCTTCCTTTGATGATGTTACTTCTACCACAGATAACTCTGCTGCCACCAGATTTATTGTCTTCACAGAGCAGGGCTGTCGATTGATTAGTGTAGAGCTTGTTGACCCACAGCTACAGGAAAATTCTTTGCTTCAAAGGCTCAGAGTTAATACTGACTTTCTTCTTGTCAATCCTCTGTGACACTACAATACACAACCAAGCAATTTGGCACCATCTGTAGAATTTTTACATTTACATTTTATTTTGTTGCTGTACAGAGGTTATGGCCACGAGTACTGAAAGGCTGTTAACTCAACTCTTAACACATTGCCAAACTCACCTGTCAATATCTTGGTGACATCATGCAGTGTTTAGCACCATTAGGACCAAAAAATAACTATTGCCCTTTTACTCATCTAATACTTCTGTGGGTGAATAATATACTACTACAACATTGCTGTTGTCAGTGCACTGTTATCATCATTTAGGATTTATTGTTGCTTTCAAATTTTCAATACTCACTATCCCATCTTTGAATACTCCCTTCTAAATCTGGTAGGCTCTGGTAGAGGTGATATGAGCAAGATGCAAACAGCTTTAGGTCCAATATCATTGCCTTCTGGCAGTAGTAGCATATTAAATACCATCAGTTGATAGTAAAAACAAGTAAAAATACACAGTCCAATATAAACTAAATAGCACTTTGAAAACACATATTTTAACAGGGGAAAAAATTCATCCCACTTTGATCTTAAGTGGGCCGAGCGAGTAATACTCCCTTTTCTTTCATTGTAAAGAAGGTTAACTATGCATTTTAACCCTAATATATTTAAATATAGGAAAAAGAAGTGCAGTGGCAAAAATAAATCAGAATCTGAAACTTTGCTGTAGAAAAAGAACGAGGTATGTCAGCACAGCTCTTTGGGTATAAATTGTACTAAATTGTAAAATTAGACGAAAAAAAAGTTCCATTGGCTCATCGTACAGACTTTTTTTTTTTTTTTACTGTGAACTCACTGTAAAATAAAAGCAGATGGTAAAAAACAGCGACTTTCTGTCGTATGAATGGTAATAGAAAAGGTCTTCATTTATAGAAAAAAGCTGTAAAACTTATTAAAACACAGTTAGAAGTCTAAATGTATGCCTTCCTTGACATTTTCCAAGTGGTCCAGTGGGCTGGACTGGAGTCTTTAGCGGGACAATTATGACCCCTGGGCCTCATGTTTGACATTAAATAAGGACTGGGTACTATGTTAGGAAAGAAAGGATGCTGGCTTGTCCATTTTGCTGAAATTTCATTGCATTATCTCAGGATGTTACTCTGTAGTTTGTATGGCTTCCACATTCTACTATGCATGCCTTGCAACACTGGGGCATGCTCTGAATGAGATAACAGATGGTGTTCTGGGGATCTCCTCCCAGATCTGGACCAGGGCATCAGTAAGCCACATGAAGCCAGAGTAGCTGTCCTGTTTCCTCAGATTCTTGGTACTTTGGGGAGCTTAATGGAGGCTTACAGTTCCAGCTGTACACTGCTCCTGTAAGGGAAAATTCTTACCTGTAAGTCATCTACCTGCCCATTCGCCATCTCCAAATCCTTCTGCCTGACAGCTGCTCCTATGAATCTCCTGCTCAAGATGCAAACAAAGATGGTATCAAAATCAAATCACAAATACTGCAAGATCCACCTCTGACCTTTGCACTCCTCTTTCGCAGAAACACTAGTTCCAGTCATGTATAAATAATAAAAGATTAAATAAATACAAACACTGGCAGGGCCACCTACCTGTTCACTGAATAGTTGTTTCATTTTTACAATAGAAGCTATACAAAATTGATGGGTTCTGCTCTTTGAGTCCAATCTTCAGAGAAAGAGTTCAGGGAGTGATGTATAATTAAGGCTGTTACACCAATTATTGACTTAAATGCTCTATTTCCATGTCAGCATGTGTTTTCAAAAATGCCTCACCTATCTATACCTATAGTTCTATTTTCCTAGCAAAATATAAAGAAAAGAGGGGTGTGAAAGACTTGCACAATATTGTATATAAAACTCATATTTCAAATTATGACATTCCACGTTTCACCTGAAACACATTATATATTACAGAAGTAATTGCAGTGACTGAAATACTGACAAATGGGAAGATAGGAATCAGAAAAACATACGATGATGTCAGACAGAAGTTGGAACAAAGACAGTAAATCTAACCTTATGTTTAACTTTACAGACGAATTCTGCTCTGGCATCCATTTATTCTCTCTCTCACTCACATACATAGTGGCAACGATCCCAGTATGGCCACTGGCTACTGTCTCACATGGTTCATTATACTGAAGGATCATTATTCCTTCCCCGTAGGTTGCTTTACATGCTGCTACTCTGCACATGAGTGGATCCGCCTGTGTTAAAGTGCTTATGTGCCTATGTGTGAGAATCCAGCTTGTTATATTAAAATGATTAATTGCATCTTGCATTCAAACCTGTATCCGGCAGGCGCTTTTGAATGGCTCTTTTGTTTTGGACTCTTAAGGTGCTGTTTGCTCCGGCAGCACCTAATGGAAACGCCTCCTCAGCGCGTTTACAGCCCGTACACAAAGGACACTCCACCTCGACAAACAGACCCTGATCATTCAAGGCACACAATACACTTTAACTGCATCAGCACTCTGTGATGCTATAAAAACCATTTTGAATAGAGGGGAGCATCGAGGTAGTCATTCATAATGGATAATGAACCTTCCCATTTATCTCTCTGCCACTGTCCCGTTCCCATCTTCTGTCTTTCTTTCTCCATAATGGATAAAATATTGTTGGGATGAATATTGGTAGTGTTATTCTTGTTTTATTGAGCAGAAACGGTGGAGATGGGCAAGAATTGTGCTTCCTCAGCACTAAGCAACGTGGTGTGTAAATCAGAGCTTACAGCAGGAGGAGCTCATTAATGTGGATGAAGCGGGACAGATACACTACATGAGGCCCGAGAATATGTGGAGACAGAGACAAGGCAAGAAGACGTGTTAATGGAGGCTGTAACTAGGCATGAAAAAGCAATTTAGTGCCCTGAGATGAAGTATTCTGCTTTTCAAAACAGCGTTGTTTGTGTGTGATATTTAACCCTTAAGAACCCAGACCCACTTTTACTTTCAGGAAAACTAAGGTTTTGGTCGATATTAAAACTCGAACAGGAACTTTCCTCAGTGCGTAAAGGTGTGGTGACACCTGTGTCACCGTGGGTTGTCCTCAAATAGTGGCATTTTTTATTCTCAGCTTCTGAACGGGGTTTATATGAAGCAGATATATATTAGAGGCAGGCTTTAATTTCCTTCTGCTGGATTCATGTCATTTGCCAAATTTCAGTAAGCTCACTTGTCCTCGTACATGTTGTTAAAGTTTACATTTTGCAGTGTTTTTCTCTGGGTTCTGCATAATACATATTTTGGCAGCAAGCAGAGCGGCATTCTCAGTACAGGGCACCTGCATTAACGTGGAGATGGTCATCGACTACACCTACCTACTACACTTGCAGTGTTGCAACACGAGCAAACAAACTATAAATCTCCATACATTTTCCTACTGCAGTCTGGGACCCCCCTTTAAGATACAAGTGCAAGATTTCCTATAATTGTGTTCAATTTCTCCAGAGCTACTTTTACAGGCCCTGATTGATAAATGGGAAATGATCCCTGCATGCCCATTATATGTGATTTATTAATGCTGTCCATATTTGTTCTGTATGAATTATTTTCTGGTTCATTTTGTATTGTTTGTTGTTGGTGTATTTCATGCATCTGTTGGCCCTCATATGATTTATGGAAAAAGATGTCCAATATCCTGCAGCTGAACCTGTCTGTTATAGCTATAGAAAAACACATCAGTGTTAGACATGTTGAAAAAATTACATGAACAGAAACAATTAGTGTATAACATTCTCAGTGAAACTAAAACTGACCCATGATGAAGGCCAAAACTACGACAAAAGCAGTTTTAGACAAAATCTTCAAAACTAAATGCAATAAAACCAATAAACCTTATTATAACATGAGCTATGGGATCAAAGAGGGTGAAGTTCCTGTGTGTAGCTAATTGTTTAAAAAAGCTGGCTTGAACCTGAAAGTCAACAACAGCTAACACTAGATATAGAGTAGCTATAGTGCTGGAAATGGTGCAGAAGAAGACAAGAATGCGACCTTGAAAGGACCTGCAATTCATATCAGGTAAGGTTTCAGTTTTTTACTTTCGGATGAGCATTCAGAACTTTTAAATGTGTATTTATTTATTCACTTATTCATTGTACATTTGTATTTAAAATGTCTTAGAAGTGGAATGTGAGATGTACTTTGTGATTTATTTGATTAAAACTTTGAATGTATTATTAAAGCTGAACAGAAGGCGTATAGTTGGTTTGGTTTGTAGCTCAGCCACCTGACTGCAGTCTCACAGAAAGTTTTATAATGGGGGGGCAGGTAAACTCATTTGCAAACCATTACAAGACTAAACTTAACTAAACAAATAAATAAATAAATGAATAAAATGTGTCTGAAGTGATATGTGAATGTACTGCTCCACTTATCCCACCTGGTCTTAAGTCCTTACCATTTCCATGGTAATAGACTTTATATGACAGACCTTTTATAAGAAAGGACACTGGATGTGCACTTAACACCCAGCATCATAGCACAAGAGCAACACCTCTCTTGTTTAATGATGTTTGGAAAGAACTGTGGGCAGTTTTGAAAGTGCCACGTCTGTTGGAGTTTTACAGAAGCGTACAGAGAGTTTCACAAACACTAAAATTTAGAACACTTGGATGACAGCTGCATTATCATGAATTAAAAAAGACATTCAAGCCATTTAGCTCTAGCATCACCAGCTTCATTAACAAAGAGCCACTCTCTTACACAAAACCAAAACAGGAGCACACATACTGTAGCTACAGAAAAACACTGTTAGCAAAGCCATATAATCCTCTATCTTCCTAACATCATAATACTTCCTTAACAGGCTAGTGGAAAATTTTTGTTTGAAGCCTCTGGATCAATTATGGAATAACAAAAATAACTTCAAGGGGAGGTATGGACATGTGTACGCTACTGTGTGTCACATTGTCTTGTTTTTCTACCGACTGACTGAGCTCTGATTTAATATCAGGTTTATAGCAGCTTCCCCTGTGTTTTTTT
>NW_024582473.1:407729-411522 GCF_018398535.1 Haplochromis burtoni
GTGTGTGTGTGTGTGTGTGGGTGGGTGGTGGTGTGTGTGTGTGTGTGTGTGTGTGTGTGTGTGTGTGTGTGTGTGGTTGTGCAGCTTTAATTGTCTTTTGGTTCACTTTCATTAGAATCAACAGTTGCTACAGGTCAAATATGAAACAATACCAAGCAGCTTCTTTTTCTTTTCTGTTCTGCGTTGTTTGGAAGGTAAACTTTGTTTCACTGTATTTCGATGATATTATCTGCCATGGGTACAATAATGTACTACAGAGTGCTTTCCGGTGAAGAAAAAAATGTGACTGTCATCACATCTTACCTAATTTAGTTGCTCAAACACATCCTGAGGCACAATCCAACACATTTTGCCCTCAAAAGTCTGGTGCTAAGGTTATTCAAACACCTCGTTCCTGCAGGAGCTTTTTTAATATTTGATAAGGTGCTAATTGGAGTGAACTTGTGTGACTTTCACACATGTAGCCATATGGCATTATTCCTTGTCTGAATGTAGGTGACACTAATTAAAAACTTTACTTTTCAAATAATGTCAGGTACAATAACTGGAAAAGTTGACATAGAAGTCCTGTAGAAGCCACTTCCTCCAGTATTTCTTGCAGCTCTGTGTACTTTTTGATAAATACTTCTCAGCAAGTCAACATGACTTAGCTGTCTCGTCTTTGACAGAGTGGCACACACGCTGATGGTTGCATTCCTTTTCGGTCATTATTTGAGATAATTTGTCAAAATTTAACAGGGACTCTGGCTCCAAAACCACACACTCTTATGTTAAAATCTGCACCTTTACGATAGTAGAAACCATATTAAAAAATGCAGTACTGGCGTTAATGGGTATTGCCTGTACTAGGCCTCACCTGCAGTGGACCTCTCTGCTGTGTGTTTGGAACATTTTAATGATCTGACAAAAACACGGCCTGCTGTGTGGCACAGGTCGCCCAGGCACTTTGTGCTTCAGTTTTGCTGAGCGAAATTCTAGTATTTTAGTATTGTAGTACGTTGCTAACCAACCTTGCAAGCATTAGCTGATAAAGACTCCGCTCTCTCATCTAAACATGGTCACCTCTGGCTCGTTTACTACGTACATACAGATGGTAACTGACCTCAGAGTGGTGAAACAAGAGCAGGTTGTCTGGCACACAAGTTTTCCATCATCTTCTTGTCAAAGACCAGAGGTTTATCCCCAATCTCAGCTTGTCCAGCTTACCCTTGTGTTGATGGGTCCATAAAATCGAGACAGATTTAAGTGGAATATAAATAAAAATATAGCACAATAATTAAAAGAATATTCCATCAAAGTACAAACAACCTGTCATTTGAAGGTGTACAAATTCTTACAAGTTCTAAATTCTTACCACCGAACACAAAATCGCTGATCCAGCCCATAAATCAAGGTGCTATTCACACATTTAAGCTACTTTGTGTATGAATCACCCTGTACCACCTTGTCGAGATATATATAAAAATATATAAAAATAAACATATGGTTTCTACTTTGCAAATTTTCACCTATCATGGGGGGTTCTGGAATGTCACCCCTGTGAAAATCGAGGGAATATAAGTTCAGCACTAGATATCTTTGATGTCTTTGGCTTCACCTATCCCAACACTGGTAAGCCTGGAGTCACACATAGATGCTTTTCCAACTCATGATACTGGCAGCATGAATTGGAAACACAAAGAAACCGTCTGGCATCATATTTGACAAGTGAAGACATAACTATAATATTAGAAACATCCAAACATTTCAAACACAATACAGCTGCTGCTGCCTAAGCAGGAGTGTCAGGTTTTGTAGATCGGACTCACGCGCAGACCACTAGTGTCTTCAAAAGGTGCATTTATTTACAGTGTTCCTCTACAGTGGAATTCATATATACATATAGTGATGTCAAGGGGAAAAGGGGCCGGGGTTCCAGGGTCCAGGAGTGAAAGAGGCAGGAGTCCAGGAAGGGAAGGTTTCCATTCAGCCCTCGCACATCTCCTCTCCTTTCCTCTATCTCTCTTGCTTCCGTTCAGTCGCCATGCACAGGGAAAGAACAGGTCCAGAGGCGATCTATACACAGGCAGAAAAAAACCATTAGTTTCCTGGTTCAGACAGGCTCACAAACTGACTTTACAAAATACAGGACGACTGACGCTGATGGCTCAACGATCCAGCGACGAGTAGAGCAGACTCGCCCTCTTAAGAAGGGTTCCAATCTCTTATGATCAGCAACAGATGTGCTGATCACCTCCAGGTGTGTAGGCCAGGAGCAGGAGCCCATACTGAGCTCCGCCCCGGCAGGAGAAAGAGAGAATGGAAGAGGGCGAGAGAGAAAGGGAAACAAAAACAAAGCACCTGACAGCTGTCAGCTGTCGAGGAGCGGAGACCATGACAGTACCCCCCCTCAACGGGAGCCTCCCGGCGACCCACCAGGCTTGTCCGGATGCAGGCGGTGAAACTCCCGGAGCATGGGCACGTCCAGAACGGCCGCCCGAGGGACCCAGGAGCGCTCCTCCACGCCATAGCCCTCCCAGTCAACCAGGTACTGACAGCCACGTCCCCGGCGCCGAGAGTCCATAATGCGAGTGATGGAGTAAGCCGGCAACCCATCCACGAGCCGGGCGGAGGAGGGGGCCTGGAAGGAGGGCACAGAGGACTGGACCGGACAGGTTTGAGTTGTGAAACATGGAAAACGTCATGGATCCTCATATTGCGAGGGAGTTTTAACTTCACAGAAACTGGGTTGACCAAGGCGGAGATTTCAAAAGGGCCAATGAAGGTGGGTGTAAGTTTCTTAGATTCAGTCCTGACCGGAACAAAGCGGGTAGAGAGCCATACCTTCTGGCCGACAGAGTATTCGGGTGCTGGAGTCCGGTGCCGGTCTGCGATGCGTTTGTTGTTCTCCTTCGTGCGTAGTAGGGCCGCTTGAGTTGCCCGCCAAACTCTGCGGCACCTGCGCAGATGAGCCTGGACGGAAGGTACAGAGTGCTCACCTTCCACAGCAGGAAAAAGAGGAGGCTGATATCCCAAGGAAGCTTCGAATGGAGACCGGCCGGTGGCAGAGGCAGTCAAGCTGTTATGGGCGTACTCGATCCACGGCAACTCCTCACTCCAGATGGTTTGATTGGTGGAGGCGACACAGCGCAGGGCGGTCTCCAGTTCTTGGTTGGCCCGCTCGGACTGGCCGTTGCTCTGAGGATGATAACCCGAGGATAGACTAACCTTTGCGCCCAGGGAGTTGCAGAACTCTTTCCAGACCCGAGAAGTGAATTGAGGCCCTCTGTCGGACACTATGTCTTCCGGGATCCCATGCAGGCGGAAGACGTGAGTGGCGAGTAGGCGTGCGGTCTCTAGAGCTGTGGGAAGCTTAGGCAGAGCAATGAAATGAGCCGCTTTAGAGAAACGATCGATTATGGTGAGAATGACAGTGTTACCTGCTGATGGAGGTAGCCCGGTGATGAAGTCCAGTGCTATGTGAGACCATGGCCTGGAAGGAGTGGATAACGGATGTAGCTGACCCGCCGGGGGTTGGTTCGATGGTTTGTTTCGGGCACAGACCGTACAAGCAGTGACGTAATCCCGAGTGTCTTGGGTGAGTGAGGGCCACCAGAAGCACCGCTGGAGAAACTTAATGGTGCGATGTATCCCTGGGTGGCATGAGAACCGGGCCGTGTGAGCCCATTGTAAAACCTGGGATCTGACAGAGCGCGGAACATAGAGTCGGTGGGCGGGCCCCCCTCCCGGATCCGGTTCGGCTACCTGAGCCGCCCGGACGGCCGCCTCGATCTCCCAGGTGATGGCCCCGATA
>NW_024582473.1:429309-433864 GCF_018398535.1 Haplochromis burtoni
CTATACAGCTTGGAGTAAGACAACATGCATGAAGAGGATGATGTGGACAAAATACTCATTTGCCTAATAATTCTGCACTCCCTGTATAGTGGTCTTGGTTTTCTAAATGAAACATTTAGTTTGGAAACTCATGATTTCATCCTCCTTTACTATACCACATATCGATGTGATTCCTTTATCTATCCAGTTTATAAAACTAGGGTCCATTTGATTTGGTGTAAATTCCGAATTGTATGCACACCATTTCAATATTTTTATATCCTTCTCCAACTTATTTTCTTTTACCACCATTTTCCAGACCCCTACTGTGGCCTTTACCAAGGGATTTCTTATTTCAGAAATGTAGTCCTGTAGATTTTTACCCGCTAGAACTGCCTGTATATGCATATTGGATAATGTTTTGCTTCCAATTTCCTTCCATTCTGCTTTGTATGAGGGATCGCACCAGTGCAGCACAGCCCTAATCATTGCTGAAGTATAGTATCTTTTTAAACCCAGCCGCGTTCTCTTTAGGCAGTTGTAATGTTTTGCATCGTATTCTGGGTTGTCTCCCTTGCCATATGAATCTAGAAATCGTTTTATCCCATTCAATAAAGTCTTTTTGATTAATCTGGAGTGGGAGGGTCTGAAACAGATATAAAAATCTTGGTAAAACATTAATTTTGATGGTTTCTATTCTAGAGCTTATGCTCAAACATGGGATATGATTCCATTTTGTAAGGTCCTCTTTGACCCTTTGATATAAATGGTTATAGTTTTTGTCAAATAGTCTACTTGTATCTTTAGTAAGTGTTACCCCCAGGTATTTAATTGAGTCTGTGTTCCATTTCAATGGATGTGTTTGTTTAAGCTTTTCAGATGGACTATAATTGTATGGAAGGGCTTCAGTTTTATTTAGATTCAGTTTGTATCCTGTCATTGGGCCAGTGTTTTTAAGACAATTCATTACCTCCGGCAGAGGCTCCTCAGGTGTTTTTAGGAATAAGAGTACATCATCGGCATAGCATGCTATTTTATGTTCCACATCATTTATTGTAATACCTACGATCTTTCTGTTTTGCCTAATATGTTGGGCAAGTGGCTCCAGAAAAATAGCAAAGAGAAGAGGAGACCAGGCGCAGCCTTGTGGCCATTAATCCTAAACCTTGCAAACGGATTATCATATAATGCCCTTACGTTATTTATTATCGGCTCATCAAAACCAAATTTATGCAATACTCTATATAGGTATTGCCAAGAAACAGAGTCAAATGCCTTTTTAGCATCAAGACTGAGGATCACAGCCTGCTCTATATGTTGTTGTATAGTTCATTATGTGTAAAGTGCGTCTTGTGTTATCCTGGGTTTGACGTTTATGTATAAAGCCAGCCTGATCATTATGTATGAGGTTAGGGAGTATTTTTTCCATTCGTTTAGCCATTATGGATGTATAGATACGGTAATCTACGTTAAGTATAGAAATCGGCCTGTATGACCCACACTCATTCTTGTCCTTGGCCTCCTTCGGAATAAGAGATATAATTGCTTCTTTCCAGGTGGGAGGGATTTGTACCCTTTCAAGTACCCAATTGCATGTATTTCTCAATATAGGAAGGAGATCCTCTTTGAATGCTTTATAAAATTCGGAGGTGAACCCATCACTTCCTGGCGATTTGTTAGCTTTCAAGTTTCTTATAGCATTTTCTACTTCCTTTTCTGTTATTTCAGAGGCTAGTTGTTTATTTGGGGTTTCACTCATGGTAGGTAAATTGAGCGTTTCAAGAAATGTGTCCATTTGATCAAGTCCGACATTTATAGTTTTAGAGAAGAGTTGTTTATAAAAAGTTTCAAAGACCGACTGGATCTTGTCCTGCTTACTTTCCAATGTGTTTTTCTGGGGGGTCTCTTATTTTGTATATTGTATTGTCCACTTGGCGTTTCTTGAGTTTCCATGCCAACAGTTTTGTGAATTTAGGGCCATTTTTGTAATATCTTTGTCTAGAAAATAGCATCTTCTTTTCAATTTCCCGAGTGTACATTAAGTTAATTTCGTTTCGTTCTAGCCTAGCTGGATTTTGGTTTTGTTCATGGCTGCTTTCTAGCTGTTTCAGTTGTTTTTGGGAATCCTGTAGTTTTTCCTGGTAAAGTTTCTTTTTCCTTGAGGCAGCTGCAATGATTTTTCCTCTTATCACCGCCTTTGCTGCATTCCACAGTATCGGTACCTCTTCATTATCATTTTCTTTCATGTACAGTTGGATTCCATTGCTCATTTCTTTCCTAAAATTAGCATCATTGAGTAGGCTGGGGTTAAATCTCCAGGGTGGGGTGGGGTGGGCTGCTTTTAACCATGTAAAGCACTTTGTGCTTCATTTTTTTTTTGTATGAAAAGTGCTTTATAAATAAAGATTGATTGATTGATTGATATTATATCTCTTTTGTTTCCCTCCAAGTCAACTACAATATGCATTGGAGCATAGTCGCTAAGATCTATTGTTCCAATGTCTGAGTCAATAATTCTTGAGCTGTCTCTGCTATAAACAAGGAAATAGTCTATTCTAGTGTATGTTGAGTGATGTGAGGAATAGTAGGTATATCTTCTTGTATTGGGGAACATTTCCCTCCATACATCAATCAAACCCATGTCCTTCATCAGCTCTTTCACTTTTTTTTTTTTACCAATTGCTTTGTTGGAGCCTGTTTGTTTTGATATATCAAGGTTTGGGGTTAAATGTATATTCAGATCACCTCCACAGACCAGGAATCCTTTAGACTGAGTAATCATCAACTCTATTATCTTCTTGTAAAAAGAAAAAGTGCTACCAGGTGGAATATATACACTGATCAGAGTGAAAACAGATCCTTCTATCATTCCCCTGACCAAAACATATCTACCATCCTCATCTTTCTCTTCATACATTTTTTCAAAAGAAACCCTGTTAGATATCAAAATTGCAACTCCCCTCTTGTGCTTTGATTTATGTGATGAGAAAAACACCTTAGTGAAACCCATCTTTTGTAGTTTTTTATGTTCTGTGTTGTCTAGATGCGTCTCTTGTAAATATCAGCCTTATCAGCGTTTGATAGGGTTGAGTATTCCATTGACATTGAAGGAAAGAAATTTCAGTCTTTCATGTACCATATCTAGTAAGAAACAGTGACCCTGCTACATTCAGCCTCTCTGGAAACAGTGCCCTAATAACTAAGGGAAAGTAACTTTGGAGAATGTTTGACGTTTATTCAGCTGTGTGAAAACCCTAGAGGAACCCACCGGAGGGATTGATAAAGTTTTATTTAATCTAACCTAATCTAATAACTTTAATCTCAGCCAAACCGATTTACTCAGGAACAAATAAAACACTGAAAAAGGCCAAACAATACCATGTTTAAGTTATTTAAGTAACTTCTATATCATGTTTAACCTGAGTAGCAAAAGACCACGGCGGTTTGAAAACGATGTGTCAGGAGTTTGCTGTTCTCGTCGGCTCAGATATTTGAAGTTTACACAGCTACATTCTTGCCTGAAAATATGTTAAAAGTTTATTTTGTGACCAAGAAAGGATTATAAGAGTAATATTAAAACTAAGTAGCTGCAGTAATAGTAGCTACTAGTAATAGTATTGTTGGAAACTGGAATTCTGGGATATGGTTTTTCAATTTTGTTGTGGTGGAAAATCGGGAGAAATTGGGTGGTGGTGGCTCCAGGAGATTTTCGGGAGGGTCACTGAAATTCGGGAGTGTTGGCATGTATGGCCTAGCATAGCCTGTAACGTTATTATGACGGACACATTTTATGAGTGAACTTGACTTTAAGTGATTTACAGGTTTCTTTGAAAAATACTTTCTTGTATCCAGGTTCTTCCTTTTTGCTATCATCCTCTCTTCCTTGCAGGCTTGCTGCTGCTAAAACTAAACAGAGCTCCCTGAAAGGCACAGCCAATCACATTGGCCATATTTGTCATAGGACTCCAGTAGAGAACGTAATTTGACTCTTTGTGTACCGTGGGTGAATGAGACGTTGACAGGTTGTTTTTTTTTCTTGCTATCGGTTTTGTTTATCTTTACTGGAAGAGATCAAATTATTGGTGGGGACAATTTAATAATCGCTCAATATTGGCGGGGACATGTCCCTTCCGTCCATGCCAAATCTACGCCCTTGGCTTAAATACACAGAGGGATAATGAGGGAATGAGACACAGAAGAGGGAAGAGCACAGCTAGGAGTAATCAAAGGCTGTATCTCAATTCAGGGGCTGCATCCTTCGGAGGACCCGCCCACGGAGACTGCGAAGGTCCTCCGAAGACCAAGACGGCCGGAAGTGCGAGGCTGTGAAATGGGATGCTCTAGCCTTCAGATTTGCGACACAACTGTCTCGGTGGAGTTTAATAAACTCAGCTATGTGCTCCTTGCTATCTAAAATATAACAGGACACTGGAGTAAATTCTCTACCATCTCACACTTCTGTTTAATCAGTTCTCAGCAGGGTTTTAATCGTTTTGCAATTTTCATTAGTTTTTATTTTTATTTAGTTTTGACTTCAGATTTTCAATTTTATATCAGTTTTAATTAGTTTTTACCA
>NW_024582473.1:435106-447648 GCF_018398535.1 Haplochromis burtoni
TGGTGGGTAACAAACGTCTCCAAAAACATTAGAGCACTTTTGCAAATATGTGATATATTGATAAATCGAGCAGATATTTGAAGTTTACACACCTACATTCTCGCCTGAAAATATCTTGAAAGAGTAATATTTCAAACTCTTCAGCCGCGCTCCTCTGGGATAGTTTAGGCCATGAAGGATGCACCCGACTCATTCTTCAAATTCGGGGAAATGAAGAACGAATTTGTCAGCCGTATTTGGAGCAGTCTTCAAATTGGGACAGCCTATGTCGCGTCGCTGTGAAGTAATCAGCCTTCAAATGCGGCCTCCAAAGGATGCACCCCTTGAATGACGAGACCAAGGGGAAGTAAAACTGACACAGATGCAGACTGTCAAAGTAAAACGGGAAACATAACACAGAGACACAAACTTGACAAGGAGATATGGATGATAGGGGCGACAGAGCAAACATGGAACAGAGAGACAGAAACCAAAAGACTAAGAACTCTAAATAACACTGAAACCAAAGACAAGAGAATGTAAATAAGACAAAAACAAAGACTATTAATAATAAACAACACAAAACACTGGGTCACGACCCAGGACCGTGACAATTTAGGGAAAAAATGTGCAACTTATTTACACATTCAGATAAAACTTTCTTACAAGAATAAAGTTTTGTTTATTAAATTCTTTCAGTGCCTGATAGAAAGCTTTCAATATTCTCGGCCCAGATTGCATCGTTGAAACTGATGAAGACCAAGAGACAGTTCAATCCTCATCATCTTGTCCTTTTGTGACCATTAACAAAGCAATCTTGATACAGTTCTCTTCTACAAGATGATGGGTGTTTTGAGCAATCATTATCAACACAGCCAAGACAAACACAAAGCAATACTGTAATCAAGTCTTTTGTGTGCAGATGGCAGACGTGCATATCCAAAGACGTGCATTTGTGGCAGTGGGTATCCAAATTGTAGTCACTTGCTTAATCTGAAGCTTTTGAATCAGTGTAACAAGATGACAGCTGTGCAGCGGAATATAAAGCAGTGTAGAGAATGATGCCGTAAAATGATATAATACCAGCGTCTACAGTTATCAACATGGCGGCGTTCCAATTTATGAGGACTGAATCATTGTTATTACATGAAAATTGGGTACTCATCGGTCACACCACACCCACTTTTGAACAAACATGCTACTTTCAGCTGCTCCCATGTGACAAGAGGTCACCAGCAACGACACTGCTTGTTTGATTTGGCATTGTTTTAAGTCGTATAACTTTCCTGACACAACTGCAAAAGGAAGCATATATATGACTGTGGCCAAATGGTGGCAGATAGAAGGATGGTGAACCAGTATATACAGGACAACTCCAAGTACCCGTATTCCACAAATGTCAACATGAATGATACTAAAAGCTTAGCCACGGCCAAACAGCTCTAGTGAGTAACACAGGTGCTGAGATGCTGGTTAAGCCACATGCAGAGATAGATGCCACTAATGTCAAGACAGAAAAACAAAGCACCAGGAGTTCCACTCAAAGTCCAGAAGCCTGAAGCTCTCCGAGCAATGAAAAGAGGGAGGGCGATGATTGGTAAGTGTCAGAGCCACGATCCAGGAAAAAACAAATAACATCTAATATATCACGAACAAGGCCTCCCCTTAGATGGGCGCCTTAGGCAGCTGAAGACAGACAGTGACAATGAACAGAAGGAGAAACTAATCCCCTCCACTGGATGTGCCACTGACAGACCAAGGAAGTGCCTGACATCAAGAAGTCCGAGCAGTGGCAAGAAAAGGTTGGCCTAATAGACAGCACAAAAGCTCTGATCATGGCTACACAAAAACAGGCCCTAAGCTCCAGCTTCATAGAGGCAGGACTCTATAACAGCTGACAGTACCCAACCTGCAGGCTATGCAGAGGTGCACAGGAGACAGTCCTGCACATAGTAAAAGGTTACAAGATGCAAGCTCGGATATCAATGAAAAATGAGACAAAGATGAAATCTTTCACTGTCAAGAAGGACATCTCAGTAATTGTTAGAGATGGAGCAGATGCATGGGACAAAAGAGAGAAAGCCCTTCAACTTCTTCATTTCCGGTTAATACTTGTACAGCTGCTGTTATTGTGTATATATTTATTTATATTTAGATTTCTTCATACATTCTTATATAGTTCTATATTGTGTATTGTGTATTTTGTTGCACAGTTATTTTATTTTCAACTTTAATTTATATATTTTATCTTATTCTCCCAGTTAAATTTACCCTTCATTCTAATTTGTGTTGTACAGTTATTTCATTTTTAACCTTAATTTATATTTTATTCCTTCCTAGTTAAATTTACCCTTTTTAATTTTTCATATTTATTTCCTATCTTATTCATAGCCTTTCCTTTTTTGTTTTCTTTAGGTCACGAGCAGTTGTCCAAGCATTTCACTACATATCGTACTGTGTATGACTGTGTACGTGACAAATAAAATTTGAATTTGAATTTGAGCCGGGACACTGCTAGCACGGGGCTCCCGCAGAAACACAAAACAGGAGATGAAGCATCGCTGAATATGTTTCCAAACCAAACTCATTCTAAGCCAAAGACTAGAAAATATGGTGAAGCATATCTTCCCTTTGGTTTCACCTGCACATGTGCCGATGTAGGTCTCCCCTGCAGAATTGGTTTTCCCTTTGTTGGGAGCATGGGCTGGGCTCTTCAAATCACGGACAAGCAGTATACCACATTCTTGATTTTTGTTCACAAACACTTCTTGTAATGACTAACTACACCTGACTTTTTGGAGATGTTAGCTCTGTATACAGTAAAGTTACAGCGGGATACAAATAATATCAGGCTGATCCTGCCATGATTTGTTCAAATCACGGACAAACAGCATCCCACAGTTGTTCATGTTTTTAAACCCATTTTGCACAGAGAGGCATTTTTTGGACAAATGTATTGATAGCAATGTTGAATATTATTACACAGAAGAAGAAAAAAACAACTACACGTAAAAATAATGACATGGTGACGCCTCTACCTTTGTAAGTGGAGGGACAGTAACTGCATGTAAAACCTGAAGACAGTCAGATTAACAGTAACAGTATTTCGTCTCGATCTGCCTTTCTGCAATTCATCTCATGTAAACAATAACGTGGAGCACAGCCTGACGTGAAAAGAGGCACATACCTTTGATGTTGCCAGACAAACTCTGTATTCCTCGTCCGCAATAAAGGAGTTTTAAAAAATCTCCCTTTTCAGTGATTCGAAACGCCGTTTACATGTGGATGAAACAGCTGGTTTTCAAAAATGCCTGTGTAGGTGTGGACATAGCGTAAAAGAGTTAGTAGTTTATTTTATTACTAACTGTCATTTATTGCAGGTGCACGCACAGGGGGATGGGGGGGCGCGAACATTTTTCATGTAAAACAAAGGGGGGCCCAGCAAAAAATGTTTGGGAAACACTGGGTTAAATGATGGCTCTATAATTCAAGGTTTTCTTTAATTACACCCAACAGACATTACTACATTTTTACATGTCACTGAGTGTCTGTCCACAAATACACAGACAAAGACATACATCTGCCAAAGGGCGCAAAATACCACTGTTGTATTTTCTGCTACAGTTTTTAAAAATGTTAGATGTTAGACAAACACAAAAATGAAAAACACAGTTAAAATAGCACCAGCTGTGTTACCACATGTGATGAAGTGAGAGCTTCTTAAAAGTGGCAAAAAGCAAAACCCCAACATAATTGAATGGTTCTGTTTTCTCATAAGCAATAGCCTAATCACGCTGAATCAATTTCCCCTTTTCTTTGTTGTCTCCTCATTTTTCCTGCTGTTTGTTACTAATTAAAAAGAAATTAGTAAAAGGGAGCTTGTGCATTTAAAACCGAGAGCCTTTATCACATTCTTTAAAGCGGTTGCTGTGCAATCACTGATAATCCATTAACAGATTCATTTTCTTGGCCAACAAAGGCCAAGAGATTAGACAAACGGCAATGCATTTTGTAAATAATCCATTGTTTTATTTAGATTAGACTGGTTGATGGTACAGGAGGCAAAATTGGAGGAAAAAATATGGGTCTTGGTTTCAAACCCACGTGACCATTAAAAAATGGATTTTTTTCTCACACTCAACTATTTCTCAGCAAAGTTAAATGCATTTTCAAATCTCAGCAACTAGCTTAATGTCTTACCCATCTTCAAATTCAGCCTTCGGTTTGCTCTAAGTTATATATCTGCAAAATTTCTTGATTGCACAGACAGACAGATCTGATCTGCCCACAGACATGTAAACACCTTTTGTAATAGTATCTGCTGCTGTAGCTGGACACAATCAGCTACACCGTCCACTTTGGTACTGGAACATGCTGAATTATTGAACTGAACTACTGTTGACTTATAAGGCCTAAAATAAAATTAACAGCAAAAATTCAGAATTATTGATTAGTCTAAGGAGTAAAAGAACAAGTGAACACAAAACCGAAATATTACTGTCTGTAAACACATTTTTGGCCACTTGGGAGACTGATTTGCATCAAATTGGCCTCTGAGATGAGATTGACTATTTGCAGAGAGCTCCTTCATGGACAGCAGCTATTTCTGTAGATGAGTACTGTGAGAATGAACTGAAATAGTTGTAGGTGGGTCAGCTAAATGACTGTGAAACATTAAGAGCCACAAAGATCTGAATCATTACTCTCAGTATATTCCTCGCTGCAACCAACCCTTCTTTGTTTCTTTAGACATTTGTTAAAGTTTTTTTTTTCATTCATTCTCAACAATCATTAGGTTGGGCTCATACTCAACCTTTGTTTCACTGTCATCTAAAATGCCTGTAAAGGTTCAAGATCACCTCAACAACAAATGTAGAAAGTTTGGTCATTGTATGTCTTTCACTTTCATGTTGACAAAGTCAGCCCACAGACATACAAACACCCACCACGTGCAAAGGTCTTTTTTCAGTAAAAACACGCTTTATCAGACTTGCCGAGCAAAGACCTCCAGCTGGTATGGGTGGTTTGCAGCCAAGTCTGAAGTGGCGTGAGGTCTGAAGTCCTGGTCCTCGTACACCAAAAGGCTGGATTGTACACTCGGGTTAGAAATTAGTTACAAAAGGAGGAGTTCAAGTATCTTGGGATCCTGTTCACAAAGAATGAGTGAGGAGTGAAAGATGGACTGGATCAGCATCTGCAGTGATGCAGAGCCGAGTGAGAAGGTGAGGCTGACGATTTATGGGTCAAGTACACCCATATGGAAAAGTTATATATAAATCTTATAAAGTTTGTACCTGTCTTGTGTGAAACTTGTATGAAAAGCATACAAGAGTAAAAACAGATATAAGATCCCTTGAAAAATTATATAATGAAACTTGTATGTTTTGGATACTTACTAAAACAATATATGAAAGTAATGAGAAAGTGGCCACTTTCATGAGTAAATCATGTAAGCCTTATATGATTTACTCATGAAAGTGGCCACTTTCATGAGTTAAGTCATATAAGTTTTTACTATTTCTTTTCCATATGGGCATTCCTGCACTCATAACTAAAAGCGGCAGAGGGGAGATCCAGATGAGGTGTTACAGCATCTGCTCAGGTTGCCTCCATGATTTCTTCTAAGTGAGCTGTTGCAGGCATGGCCGACTTAAAGATTACTCCAGCTTGGCTGTGCCCACCTAGAAGAGCTGGAGGGAGTAGAAGATCTGGGCTTCTCTGATTAGACTGCTGCCTCTGTGACCTGATCCAGGGTGAACTATGTAGGGATGGAATTTATCAAACACTGTTACTGTAATAGAAAAATGATAACAAGTTTGTCACTCTGAAACATATAGAATATCAAGCAGTTGCTTATTTGGTGCATAACTGAGGTCTAGGTCACCACTGTGATGACTCTAACACTATCCTTTCAGAATGTGTCATTTTTCTTCTTTTTAAATACTGTTCATACCCAACATGCACTTAGAACAAAAATGTGACAAGATAACAAAAGTCACATGCTACATGCTCCCTACCACGATTGGTACATTCAACCTATCTTATCCCCAATCTGCAGCCCCAGGAAGTGGGCAAGTTTGAGCCACTTTATTATAAAGTTGTTTTTAATTCAATTCCAGACATGGAAAATATTCTAAGAAGAGTTTGGGCAGATAGTAAATGTTGGAGCTATTAGCTGAGTACACTGCCTGAGAGTATCATATTGTGCTTTATTCACCGCATCCATCTGAATGTATTTAATGACAAAATTGATGCTGTATTCCGAAACAACTTTTCCCCAAACTTTTCTTTACAAAATCATGACAATGTGCTCAGTTAGCATTATGCAGGGTCACTCACACTGGAGACATATTGGAGGCATTTATCTATATCCATTTACAAACACCAGAGCTGTGGACAAAGGCGTTTGCTAATGCAGGCTTGAGGAAGAAAAACATATCAGGTACAGAAAAAGGAGGCATGTCTTGGCAGGAAATCTCCCGGGACACCAGGGTTCACTGAGCGCTGGTGGTCTTTAAACTCCCTTGCTGCTGAGGGTGTGTTTTGCTGAGACAGTGATTCATTAACATACATATGAGAAAAGTGTACTCACAGGAGAATTAGAAGATTTAAGTTTTTAACTGTGTAAGGCTTTGACAGGCGTGTGTGTGTGTGTGTGTGTGTGTGTGTGTGTGCTCTTGAGGTCATATTGAAAGTGTGTGAAAGAGCGTGTTCCCTATTTGTCCTTGATGCTTTATTTCCACAGAAAGTGGTCAATTAGTTCCAAAAGTGTATCAGGTGGATTTAAAAATATGATAATGCATGCAGCAAAGTGGACGAGTTTGCTTAGGCACGATGCTAGGCAATTTAGTGCTTCACAGCTATTGTAGCTGCTTTAAGACTGCAAAGCCTTAGGCTCTTTACAGAGTAATAAAGGGTGGTCAGTCTGTGCATAAAAGGCAGCAAGGAGTTGAGTGTTTAAATACTTAACCGCTATGCATATACATGCAGGTTTTGTAGGAATTTAAATGGGATTTAATGTTTCTATAAAACAGACACCTAGGGGTTGAAAATATTCATCTTATAAACGGCAGTCTTTATTTATGTTTTTCTTTGAAGTTTTTGGGACATGCTGATAAATTATCTAGCTAAAAAAATGAAAAAGTAATTCAAGGATACAAACTATTTAAGGTTGATGCCAGGCAAGCCTCACTTGGTTAGTGTTTGCAAGGGAAACACAGCAGAAGTAGCTTACAAAGCAAATAAGAACATTGTTATGGATTCTTTGCTATACGTAAAAGCATGAGTAGCTGACAGTTACACACCAGTTCATGTTGGTAGTGTTTACTTTGTTATTTGTTATTTAGTTTTGCTTCCCGGTATTCCGTGATTACTGTTGCCTGCTGATAGTTACTTCCACTTTCTTATTTGGGTCTTAATTATTTACACAAAGCATCATTATGTCATAATATTCTTTTCATTATTTAATTCCTTTTTTAAAAAACATGTGTGACCAAATGATTGTACACCACTGCTGCCTTTTTGGTCAGGACACACTTTTAAAATAAATTTTTAATCTCAATACTTTCATTTTTTTTCCTGGATATATAAAGTTTGAATAAAATAAATTAACACTTCTGTATTTTCATATGTGAACCCAACTCATTTACTTAACAGCTGCAGCTTTTTCTTCTTTAACCTTAGTGCATGGGTTGTAATTAACTAGCAGAAACAAATCTGTGATACAGTGACAAATTCAACCAGTGCATTTATTGGCATTTGTAGCAACAAGGCCAGTGGAGGAGCTGGGATCAAACCACCAACCTTACATTTAATTTAGAACGCATGATGCCTCCTTTACTCCAACTAGATTACCAAATGTATTTAATAAAAAAATAGTTAGCAGTGTGTGACATAATAGCATTTTCCACTGAGCGAGCAATTACACTCCTTTTTAATAGCACCACAACAATTAAAATTTGTTTCAAGGGAACCTGTAAAACCAAATTGTATCCAGACTGAGAAGGTTCATTCAAAACTGCAATAATATTACAGTTTTTTTTCACAAAAATATTTCTGACAGTATTTATGACCAAAAAGGCTTTGGGGGGCTTTCAACCTGGAAGTGCAGGATTCAGAGGCTAGTGTTGCTAAGCTCGTATAATACCCACATTGTGTTGTAGTTTATTTGTGTTGGGTAAATTAAGTTTACATTTACAAATAAGCTGACTTGTCCACTTTGCCATGATAAGAGCAGGAGCAAAGCCAACACATGACACCATCTGCTGCCACAACAAGCATCACCTGTAGGCAGTGCTGTGAGTGGCAAACACTTGTCCTTTAATCAAAGCAAAGGGCTGCCAGTTAATAACCAAGGAAGAGGAGGTATAGATGCCAAAAGCAAAAGACAACACCTGTTGTAACAGGCTAAAACCCTGCTAGCAGCTGTTATAAGGAGAAGTAAGAGTGTGAACAAGCATGCAGACACTTTCTCATATTCATGTGGGTGGAGGTGTTAAACGGTTTGACTGAAGGGTGGTACTAGAAGAAAGGTCACAAGGTTGTTTATCCACGAGGATTGTTTAAGAAAATATTATGTGGCGATTTTGTGTGCAAAAATGGTATTTTGGCCAAAAGGTGAGGGAGATCACAAAATCAATATTTGGTATTTGGCAAATAAGGTGATTACCATTGGAAGGATCATAAGTAGGGATGGGTACCGGTATCCGATGCCATTATGGCACTGGTTCTGACATAAACGGTAGTAACCAGACCGAAAAACAGCGCACATTTTGGTGCTTTTTTTTGCTGAGATGTAATACACTTTGGATTCTAGTCAATCATTTTACCTTTCCAAGGATAGTGGAAAGGTAAGGCGGGCCCAGGTACATACGTTCTTTTACAGCAGAACTACAGATTAAAAATGGCCAAGGTGAAGCGGTCAGAAGTCTTGCTGTACTTCACAGTAGTGATGGGATTTCCGGCTTTTTTTAGAGAACCGGCTCTTTCGGCTTCGGCTCACTAAAAAGAGCCGGCTCTTTCAGCTCCGAACCGGCTCTTCAGGTTGTTTTGTTGCTTTAATTAATTTATTATTAACAATAATATAAAATTATGCACAAAAGGAATTACTAATGTAAAAAAGTGGTTTTATGTTTATATATAAATATATGCGGTGGCCCCTAGAGACAAAGCACGTACAAACTCCAAAACACATTTCTAGCGTTAACTGAACTTCCAAAACAGAGCTACCTAGATCACTTAAATTACACAATTGAAAGCATATGTGTATTGTTTGTGTATTTATACACAAGCACTCATATATATTCAAATAATTTAAAAAAATGTTCATTTACCTGTTACTACCACACACCAAATCCGGTCGTTGGTACTTGCTGGCTTGTGTAGCCACTAGGTAACAAAAGCTCAACACTGCGCCCTAGCATCCTGGAGCACTTCTGTTGTCTTTTGTACGTGTTTTGGAGTTTTTACGTGCTTTGTCTCTAGGGGCCACCGTAAATATACTTTTATTTATTCACTCCACATAAAATGTAATAAATAAATCATATAATACAAAAACCAACTATTCACATTTCAACTTTTAACTATTTAAATTTTCAGCTTTTTCCTTTTAAACAAATTTAAAGTGAAACAACACAAAACACTGCAAACCACAACACAATTAAATATAAAAAAGCTGCAAAAAGAAAAATGCTGCAACACCTGTTTAACCCGAGTGACCACCCGGTCAGCTGGTGGGTAACAGGCATCTCCGAAAACGTTAGAGCACTTATGCAAATATGTGATGTCTTGATGAATCGAGCAGATATTAGAAGTTTACACAGCACCATTCTCGCATGAAAATATCTTAAAAGTTTATTTTGTGACCCAGAAAGAGTAATATTTCAAACTCCGCCACTCTGTGTTCCTCCGCCACTGCCTCGTTTGAGTTTTGGACGAAATGGATTCTGGGATATTGCATTTCGTCATTTCGAGCTGATTGGAGACCAGAACAGCCAATCAGATTTTTTTGCATCCAAGTCTGTGATTGGCTGGTTTTGTGGCACAAATATAACGGTGTACAGAAAGAGTTGAGCATGCACGGGCAGAAATGTTGAGAGCGTGAGCAACACATTGCGAGCGAGCGCAAGTGCAAAAACTGAGCAAGAGAGGCTGCTATTGTGTGTGTGTGGATAACAGCAAACACTGAAATACATTTTTTGCACGCAGCAATGAATTTTGTTCACTCAAATTCAGCTTTTCTTCGCTCAAAATAAATTTCTCCTCAAAATGCAACACTTGCATCTGCAATTTGTTTTTTACGTGCGCTCAGAATAGTGGCACAAAAATAACGCCATATAGAGCTGCAGAAAAGGCTAACGTTGTTGTCTTTTTACAAAAAAAAAAACAGCTAAACATGAGAGGTTATAGGACAAAGTTTGTGTTTTCCATTGTTTAAGCACCAGTTCCAACCAAATGAGGTATGTTGTATCAACAGAAAAGGCTAACTTGGTTATCATTTTGCAGAAAAAAAGAGACTTCTACAAATAAAAACATAAGAGGTTTTTGGACAAAGTTTGTGTTCTCCATTCTTTAAGCACCGGTTCGACCACCGTTTAAGCACCGGCACCGTTTCAAAAGTACCGGTTTGGCACCGATATCGGATAAAACCTAAACGATACCCATCCCTAATCATAAGGTCACTAAACAGACCACATCATCTACATGTTTGTATGTGGCTCCCGATGAAAGAAAAGGTGCAGGTGTTAGAAATCATGGTAAAATTGTCCACTGGGGATAATCAATAACCAGAGTTACCATTCTCTGAGTCTGCACTTTCTAATTTTTATGAATGGCCACACCACATTCAAGATGTTGATGGACAAAAATCTGTCATGAGCCACAGCATGATGTTAAAGGGAATAAAATAATGTGATAACCTTTTTCATATAAAATTAGAAATAAAATTGCAAAAAAAACCCCTAAAACAAATCCTTGTCAGATGCCCGAACCACCTCAACTGGCTCCTTTCAATGTGGAGGAGCAGCTGCTCTACTCTGAGCCCCTCCCGAATTGCCGAACTTCTCACCCTATCTCTAAGGGAGAGGCCAGCCACCCCTCCTGCCGCTTGTATTCGCAATCTTGTTCTGTCGGTCACTACCCACAGCTCGTGACCATAGGTGAGGGTAGGGACGTAGATCGACTGGTAAATTGAGAGCTTCGCTTTTACATTCAGCTCTATCTTCACCACAACAGAACGGTACAGCGTCCGCATCACTGCAGCTGCTGCACCAATCCGTCTGTCGATCCCCCGCTCCCTTCTCCCATCACTCGTGAACAAGACGCGGAGATACTTAAACTCCTCCACTTGGGGCAGGGTCTCGTCCCTGACCCGGAGTGGGGACTCCATCCTTTTCTGCCTGAGGACCATGGCTTCAGATTTGGAGGTAAAAACATGAAAATGGAAATAAAACATGTTATATGTTATTGTATGCATTAAATTAGTTCCAAAAGTGTATCAGGCAAGAGCTACAGAATCTTACTCAGAACCAAAACCCTGCCCATTACCCTTATCTGTCCTTGATTTGGAAAATGTTTATGTATTCACATAGCTGACTAGTAGGTTGACCCTAGGTTTAACCTGAAGTATTTCCATGCTTTTCATGGAAGACACAAACTTATTAAAGAATAGTCAGGCTATTCTTTGGCGACTTTGAAGTTTACTTTAGGTACTTAAAGATATATATTTTGCATTTATTTGCCCCATTAAATACTTAAATAGGAGTCTAAATACTTGGAAAATAATTATCAAAACAAAATTAGGTTTAAACCCAGTCTAGTGAGCATCTTCTGCACGTTGTCCTGCTTCCAGAAGGACAATGTGACCATCTTTACAAAGCAAAAGTAAAGTGTGAATTTTTAATTTTTATCATTAGTAACCAGATCTCAATCCAACAGAGCACCTTTGGGATGTGCTGGAACAGGAGAGTCACATCATGGGTGTGCAGTCAACAAATCGGGAACAACTGTGTGACGCTATCATGCCTTTTCCTGAATTCTTTTCAAGCATCAGACGCTCAGGATGATGTCCCTGGCTCCGCTCGTGTAACAAAACAAAATGAAATACTTATTATTGATGGAAAAAAAACTACTTGGTGAACAAAGTTTGTTGTGCTAGGAGTTTACAAGAGTACAGCAGTTCATCAGAGATATTCTAACAGTCCCCCCCCCCTTTTTTTTTTTGTTTTCTGTCTTATAACAAGTTTTTGCAAGTAATTTTTCTGCCCATTCATCATGCAATGATCCAAACCAGGTGGAGGAAATTTCTGCTATTCCCACAACAATGGATTGTGAAACCTTTAAGTGAACTGCGACAAACATTACCTTGAATCCTGAAACCAATTATGTGCTGTTTGTAGCAAAATCCTTATATGCATTCTTGCAGGAAATATACAAAATAAAATCATGACTGAGCAGAAAGAATTACAAGCTGGCATTCATTTTAAGTGAGATGTGTGCAGGACAGCAATTCTAGCGTGTGTGTGTGTGTGTGTGTGTGTGTGTGTGTGTGTGTGTGTGTGTGTGTG